>NC_060263.1:4786417-5386417 GCF_021901455.1 Neodiprion lecontei | reverse complement strand
GATAGATCGAGAAAAACTTGAACTGCGAATATTGTACTTCGCGGCATGACACTGACTGGATTCCGTGTATTCGCAGCTTGTGTTAATATTGGTACAGTCATGAACAAAATCAGTATAATCAGCTGGATAGAATAACGACACGTATAACATGTTCGTGGTCGAAGCACGTGTTGGTTTTTTTTTTTTTGTTTCCATTTCGTCGTCAGTTTACACAATTCGTTTTATACGTAACGCAATTACGGTGAGCTTGTAATACTATTTACACACAAGAGAGTTATTATCATATCGATTAATAATAATAATTGGCGTTGTAAAATTTATTCACAGCTGTTGAAATAATTATTTATAGCTTAATATGTTATCACGAACTGCTGCGATGTTGAACTTACCGACTGTTCGAATTATTTTATACTTGTATAAACTCGTCAATAAAAGTTTGACGTATTTGTGCTTCGTATAGGTTGGTACAGAATACCG
This sequence comes from Neodiprion lecontei, assembly GCF_021901455.1. Taxonomy (NCBI): domain Eukaryota; kingdom Metazoa; phylum Arthropoda; class Insecta; order Hymenoptera; family Diprionidae; genus Neodiprion; species Neodiprion lecontei. The sequence goes on along the minus strand of NC_060263.1, from coordinate 5,385,940 downwards.
AAATGTAATGGAAAAATCGCTGTCTGTACTTTCGTTTCTCTCCTTTACTTACTTGATTTTTTTTTTCTTTTTTCTTTCCCCCGATCATGTTATTATTTATACTCTTTTCTTTATCTCTATGCGCTTCTTATTGCGCCAGGATAACGTTTCTCACGACAAGACCGTGGAATGCGATTGGCATGCACGCTCAACGACAAATTGATACGGTCGAAATTCACCCTGTAACGTACATACAACGATTATAGTTAGAAAAAGGGAATGGAGAGGAATTCGAGATGAGATGAGAAAAGAAATTTTTATCCTCTATGTTTCTTTCATGTTTCGGTTACTATAATAATAATCAGTCTCGAAAATGTATGTTTGTAGGTATTTTAGGATGTTTCAGATAAAAATAGTTTGCGATTTTCCGCCGTGGCAATCCCAGAAAAGTTTCCTCAGGTTGAAAGAAAATTTCTGTCAAAAGGTGATCGTTCTACGTTGCGTGGAAGATGGCGTTCAGTTGATTTTCCACTTTTATAAATTTGTAAAGCATCCTGAATGAAATTTTTTTTTTCCATTCCTTAAATCAATCGCAATGTCAATTTACGTCACAAAGAAGACCCAGACTTTTAATATCGTGGCTCGAGTTGATGTTTGAGAAGTCTATCCGACGACTTTTTCATTATTAATTCAATCTCGTGAAATAGTTATAATTTAATTTAAACTTTCAATTTGGGAGATCAAGATTGCCGGTCGATATATCGTCGTCTTACGGATCGTGATATTTGAGTTGAATATAAATGTCAGGAAAGAAATAATAATTAAAGTGCCGCAACGTGTTTATTCATAAATTGAAAAAAACGTGAAAAGAAGGTAAAAAATCAAATGAGCGCCATCTTCCACGTAACCTAGAACGGTCATTTTTTCACGTAATCTTGCTTTCGATCTGAACGAACTTTTTAGAGGGTGTGAAATATCATGGATTATTTCTTTCCTGAAACACTCTAAAGCACACACACACACACACACACACACATTGTATCGTAATTGTAAATTAAGCTCAAACCGCTGCACCGCGTCAGAGATAACGATTCGGAAATTCGATACTACCACCACCTGTATATGCGCGACGGATCCGTCTGCGTGAAATGATATCCCAGCTCGGCGGATGATAACTATATATGAGTATGAAGTTTACTCGACAAGCGATAAAACTTTCCTAGATACACGCTCGGTTTACGCTCAGCGGTTGTATAGAATCACAGTGTCGTTGAGTTGATGAAGGGAAAAAAATTAATGAAGCGATAAAATGTTGTTTCCATTAACAGTTGCTCTTCAACTGTGCACGTGTTTTTTTTTTTTTTTCAATTTTTTCTCAAAATTTTCTTCAAAAACTAAACGACTCCGCCATCGATGGTGAATTTCACATAATTTGAATTTCATCGGAGATTGATGAGACCGGACCTGACAAAACCTTGGGCTAATCAGACATCAGCGCGTATATACACACGCATATATGTATATATATATATATATATATATATATATATATATATATATTAATATCGATACGTGCTTCATTTATAACGCGCATGAAACATAATCGTCCGATGATCAATCGGAGCTCGATACACAAACGAGCTAATTAACGAGATATCATCCAGGTGACTGTTGTCGTCATTGATTGACCCAGTTCAACTGACGGTCGATCCTAAAAACTATAAATAGTGAGTTCCGGCTGCGGATGAGGTGGGAGGTCAGCAGGGCATCGGAGGTGACATTTAACCCTTTAACGGTCGAGCATATTTCCCATTGAGAAGAATCATTTTTCTCAAAGAAAATGTTTGAAATATTGCGCTTTTCAATTTTCGTTTCTGAATAAAAAGTTTTACACTGAGAAAAATTTCATTTGTTACAGTGATTAGAAAAATTGAGTAAAACAAGTATCGTTAAAAAACTGTTTGAATATATTGTTGGAATTATGAAAAACGAGGTGCGCCTAACCATTTTGCGCTATTGTTTACTCTACTTTTTTAGTCAAACAAGGCTTTAACGTCAATTTGTCGCTGCACGAGCATTAAATTTTCGCAACGGTTACAAGAAATTATAGCAACAGTGATCGTAATGAGAAAAAATAGTAACGGATACCAGACTTTCCGTTAACGGCTAGAAAACTGATTTTCATTTTCTACCTAGAACTATATTTTTCGATCGTGGTAAAAAATGAAAACAGTCAATGACTGAGCGGTAACAGGAACTAAAAATTTCTCTCAGTGTACAAATGAAATTATTCATTGAATACTTTCTTTAGAGTGCGTTACTATTTGTTAAATTATTTCAGAACCCTTAGATTGAAATTGTAGAAAGTATTTTAAAAAACAACAGTCTCGACCATGTTATAGATAATACGCTGGAATGGCAAGGGCGATTCGTCGGGGAAATTGGTGTGAAAAATGTGCATTTTCCTTGTTGTTCGTTCATCTTGAACGATCCGTTTCACCTAAACCCCAACAACCTGAGCGTGATCGTTCTCGTTCCCGTTCTCGTTGATATTGAGTGACAAATTATCGCCCGGAGCCTCAAAGCGTGCCCGTCATCATCGCTGCGCAGGTCGGTGCCGTTGAAATTTAAACGAACGACAAACGCGCGACGCAATTCATCACGGCGTCGCGTGGGGGACAGAAATAAAGTGGGTATTAGGTGAAGACGTTGGACAATATTTTTCCATCCTCCTTCCGCTTCTTCTTCTTCTTCTTCTTCCTCTCCTTGGCAGTTCGTATTGGACACCCGGAGATGCGTTTCGGTGATCTTTTTATCCTCGAAAAACCGTGTACGTATTATCGTACAACACCGATAACAAGACGAAGAAACACGCGTTTCTCCGTCGAGGAATGGAAGGAAAATTTTCAATCCACAATCATTACGAATTCCGTACGCGGAATCCGTCCCGCGTTTCCCCCTTAGAATTTCGAAGTTTCCAACGTAGGCTGCCCGCATGCTCGAAACTCGCGGTGAGCGTGGACTTGGAGTTCGGATGATGAAGGCATTGTCGGGCTTGTTAAGGATTTTGAGAGAAACAATTTTCACCTCTCCTTATCACTTACTCACTATATCTTTTCGGGGTCGATGATCGTTCATCGACAGCGAATCTTTACCGACTTTATTGCCGAAGATCCATTCGAGGCGATGCAAATCGGCCCTTCGAACCAAAGGCGATCCTTTCACCCTACCTTGGTACTCCGTAGTGCATCTCCAGTAATTGCTACAAGAGGACAGAGAGAGAGAGAGAGAGAGAGGGAGAGAGAGAGAGATGGACGAGGATGACGAGGTATGAGGGAGCTGCGCGGGCGGAGAGGAGGACTGGCGTGGCTAGGAGAGGAGAGGAGTGAGGCGGTTTGTTTGTACTCAATCGGAGGAGCCTCAGTCGGTCCGCGATCGTTGTCGAGCGAGCCCGTCTGCTCGTTCCTTGATTAGTTCGGTCACTTGGCGTACTATCGCATGGCTCATAAGGCCACCAACTCTGTGAGTAAACATAACTCGCGATAAGCGGTCGTTGCGTCGTTACTACGATTCGTTGGAATCATCTGTGTGAAAGACATATAGTGAAAGATAATTGAAAACGTAGAAATTATCGACCAGTGAGCGGTTTAGTGTTGTTTTCGTTCCTCACTGTTGATAGTTTGTGTGTCGGTTCTTCCGTGTATGCGAATCGAGAACGTCTTTGTTGCTGTAGAATCGTACGACCGTCATCGGCTTACCGAGTGGAATGGAATGTCCGGATGAATCGACGAGCCTTAAGGCATCCTAGCGAAAGGTGAGTCGTTATTGAATGATATCCAGACACTCTTCAAATGCCATCTCCAAACCGCTTACCAGGCTTCCGGTTACCACGCTTCGCGATGTGACTTGATCGGTTAGTGTGCAGCTGTGTCATTGGATACCAGAACCGTCGTGTCCTTTGTCATTGAAACTGTTGGCTAAACTCTTTCAAATTTTTACCGAAGCAACGTAAGGAGACAGTTTAGACTTCGGAATCCATTTCATTCCGATGGATTCCAAGCTTTTGATATGCGGTTGGATAAATGTCACCAGCGACTGAACAGCCGTCTTAAAATCACCGTCATATTCGTAGTTAGGTCATTTACCGGTGACTCTTCGTTCGCTGCAGCGTAGTTTCACCTTTTATCCACTTTCATCTTTCCGTTGGTTCTTCGATCGGATCAGTGAATGACTTGGCCACCTTGACACGGTCGGTGATCGGTTGACGGTCTGCTGGAATTGAGGTGGGACAGTGAATTCCAGCGTTTTTCACCCGCCATTTCAAACTTGTTGCACTCGACTTCGTAGACGAGGTTACGATTTCTGACACGAATACTCCGAATCCAACGTTAGAATAAAATTATTCTTTCGGAGCTGACGATCAAGCATAGTTACAGAATGATTACGTTAGTTCCGTTCTATCATTCTCGGATTATTATCAGTAATGGTGATTGCGGCTTCCGTCAAGCATTCGAGAATCTTACAATTGGTAGCCATGTAGCGAGCAGTTTGACCAACGGAAACGGACGCATCGCACTTCCTTTCGCTTGTAAGAGATTACCGGTATCACATGTCGCGACTGGTGACCAAATCACCACCACCAACAATCCTGACTGTATTATACGGCACGTGGTCGACGACGATCTGGGGCAATTGTACCAGTTATCGAACCTTTACTTTACAAAGTTAAAAAACTGACGGTGCATTGAGAAAAATTTGATTTGTTACAGTAACCAGAAAAATTGAGTAAAACAGGTATCGTTAAAAAAACTGTTTGAATATCGTTGGAATTACGAAAAACGAGGTAATCGTCGATCCTTTTTTGGTAATTGCGTCGCAAAATCAGTTTGTGAAGCTTACTCTACTTTTTTAGTCAAACAAGACTTTAACGTCAATTTATCGCTGCACGAGCATTAAATTTTCGCAACAGTTGCAAGAAAATCTAGCAACAGCGATCGTAATGAGAAGGAATAGCAACGGATACCAGACTTTCCGGTAACGGCTAGAAAACTAGTTTTCATTTTATACCTAGAACTATATTCTTCGATTGTGGTAAAAAAATGAAAAAAATAATTAAGGACTGGGCGGTAACAGTAACTAAAAATTTCTCTCGGTGTACAATCCGTGAATTTGCCGATGACTAGAACCAATTGCCGGACGGTTAGACGCTGAAAATTAATTTCTCGGTAGTTTTCGAACGAAGGATCAAACACAAAGTGTCCGCACGAGGTGCTTTTCTTGGTGCTACAGGTGCCTCGATAAATAGACTACACAGTCCGCACCGAGTGTTCGGCTGTATCGTCGGTGCTTCCGTTGTGTGCTTTGGCCGGTCGGCTCATTGTTTCCGTTATCTCTCGAGGACGCGCGGATGCTGGGAGGATGAAATCACGCTGTGAGATGGGCTGAGGTGGGGAGCCTGAAACTCGGCGATAAACAATTTCTGCAGGGCTAAACGGACTCCTAGGCGTATAACTGCACGCTGCTCGAGCCGCGACTAGTGATACCACCACTGTACGCTCGGTACCGCTTGGATTATACCCGACGTTTGATCAACCGAATCGTCGTCTTATTGTTAGTCCTGCCGCATTTCAAAGCAGCGATCCTGATGCGGGGTGTAACGATGATACGATTAATCGTCGAGTAGTTTATACCTGTATAATGTGGCCCATAAACGGCAGGTGGGTGGAAACGCGGTTTATTATACAACGTTGGCTCTTGATTCGATCAGCTCACGCGAGTACCGTTGCGCGTATGTGCGAGCCGTACCGGTCTGGATAAAAAGAAATAGAAAAAGAAACAGAAAAGGAAAGGGACGTTTGACAAGAGCAAGAAATAATTATACTTGGATTCAACGAATTAAACTGAGTTTGACTGAGTTGAATTTTATTCAAAGTATCTTTCTCGATGTTACGGTAAAACGATGTAAAAACACCGCAAATTCAAATCAAGCAAGTACAGTTATATACATATATTCTCGAAGGCGTCGTAGCTGAAACGTCGCGTCATTCTCCCGCGTTTTAATGCCAAGTTGTTGTCACTAACGAGTAAGTTTGTTCGCACACGCGCAGGAAATTAATTTTTCATACGAAGAATAATGTACAATATGTTTATTTGATAAGGTATAATTTTTGCGAGATGTGCGCAACTATAGTTGGAATAATTTTGCATTCGTGGTCAATTTTCGTTATCTACCGTGAAATGATGAAAGATACAATATTATCTCAGTTGAAATTTGAGGGTTTCAGACGACCGTTTTTAATAAAATTCAACTTGATCGACTTTCGGACATTCGATATACCTTCTAACTATATATATATAATATGCAGAATAAAATAAATTCATAAATTTTTCGAGTTTTTATACGTCTTATTTAAATGTAAAATGTGAAAAATAAAATAGCCATCTCCGAATATCAATATCAGGAGCTGATATTTGGCTGAGATATTCTATTTGAGATGCTCTTGAAAAATTTTGACTCGCGTTGAATAAAAAAAAAAAAAAATTTAATAATTTCTTTCTTTGGTACATCCTGATATATACGCTCAGTATTATACATCCTCCGGCGAATCTCCCAGAGAGACTTTTGACCGATGTTTGGGCGCAGCTGAAGGCGTCCGTTTTAAGGCCGATTTCTGAATATTCATTAAACGCAGGGCTAATACCGATATTTCGAAATTCTAATCAGTTGGAAATTCGCAGCCGTGACTTGGATCGTGGCCATAAATATTCCGGTTCATGGGAGTAACTCGGACTGTCGAAAAGATGTTGCCTACACTCGAAGCGGCAGAAAAAATCGATGAATAAATATAACTTGTAAAGCATATTTCTTAATTTGTTTTTAACCCAATTACACCGCCGTCGAGTGTTTGAATTATTTATACGGGTAAATTGAATGCCTGTGACAAAATGGGCGTTCAACTTTGCAGCATCGAGAACGTCGAGGTTCCTCATATCAAAATATGATGACACTATTTTTGTAAACCAAACCGGTTTTGCGAAACCGACGCGACGTCGGAGTTTCCACTTGTGAAAGTTTGATTACGATCTTCTACAGATATATTTATATCTTATCGTTCATTTATTTACATGCGACAGCCTTCTGGGTTACCTATAAGCCTTTTATCGAGTTTATAACGATTATACGAGAAGTGTTTGAGACGGTGAAAATACGATTCAAGTTTCACCGGACAAATCGAAGATCGAAAAGTCCAAGTATCAAAAATCCTGGGAAAATCATCACGTTGAAGTTAGTAGCTTGACGTTATTGGAACGATTCTTGTTGAGGAACAAAACATTATTTCACGACTTTAGAATTGTATCAAGTTTAGTAAACCGTTAGTACCTATACAATATTTATTGTGTAAATTGAAAAAAAAGGAAATTTTTTTTCCAATATTTCGTTTCGATAACTTTGCCAACTTCAATATCGTGGAAAATCGCGATTGAGCTTTTCGTTTGAAATTAACGATTCTTCGACTTGACGAAACGGGTATGCACTGAAATAAGAAGTCTATTTATTGCACTAAATGTTTTGTTATTATCGTGGCATTTTGTCCAGTAAAATATGATTTGTTCAATTACACATCAACAAATTTCTATCGATCATTGTTCGGCTCGACTAAAATTTAATATCTATGTCAAAACGTTTATTGCACCTTATCCAAATATACAAGTTGATGAATTTTTGAAGAGCGAACGAACCTTTGATAAATTTTATTTCAAGCTGTGATAAGGTGACAATATTATGCAATAAATATTTCATCGGAACTCTTTTTGATCTCGCTTGATCGATCGAAGCTTTCCGTTTACTGTAACAAGGTGAAAGCGAATGTGCGTACGTAATTATTATTTCACGAGGAGCTTTCTTTCGCGCAGTTGCGGGGTTAATTAAGCTCTGCAGACTGGCATTATTTAATCTCCACACGCGTATCGGTAGCAACTTTTGCAACGCCGCCGTTACTTACTCAGAGATAAGGATATTTTTTCGCGCCAACGGCTGCCAGTGACAGAATTATTAATTTACCTTCTCGTGCTTGCAGCCTATATTCATTCGTCTCAGAGCTGCGATATTTATCTGAAATTTTTACAAGACCTCAGACTAAGGAAATCTTCTTGCCAAGTCGCGTATGTAATTTTAACCTACGTGTATCGAACTCTGGTAGGTATTTACGTATTCTTATTTCGTAAATAACCGCCTTTTCAATTTTTTATCAGGCTACGCGCGCATCTTTTTTCAACTTTGGTATTTAATCATCAATTACGCTATCTAATCACTTGGTTTCTTACGCGTTATCTATATTTCTACCTGAAGAATCACTTTTTCCAGCATACTTTGATCTGCTGCGATTGGATATTTTTGTTTCTTATTATTCGAAGCTCGTTTTAAGTATTTAAGCTGTTATTATTCAATTATAGCGAAAAATTTCGGTACCCTGAAGAGCTTGGAAGAGTTATTTGAGAAAATATTTATCCTCTCCGAAAGTCTAAGCGAAATTTTTCATTCCGTATTAAAATTTCTGCGTTCAAAATTGCAAACGATGTAGAATTTTACTGTGTAAATCCTCGTTCATGCTGCGACGAAATGTCAGTTCTTCGCTTTAAGATTTCCTCTTTTATCGTTATTTTATTTTTATTTTATTTTTTGTTTATCTTCCAAATAATTCGACGTATTTCACCAAATATATTTTTGTAACAAATTCGCTAGTTATCATACTGCGCAAAATCAGTTGCACCCAATTTACGCGAAAGATTCTTCTCCGCAATAAATAATAACAATCACCATCATCCGACGTAACAAATATCGAGTCTCGACGATGTGGATACGCGAGTTCGAGTATAAGGTCAGCTCACCGTGAATGGGAAAGTGTGTCGTTCAAAGGTCATCATCGGGCATCTTCTCCTAACCGGGAAGAAGAAAGAAAAAGATCCCTAATGTGCGGACAGAGTTGCTGAACTATAATAGCTAAGCAAGCAAAGTGTCTTACACTGCACATCGTGCAGAGTTAGAAAACCATTTTTTTTTTTTTTTTGCAGCTACTTTCTTTTCCACCTCTCGCGGCGAGAATATTATAACGCTAGTTAATTGGTTTAGCTTTTTTGCAACGAGTTAAGAATGACGAAAATCGCGTATCGCTCTGTGCACGTAAGTGGGTATAAGATGAGATGTAATTGCACGAGAATCATCGCTGCAGGCTTGAGAGAGCTAAGTGCCTGCTGCGTAAGTGCCCGCTGATGGCGAAACGCTCGGCGTTCGCAATTTCCAGAAACTGCAGCAGCGAATTAGGACGAGCAAAGCGTAAATACAGTCTGCACACTTACCGGCCAATTAGCTTCTGGATTTCGGAAGAGAAGAGACTTTACGTCTATGCGTATACATATATATATATATATATATATGTATATATATTTTGCGGCTGCAGTCACAGTCACGCGACAAATGAAAAGCCAACGGTAACCCGTCATTGACGTAGATACGGTTCGGATTTTGCAAACCAGGAAACTCCAGGGAGCGTCGTAATTTGCGCAATGTTTTCACCGTCGTTGTCGTCGTCGTCGAAATTCTCTACTGAGAATATCATCCGGTGTACCTACCGTTTGTTTAAAGCTCTGTCAGCTGGCTGTTGAGTCTATATATATATATGTAAATATACCAGTCGAAACGGTGAAATGAAAGATTATTACAAGAAACGGTAAAAAAAAAAAAAAGGTTCAGGAGGCTTCCGACTGCACAGAAGTCAATCAAATTGAATTTATAATTATCCCACTATCGCTTTGAAGTAGAGCGTGAATTTTTTTTTCTTACAAAGTACAAAAATACATCAACGATTATAATCAAGGACATTAGTTACTGATTTTGCATACTTTCAAATCGATCTCGCTACCACTTGATTATTTTTATTTTATTTTTATTCGCTTTTATTTTTAATGCCACGACTAAATTTTCACGCATCCTTGTGTTAACAGGGCGCTTTAATCAATGAATAGATTCTCTTGTATAGTGTACATTGCGTGAAGTTTATATTTTTTGATTTTTATTAATTTAGGTTTTATTTTTTACCTGTTACAATTAGTTCGTTATTATTATTATACATAGCTGCAGGTCATCGTTTATATGTACTCATACCTTACAAAATTGGTGTCGTTAATAATTAATTGGGAACGATTTGTGGATAATCCGTTCATTTAACAGATGACGCGACGATCCGTTTGAACGATAAAAATTTGGCAACGAATGAGGTTACGGAATAATGTAGAGAAGAAAAACAAAACAAATGAACCAAAAAAAAAATGATAATAACCTTCGTAAAACCTGGAGGAGGTAGGAAAATATTCAGAGTTCGCTACCAATTATTGTGATGTTTTTTTATTAAATTTTACGTCTACACACAGATTTTTCGACCAACACCTTGAAAAAGGAGAAAAAAAAAAACAGAGTTAAAAAATTATCCACCCTAATATGTATGGTTCTGTTGTTTGTAAGAAAGAAATTCGACTTGAAAAGAAGGAAAAAAACAGCGTACAACGAATGAAATATAATCGGAATACGTGAAAAATTGAAAAAAGAAACACGGGATAATTTTTACAACCGTTAGCTTTCCGCGTTGGGATGTTAGTTGCGTTAGGGAGGGAGATTATCACAGAAGATGGTAGAGGGATGAGATTGAAGGTGAAGAAGGGTGGCTCCATTGGGACGGCAAAAGCGGGAGCGGCGCGTAATCAGCTTGACACCGAGAAAAGAAAAACACGTTAAATCCAATTTACTTTGAAATTGAGTAGAGTCATAAGTCGAATCGAGTTACCGGTACAAAGAAGTTAAGTAAGGCTATGCCGGGACGGAACGAAGACCCGCATTCCACATCGATCATTTTATTCTTCTTTTACTCCTGTTTACTTTTTGATTTTCCTTCTTTTTATTCTTTTCATTCTTCTCACCCAACTTCTCTGACGAATGAAAAGCACAATTTTAATTCATGGTTAAAGAGAAACTAGATATTCTCTTCTTGCAAAACGATCCCGGTGTGAAAATGAGAGGATCGAACCCGCTCAAATTTTTACAGACGAATGGTTAGTCTTGAGGATAATATTTTTTAATCTACTTCGCACGTCGTCTATTCGGTAGAAATCCGGAAATGCGGTAGCTGTGAAAATCTCTTTTACAAACGCGTGTGTAGAAAGCTCAGATTCGAATTCATTAAGCCCCCGTTTCACTGCAGACCACGACCCAATAACGTGGAGCGATAATTTCTTGACTGGGAAAGTCTGTTACGGATAATAATATGCTCGGGAAAGTGAGAGCGGAAGAAAAATCGGAGGGTAAAACATGCAATGAGGAGGAAAAGGGGTTGAAAGTGCGAAGAAGTTGGACGGGAAAAAAAAACTGGATCGATCAGCTACCGAAGTTGGAAAAATTCATATAAAATAAGGATTTCGGCGCTGGGTGAAACGAAGACCGGGAATTCAGACCCTTCGCCATTCCTGCCAGTTTTTCTTCTTATTCCTCTCGGACAATATCTCTGTTTCATTCACACCCCGGATACCGTACCGTTTTCCTTCGCGCCCGACGAAGCGCCAAAAGAGCGAAAGCTACGAAGCGACGAAGCGCCATGTGCCAAAAGGGGCTGAAACACTAAAGCACAGATGCTGTTTCCCCCAATCGCTGGCAACTGATTTTTCTGCCACTTATATCGGTGCCCGCTCTTCCCCCCCTCCCCCCCCCCCCCCTCTTACCGAAATTTTTGACATCTTCTTAGTTTTCCATCACATGCGATTCGCCCGGCGATCGCGATAAGGAAAAGACAGAGATCTGCAACGTTGGATTGATTAACGGAAAATTCGCGAGGCTGAATCAAGGCACTAGGACTAAATTCCCAAAATATAGTAACCCAAACAAAAATATGTAATATATATGTATAAACAATAATAACCCACACGAGCATAACCCAAAATAAAAGTATCATATTGGATATTTAATTTCATACAATTTAATTTACGGTAATTTAATGTTTGACCAACTTTTGTCACGGGTTATTTTTGATTTGGTTATTGTTGTCTTGAGTTATTTTAGTTTTAGTTATTTTTGTCTTGAGTTATTTTAGTTTGGGTAATTTTTTTTTTTTTTTTGTTCTTTTTTTTGAGTCATTTTCATCTTGAGTCATTTTTGTCTTGGGTCATTTTTACTTTGCTTATTGTTACGTTGGATTATTTTTGTCCGGTGTTTTCTTTTTGTTTTCGGGGGGTTATTTTTGTTTTCATTCATCTTTGTCTTGGATTATTTTACTTTGGGTTACTTTTGCTTGGGTTACTTTCACACGGCGTATTAAGGTCCCTCACTTCTACCGAGCGACGCTCGAACTTTCCGAAGACGGACCGAAACTAAAGATGTCGAAATTGCTGTTTAGGACTTCGGACGGGTTTGAATTTCGACAGAAACTTCACCCGATCATTTGAGATATTAAAATTCTTCAAACATTCTCCGCAGCTTTAGGTCCGGAACCGAAAGTCTAGCTCTATTATTCGGACATTGTAGGGTTGCTTTTCTCTAGGCATCTAACGTTGGGTGCGAACTTTACTTTGACTTGAACTTTCCCGATTCTTCTTCGATTCTAATCGTATTGTCACTCGGTCGGAATTTTTGTCCGATATCGGAGACAATCGCTGATTGGTTTTCACTACTCTTCTCCGTGGAATTGTCTCGAGGATTGATACCTGCCAAAGTTTTCGCATCGAAATTTTCAAACTCGCGTGGAACTGTTTTCATTAAGTTTTAATCTAATTGACAGGAATTTCAGCTTTTCAAACTTGTCGCAACTGCGAGTGGACATTTCCATTTTCATTTATATATTCATTTGCGCACTGACATGACACTCTTAGCATTTTACGGTTAGCAGATAACGAATAACGTGTCGATTAACAATAAGCTGGACGTTGTTCAGCCAAAAATCTATCGTTCTTATTAATCTCACACTGAGAGAAATTTTTAGTTCCGTTTACCGCTCAGTCCTTAACTATATTTTCATTTTTTACCACAATCGAAGAATATAGGTCTAGGTAGAAAATGAAAATTAGTTTTCTAGCCGTTACCGGAAAGACTGGTATCCGTTACTATTCTTTCTCATTACGATCGCTGTTGCTATATTTTCTTGCAACTGTTGCAAAAATTTAATGCTCGCGCAACGATAAATTGACGTTAAAGCCTTGTTTAACTAAAAAAAGTGGAGTAAGCCTCACAAACTGATTTTGCGTCGCAGTAACCAAAAAAGGATCGACGATAGCGCAAAATGGTTTTGTATACGTCGTTTTCCGTAATTCCAACAATGTTCAAACAGTTTTTTTTAACGATACCTGCTTCACTCAATTTTTCTACTTACTGTAGCAAATGAAATTTTTCTCAGTGCACTACGAGATAATTGCACATTAAGTATTTATCAAATTATCATACTCGCGACTTGTGGAGATTTATTTGAAAAATACAAAAATGGTGAATGATGTCATTAGAAACGAAGGCTTGAAAGTTGAAATGCGGTTGATGTGTTCGATTTCACTCTGAGAAAACTGCGTTTCTACAAAGTAGCTGAAACAGAGTTTCTTTTTTTTTCTGAATAGTTGGTCATAATTAATATCGGTAAAATGTTGCGAGAATTGAATATTCCAGGAAGCCAACGTGATGAAAAAAATGTTGCTTTTTAAAAATGCTTGTCACAGCGAATCTACAGAAAACAGTTTTCTCAATAAACCTAGTAACCGTAGAGCGAAACGAAATTAATTTACTAAATTTTCAATAATTATATCATCGATTATTCCAGGATTTCCTATAAATTTTCATATTTTCGAAAACATGCCTCTCCCTAGTTCAGCAATATAGTTGTAATTATTTAACAAATAGCGAAGCAGCCTTGTTAACCTGATTTTCGCAATTACGGTCGAACAAAATCTCACGTTACGAATGCGTAAATAATTCGATCTCGTTTCCATCCAACCTTTCCGCGATCCGGCAATTCGATAGCCAAAATTCAGCTTGCGTTTCATACGCGAATGCTCGCCGGTCTGGTCTCGATTTTCACAGTATCGAATCGCTCGTCCTTGAAGCTTTTTCAAGGATTGTAATCCGAGGCTTAAACCGAAGTGCTCGGAATTCGTAGGCCAGCGAATTTGTCCGTCAGGCATCACCGAGTGTTCGGTTAACACGATGAAACTCGGCAAAGCTTCCGCTTCGTACAAAAGCCGCGAACCGACACGGCATAAATTGCCAGTTGAAAAGCTCCTCGCTTCCCAGGAAAGGATCAGTGTTACGATTCAAACTTTATCCGCGAGGAAGAGTTTTGCGGTAACCGCCGGTCCTTAAAACGTAATTAGCCAAATTCGCCGCTCGCTTTCACCCTCATCTAGCACCCTTCTTAATTCCGAAAGGAAAAAAAAAAAAAAAAAAAAACCGGAACCTTGCCGAGCTTTCGACCATGAGAAATTTTCCCAAAAATTATACGTTCACGGTATTGAAATATACCTACTTCGTAAAATTCAGTAGGTACTTGTTTATGCTAGAAACAGTGAAAACCATTGTGCGGAGAGTAAGATTTTCTACATTTGTAATAAAAAATATACAAGTTTACGTTGTTATTTTTTATAAAAGAATCCCGATGTTTTTCACCTTGTTGCTCATTTTTTTCCTCTCCGTGTATGCAATTCGTCACTTTTGTCCACGGTGCAGCGGTAACATGCAGTCGAGAATTATTGTTCGCTGAAGTTACGCTTTCGAGGGCATTTAACGTCCTCGCCGCGCTGCGGAAAGATAAGATTTTTACCTCCGTCTGCGGTCAGCGAAACGCCGGGATATTATACCAATAGTGATAATTGTGCCACCGTTATGCGTATAATGTACTTCGTATCGCGCCGTAAACTACGTCCAGTGATTTATCGTACTGTGAAATAACTTCATTTGTTGCGGTAACTGGAAAATTTATTGTAAAATCGGTATGGTTAAATCAACGTCGGGAATGTTGTTGCGGAATCGCGTGTATACGCAGCGCTGGTAACTATTTTGAGCGATTATAAATGTTGATATTAGATTTTACGGTAATTTCGAAGCCAAACCAGTCAACTGAGAAGAATTTCATTTGTTACAGTAACTAGAAAAATTGAGTAAAACACGTATCGTTAAAAAAAAAAAAAAAAAAAAATGTTTCAATATCGTTGGAATTAGGAAAAACGAGGTGGGCGTAAACATTTTGCGCCATTGTCGATCCTTTTTCGGTTATTGCAACGCAAAATCAGTTTGTGAGGTTTTTCACTCTACTTTTTTAATTAAACAAGACCTTAACGTCAATTTATTTGGGGCTGGAAAATTTCGTGGGGTATAAAATAATATGTAGGTCGAATTCCGAGCTGCGCGACGAGAGACGCGAATCGGTAATTTTATTTCGCTAATACAAGTTGACCTTGCCGCGACCTTTCATATCCACCTTCGTAAAAACCTCATTTCCGACCTCATCGGTGTGATTCGGATGGTCTTTAAGGATTTTACCTGGCATTCCTTTTTTTTTAACTTCTTCATCCCCTCCCCCCCCTTCCCATAAATATCTCGTCTCTGTTCAACTCGCACAAATCAGCTTGGTATTACGGTATTCGTAACGTATGAAACGCGTTGTATGTTTTTTGTAATCGCAATCGGTTCTCTGGTCGATGAAATTTGATGTTATTTTTACAATTTTATCTTTTTTTCTTTTGTATTTTTATTTGGTTTAGTTACGACACGGACAAAACTGGTTTTCATTCACGAATTGAATAACGAATTCGATAATATATAGTAAAATAATTAACCTAGTGAGATATTGAATGAATCTACTTAAGTGAAATTTTACAAATTTTCAATGGATGAAAAGAAAACTAGCCGAAGAAAATAGTTTTTTCGCGATATTCTTCATCGCCATGATGACGGAAAAGTCTGTCAATCCGGCCGGAAAAATTCCGCACCTAGAAAACAAAACGAAAGGGTGAAAAATTTGTAACCGATAGAGTGTGGCAGTCGGATAAAAATATTTCGAAAAAAAAAAAAAAAACTACGAACTAATTTTTTCAAGTAAATACGTAAACCGAGAAAAATTTAATCATTTTTTTAGACAAAGTAATGTTTGTCGGTAAAACATTGAAAATCGAATTATTTCCAGCAGAACCGGAAATTGAAATTAAACGGGACATGGCAATTTTTTATGCCCGTCATTTCGTTGTAAAATTCTGTAAGTTTTAGATTTTTTCACTCAGCCGTTTCCCAATATCATCCTGGGAGTTTTTCGGACAGACTGACTGACGTTTTTTTTTTTGTTTCTAAAAAGCTGTTCTTCGGATTCTAGAAGTTCGAAAAACGTTAAGATTCGTTTAAATTAGTAAAAATGATTTTCGATCAAGACCGATACTTTTTCTTGTATCGCAAAAGGTGATGTTAAGTAAAAAGAAATTGTAACATTTCCGACACACTATGAGGATAAAAATGTTTTCACTCTGGATTTTACCGAATACTTTTTCTCTCCGTGTAAATATTTGCCGTCTAATTTTTACTCGTTAAATGTCGTCGGCATTATGTATCTATAACAGCATCAACTTAACACGACAAGTTATCGGCTCAAAAGTATATGTATATATATATATATATTCATTTATGGTACAAACACGCGTACCTCGAGTCATAAAATCGACACACCGCGCGCTCAAATTGCAAGTCGCACTTTTCTCTCGGCTAGCGAAAGAGATTCCCGAGCTAACTAACCCGGGTACAGTCCGGGCAAGAAACTCATGCCTTGACGAACCTTCGAGTTGTTTAAAAGGAAAAGAATTAAGAATAAAAAAAAAAAAAAAAAAAATTGAACACCTTTTTCCATGCCGTGCGACAAGTTTTTTTTTTTTTACATGAACAACATCACAGACAAGTATTATTTCAATCCGCTAGTATTTCGTTTGAGGGGTGGAAACTGCCGCTAAAGCTTATTTCCAAAAATAGATTTTTTCATTCACGATTTCTCGTTATTGACGTAACGTTTTTTGATATAATCTATGTTCGACACTATTTATTAATAACAGGTTACGACCCTCATTTTTTTTTTTTTTCGTTCGGTGGGCGGGGGGGGGGGGGGTGGTAGAAGGGGTTGAACTCAAGAGGTGATTCTTACTCGTAAATATCATTCGAATACGCGTTTCCTCGCCACCGAATGAGGGAGGAGGAAATCGCACGATTCCTTTTACCCTCATCGATATTCGGCTAACGAACCCTCCGCCCTTATTTTCATGAGCCTCCACTCAACCGGATGTTGTCCGAAACAGCGTGAACACGTTATCACCGGCAACGATGATTCCTCCCCCGATCCTCCGCAAACATTTCGTGTGTAACACCGTCCATCCATCAAAATCCTGCCACTTTGGATGACTTGGGACTTCGAAAGTTGGCCGACGCGACCTCTTTGCCACGCCGATCACTTCCTTATCGCATTTACGCGCCTAGCGAAAAGTTTATACCCTGATGTCCAAGAGCAGGCTACTTAAGGATGTATCGGTTCTATATTCTCGACCAAAATTTAGTATCCTCGACGATACTGAATACTTTGTGATAGGATGAAGATCGGGAAGAAAAAATCAACTACGATAAAGACGATGAGTAAATTAAATTTGAATAATAATAATAATAATAATAATAATAATGAACAAAAGTTATCGATAAATTGTTTAAGTAAAAAATTGTCCATCATATTTTCAGGGAATGTTTACTTTTCTTGTCATGTGAAATGAATTCGTTGATTTTTCTGAATATACGCGAATTTAGAAAAACGTTTTGTCATTATTTTTTTATGTTTTCGAAAATTTTGCAAAGGCTGTATGTACTAAACTATTCGTTCGCTGCCACGAAAGCTTCTTCATTGTAGTGTATCATTTTTACAAAAACGTATCCAAATGTTACGATTTTTCCTCCATTTTACAAACTTTCAAAATTTTTGTCAAAAATGAAAATTTCAAAATAATGATAAAATTCTTTAAAAGTTTATGTGTATTCAGAAAAATCAATTCTTCAACTCGAATTCATTTCACATGGCAAAAGTAAAATTCCTTGAAATTTTGTTAAACAATGTTTTGTTCAAACAATTTAATCGATAACTTTTGGGTATTATTATTATTCAAGTTTGATTTTGCTATCGTATTTATTACGGTTGATTTTTTCCGGATTTTACCGTATCATGAAGTATTCAATATTCTCGACGGGATTGACTTTTGGTTGATAATGTACAGCTAATACATCCTTAATAAGGATGAGTTCATCACCCGTGAAATTATTATTATACCTCTGCTCTTGGAAAGAAAAATTCAATCCAAGCACGGCGGTAAACGTATTTAATCGAGGAGCCGACATTTATTTTTTAATTTTTTTTATTTTTGCGTAGAAACTATCGATTCGACCGATGAGACAGCGGAAATAAATTATTTGGTAAAAAATGGGGATGAAATTATCGGTTATATCATGTAAGCGAGGCTAACGAGTGTCGTAAAATCATTGCGTTAATTTCGACAGAAAAATGCAGCCAAACCCGTGTTTTCAAGTTATAAAACTTTCAAAAATACACTGCGCGTATTTTTTCCAATTTTTCTCAAATTTGGAGCACGATGAGTTTTGAATCGGATTATTACTCGCTGACAAAGTTCTTGAAATTCATGAAATTTTTGTACCAGCTTTTTCCTCTCCAACTAATCGACGAGAGTTTTTTTTTTTTTTTTTTTTTTCGACAACTCTCTAAAGACCAACTAAGCGAAAATGCGTGAAAGTTCCGAACGCCAGCTATGGATGAACCGACTGCAACGGTGATTTTCTTTTCATTGACTTAAGGATGTTAACGAGTCGTGTATACCTAACTAATAATCTGGTACAAAAAGATGGGTTGAAAGAAAAGGTCAAGAAGACATTTGAAAGAATCTCTTCTCAACTAACAATAAGAGTGTGAAAAATTTAATTTTGGATAAATTTTTATTTTTTGTTGGAAAAAGGGAACTTTTATTGGATCAATTCGTTGTTCGTGTGTTCGTTTGTCGAATAGAATTTTTCTCGGGAACGGGTAGAGCTGTAAAGTGGTAATCAATATCGAATACTTAGGTCCACGGTCCCTCGGAGGTGTAAAAAATTCAAGCTTCTAAGTCATCGCAATAAAAAGATACGGCCATTTATGTCACATATTTTTATACTCGCAAACTCACACATCAAAACCTATGGGTTAGGTATACTTCCCGTTGACCTGGAATGATGAAATTTTTAGAGAATCAAGGTCTCGCAGCAGAAGCAAAGAAAAAAGTTCGGAAATAGTTGATTTGTAGTTGTGTCACGTAAAAAAAAAAAAAAAAAATCAATTTTGTACGGAACCTTCGGAAAGCGAGACCTACTCGCAATTATTTATGATTACGCATAATATAATTGAGAAGAGATTCTCTAATTAAAATTCATCGGAGTTAACGCGAGTTGAACTTTTCAAACCTCTGCTGTGCTAATTTTTCTTTACACTGGACGGACGGTACAGTTGGAATTAACATCCTTAGCTCGGATCGACTGGTTGATTCGGAATCTAACTTTGGCTATCAAATCTGAATATTGTAAAGTTTGAAAAAGAAAATTAAGAAGAGGTAAAGAAGAATGGGATCAATTACTTTGGTCGACGGGTAAATATCTTGGTACGTGTCATTCGGGCCACTGAATGAATGAAGGAACGAATGAATGAACGAATGAATAGATGGATGATGGCTGAATCAAGGGCCGCCACTCTCGGGGAACTAGTGACGTTCGAAATGTACTGCTAACGAAACCTCGTAGCTTCGTAGATTGCTGAAAAGTTGCAAAATGAAGTATCGGAGAATTTTAGATTGAATGCGAAATTTTGTTTCATATTTTGATCTTGTTCTCACACCTTGTGGATCCGTTAATTACGTAATTAATACGGTTGAAAAATGACAAACCGAATATTTGAAGAATGTGAAATGTCAGGTGATTGAGTCGGATTTCATACTGTAAAATTCTCTTCAGGGTGAATGGAAAAAACGAAAAAGAAAAGGAAGAAACAATTAAAATGCGCTAATTTGAGTAAAGTAAACTCAAAATATGATTCTTTCTGTCTTCTGGTTTACGTTGATGAAATCGTATTGCTAGCTCAAGTTCAACATACAACGGCTAACTTCTTTCGCAAATGTTAATTACTTACAAAACTTAGCCTGAAATGAATTTTTGAACACCAATGTTTTTCAAATAAATCAATAAATCAATTGGCTAATAGATCTACCGATACCAAAGCTTAATTTACCATAAATTTTTGTTCACATTTTGTCGCTTTTTTCACGTCTTTACAAGTTTTCTTCCGGTTCCCGAGGCTCTTATTCTTTACAGTAGCTACAGCCACCGGTTTTCGCAACGTTTCTCAAAACGCTGCAAAAATACCCTGCTATTTTATACGACTCGCACGAGCTGGGAAAACTCTTGGAATATATTTCACGGGCTAATAATTTTCCAATGCATATAACGGATTTCCAATACCCCAAACACGCCGTTTGACCGCGACGCTGCGCTCTTACTTCGGCTGTGATATACACGTATATTATACGTCTATAGGTATTTTCGATAAAGAAGGTCGCTGCAGGGGATACCGATGCCGGTAACATGCATTCCATAAATCACGGAATTTAGAGATGCCGGTAAATTTTACGTTTCAGAACTATTGACGTCTTTGCAGCTTACCATAAATCCAAAATTACCAAAAGTTTACGTGTAAATATAATACAGCGATGGATTAGCTGCTGTAGATGTACAAGCGCTGGTATTATCGTATAAATTTTTGCAACTTTGCCAATGCGGTGACTGAGTGAAATTTCATTTCGTTTCGATTAACTTACCCGTTCAACATACTTGAATTAGGTAATTGTAACTCTGAGAAAGGAGGAAAAACATTCGTCTCGGTGAGATTTTTTTCCATTATTTTCTCACCAGATTTATCAAAATCGTTCGGATTCTAACTCGTCGATACTTAAATCCTGAGCTAGACGATTTCTTTGCTCGGTTTATAAAACAAGGCATAAAATAAAGAATGAAACAAACGTTTTAAAAACAAAACACGAAGTCAATCTTTAATATAAATTTCTCAGATCGTGCAATTGGAGAAAAGCGTTTCTTTTTCTTTCTTTTCTTATAACTATTGCCGAAATTACGAGAATTCATCGCTATGTACAGTACGTACCGTCGCTAATGGCCATTGAAATCTAAAACCAATTTCTCGTCCAAGAATAAATATTCCATTTCCTTGCATTTATGTATATACTGCTTTGACGTAGAAAACTCGGAGGTGAAAATCGACTCGACGACGATTTTGCATCTCGATTAATTCTGTTGGACCGGTTGAATCGTTTTCAATTAATTTTTCGCCCCCCCCCCAAGAACTACCCTCCGAAGAAACTCGGAGAGTGTTTTGTACCTCGAAGTATGCGACTCCTGCAATTTTGTGTGTGCGTTAAATTGCCGTTTAAGGATCTGTAATAGCGTTAAGAAACAGCCCGGTTTGATAATCGTCTCTGTCTCTCGGCTCCTCCTCGTCTTTCCTGACGTGTAGCCCCACCGTTGTAAACTTGTTGTGACACGTTATTCTGCTGAGAAAATACGTGTTTCGAGAAATTTTTTTTTTTTTTTTTTTTTGAAAAAATCTATTTTTAGACGCATTTTATTACATATTAAAACTTTATCGAAAAAAATATACATAAATACACATCATAAATTACAATCTAACGATAACTTTTGCCGTTGCGACAGTTGAGCAATCATTTTTCAATCGCCACAAAATTGTATCACCGTGTAGATCTGATTTCCTAGACAGACCAATTTTCCCAGACATTACTAAAAAACTTTTCTTTTCCCCGCTCTATCAAATCAATCAAACTTTTTCGTTGTGTGAGAATAAGTTTGGCGTCGGACGTTGTCTGTTGACCTTGAAATTTCGTTGCCACGACCAAATTCCTCACATTACGATCAGATTTTCGTTTAATCGCAAACACGTTTAAAATACGTACGTAATACGTATATTTTACTGAACATCGTGCAAAGTGTATGCGCTAGACATTATACACATAAATCCAACGCAAAGTTGTTGTGCTACGATATTTTTCTCCAGCTTTCAATTTCCATCATTCTCTATTTCTCTCATTTTCCTTCTCTCTTATTCATACCGAGTTTTCTCAAGATCGCAAATATTTGCCTTGGCATGTTCATTCCGGAGAAGCAAACCCGTCGAGAGTTGGTGACGCGATTCAATATCTCGGTCAGAGAAATCACTATTTGTATTGCGATTTATACATACGTCTTGTGTACACACACACACACATGCATATATATATATATATACACATTCCTTTAAACTATGTAAGTACATATATATATATATATATATATATTGTTTCTCCTCACCGCTGTCGTACATGAAGTGAAAAATTTACATGATATATGTATATTAGATATTTTTGTATAATTGCTTTTTCTCTGCTTTTATTTATTTATTTATTTTTTTACCGAACAGAGATAAGAATCGTCTTATACGACTATAATAGAACTGGTCGAAATGACAAATTTGCATCACACTGTCTTAAAGGCTATTGTTTGATACTTGATTTTATACATGTATATTTCCGTTCCATTCAGTAGAAAAAAAAAGTTGAAGAAAAGAAAAAGTAATTATAGAAGTACGAGCTGTGCTTCATAAGAACATCCATTCTCTCAACAATTATGCACAACGATAAATTATTTATTTATTCAATTTCTGTTTTGCATACGACTCGAAATTGCATACGCCTTTAGAAAATTGATTTCGAGGTCGATTGAAATACAATCGTCATTGTTACAATATCTGCCGTAGCAAAAGTTTCCTCCAGTTTGACAAAATGAATTACATGCTGCTACAGAGGCGCCTACGCGATAGGTAATTGAATAAATTTCTCACTCTCTCTCTCTCTCTCTCTTTTCGTGACTATTGACCAAAATATAGTTTCATTATTCATCCTCGCGATGCGATTGTTTTCAATCATGAGAATCTTCTAATGTACGTGTAATTTAAACGCTGCTCTGGACCTCTTTAGTGTCGGTAGTGTACGTACGTCAGCTTAAAATGACTCCGACCGGTGTCGGGATTTTCACTCGTGGGACACGCGACGCCCACATTACATATTGTTATACCTGCGGTTCATGTTTACACGCGTACCATCGTCTTACCCGCTAAGCATAAGAATCTGAGACTTTCACGCGACGGTGAGATGCGGAAAAAAAAAGGAAATAAAAAAAAGAAGTTGATGACGAAGAAGGGGCGAGGGGGGGGATTACGAGGATAGAGATGAGATTACGCACGGTGAATTCCCGAACTACGTTAAATTTAATATTTTTCTGTTTTTTGTTATCTTCTTATTTTTTTTTTTTTTTTTTTTTTTTTTTTCTTGTATTATTTTCACTTTGAGACAAAGTTTAGCGAGAGTCGTCGAGCAGCAAGTTTGCCATCGTAATGGAACTGTTGCACAAACTTGCTAATCTCACCAGACAAGAAAAATAAATAAACAAATAAACAAATAAAACGTCCGTAAAAGATGCGCCTAATACACGCTTTCGAAACGGAAAGAGAAGTAAATTTTGTCGATGGACGAAAGAAATGTGTATAATTTATAAGAGATTTTGTTTGGAATGCGTGAAAGTTTCCTAAAAATTGTATGATACATGAGAGTAATGAAAGTTGTTTTTGCGGATTAAGGATTACCATTTTTTTTTTTTTTTACTCTTTATCTTCACATCGACGATTAGAGAGGCCGGTGATTCGAAATCGATACTTTTTGTTAATTTGATCGTTACCAGATAGTTTCACATTGAATATTAAAGAAATTAATATACACGCAAGCTGCAATAATTATAAACGAAAGGTGAAAAATTCTTGTAAATTGTTTCAATTTCATTCTACGGTTGCTCGTTTTATTCCGATGATAATTAATATCGCTGCAACGTTGTCAAATTACACATTTCGCAATGCCGGTGTGTGGAATCGAAGAAAAAAAAAAAAATATTTGTTTTCATATTATCACATAAAACTTCGCAGATCACAATTGTGTAAATAATTTGTTAAATCCTGAACGTGCGACGATAATTTCTTTGCACATGTACGATAAAATTGTTGAAAAACAAAAAAACAAAGAAACATTGAATTTCGTCTCTCTAATATTCCTAATCTTCGCGATGTATAGAAAAGCAAAGAAAGAATTCTCGAGCAACAAAATTAGTCGAGATGTTAAAAGAGCAACGAAGACATTTCGGCCTGATTGAATTGCGGTGAGAAAGAGATGCGGGTGAAGCTGATCGTGAGCTTTTTGCGTCTAGTCGAGCTTACGCGGGGCCGCAGCTTGGCTTACACAGTGTGGAAAATTGCGAGAGAGAAGGGGAGGCGATTGCCGAGGCACGTGCGAATCGCTTTTCTAACTATACGAAACGTTAAATACGCTATAGAAATCCATGTCAGCCTATGTTCAAGGGTGAGAAAGGGTGGGAGGGAGAGTTTCGAGTTGGCGCAGCTTTTGCTCGACGTCTGTAAGGGCGAGGGATGAAAGGCTCGCTTCTCACGCCGCTTCCTTAACTTTCCGCAACTAAGTTTCTCATATCTTCTCGACCTGCGCGATATTCGCGTATATAAGTCGTCTTCGTCCTCGTCGTCTGCTTCGTCGTCGTCGTCGTCGTCTCGGTTATAGTTGAACGAAACACAATAAATTGTCACCTGACACGAGGAGACGAGGAGTTCTTGTGCCTGAGGTGTAGTAGAAACTCCTCGAGAGAGAGAGAGAGAGAGAGAGAGTAGAGAGAACAACGCGGGGATGAACGTGTAACTACTAACTACTAACTACTAACTATATCCTTTTCAGGGGGGTGTTTCAAAGCCCGGTTGACGTTGCAACGTTACGTTTCGCGTTTTGTTGTTTATGCTCATTATCGCAGCGAGAGGTATTTCCGGTTGCGGCGGTTAAAAGGGATCGGTGGTAGTTCGCGGCGTGAAAAAATTGCTATTTTAAACAATTTCTTCTTTTTTTTTTTTTTTGCTCTCTGTAGCTTATAATGCATTTTATCAAATAAGTAATGCAAAGTTGTCGTACAATGTTTTCACTTTAACCGACAATAATATTGAAATTTATTGTAGAATGAGTTAGCGCTATATTTGTTGAAAAAGTTCCACAAGTAGTGCTTTGCGACGATCATCGTGACTTCTTACTAGTTTATCTAAAATCAAGGAAAAAAAAAAAAAAAACATAAATCATTCGCTCAATAGTTAATCCATTCCCTGATCGTTGAATTTTGTTAATGACCGACAAACACTTTCCTTCTCAGGGTGGTGAAAAGTATCGCGAGAAAATTGTTTTACCGTTTTGTTTTTTTTTTTTTTCTATATATACATCCACGTACGTCATAGGAGAAAAATTTGTTATAAACAAAAATCTACAATAATACTGTTGTCATGATTTTTGTTTGTGGTCACTTGTACTATGTCTTCTTATCACTGTGGGGTGTAATTTGATGCTGGTGTAAGAATAAATTCATGTTACAAGGAAGTCGAGTAATTGAAAAAATACAGTATAGTAAAGAAGCAGATTTGATGTTGGAATAACTAGAAAAAATGTAGTATTAACAATTGTAATAATATTAAATATTTATCCGTGCCAGAGTTTCTTATAATTTCAATAATATTTAAACCTTTGTTGCATAAACAATATCTATTTGATTCGAATTTTTTCGGTAACTATATGACAAATAAATTCACTTCAGTAGCACACTTTGCATCATTATTTAATTGTTCAATAAATTCTTGACCATTTTTTATCCTTCTATTATTCCACATCAACTCATTCTCGACTGTGTACTATCAATTTCTTGATAATCCTTAGATGCTTGATTCACTTCTAGACTATGTCTATTATACGCGAATTTGACTTGTAAAATAGTTTACTTTTTATTTTTCTTTTCATTCCTACATCCGCTTTCGACCGATGGGATATAATTTATACCCTTGAAAATGCCAAGGCAACCGGTTTTCCCGATGGGAATGTAAATTCCTCTCTCGTTCCCATCTGCAACTGCAGCATACTTCAGCAGTTATTCATATTCTACGCTTAATCTGCAACGAAATTGAAAAGCAGCAGGAAAAAAGAAAAGATCTGGATAGAAGAAGAAGAAGAAGAACAGTTGAAGAAGAAAAGAGACGGGAAAAAAGTGTGGAAGCAAAATTTTTCCCGCTTATATCTGTACATATGTATACATATATCCATCCATACATGCATACATACATACATGTATATATGTATATGTATATATCAAGTTCGAAAGTAGGATTACCCTCTACAGAAAGATCAATCCGGACGTAGAATCCAGTCGTAAAAATTGTAGAGCAAAAGTTGAAGGTGGGTGGGGGCGGAAATAAAAAAAGAAGAAAATGCCTGGGAAAACTTTGTCGCTGCAGTTATTCCAACGTATGTTTTTCCGTTTACATTCTCAAGCTGCATCATCAGTTCTGCTCCTACTCACTCTTTGACTTTAAGCGGTGCAGTTTCTTGTTCTTTAATCGGTACCCTTTTCATTTCTCTGTTACAGATTGACGTTGATTTGATTCGGTGCGGCGAGCGAACTTTGCTCTGCATACGGAAATAAGGGAAATCGCTGATATTACAGGTAAGCGGAAAATGAAAGAAAAATGTTGGATTGAAGTTAGCAATTTAACCGGTTGTTAGTAACGTTCAGAGCATAAAATTCTTAGTTCACAATTTTCTATTGACATTGAAGTGATCAAGTTTTTAAAAATATTGGTATGTTTTGCTTTGTTGTCGCTTACTGGATTTCGGAAATTTAAAAAATTGTGAAATAGGATTTTTCAAAAACGTCAATCATTACGATAACGTTACCAATTTTAATCTCGTAGAAAAATGAAGTAAAGTTACGAGTATTTATGGAATTGAAGAATTCGAAATACCTGCTATTCTGACTTTCGTTTGTCAGCTTTCGAATTTTTTCATGCCGCTTTGTGGTTTTTCTGATGTGTACTCGAAATGTAAATCCCACCATTTCAAGGCTTCTCATTTAACACAACTGAGACGACGTTTCCAACCCATTGCCTGTCACAAATGTACGCCAGGTTCCAAATCTTCACTCGCAATTTTTTTATTTTCAAATTAAAAACGCGAAGACAATTTTTCCTGCGAATTTTATAAACTATCGTCGTTGTAGTTTAGTTATTTTTATCCGGTATTTATATCGAGTGACCGTCGCGAAGAAGCGAAGGTGATATCGGCCCTTACCGGGTCAAAGGTCGCAAAAGTATAAGAAAAAGAAAAAGAGAATCTATAGGCGAAGGGGGCAAAGCTGCTGAGGTTCGGCGTCGTCGTCTTTGCCGAAAGATAGCCTGGAGCCAATTTCAACGAGCGAATTGACTCTCGGAGAGAAAAAGAGAAGAATTATGGGTAATATGAAGGTGGTACGGAGCCAAGGCTCCCAGCTATCGTGGCTGCTCCTACTATCTCCCACACCTTTTGTATATATATATATATATTATTATTATATATATACACTCAGGTACCTTATTTATATCCTATACTCTCGGCCACTCTTTTTCCCTCTTTCTCTCTCTCTCCGCACGCTGAAAAATCCCTAAATCCTGATACAGAATCTCTTAGTAGTAATCCGGCATGATAGGTACAGCTCTGCAAGCCAGATGCTTTAACGGCGCATGGCAGCGTGTGGTAGTACTGTTGTGAGTGTTGGATAAACCGACACACGCGAAGTAGACGCGCACAGATTCCCTTACCGACATTGTTACCGGCACTTAGCCAAGACGCAAACCACTTTCTAGAATACCCTGACGGTGGGGATATCCCCACTTGGCTAAGTGTCGGTAACGATGTCGGTAAGGGAATCTATGTCCAGTGCCAGCTGTGTGTGTCTAGTAATGACGGTAAAATTTTCAAAATCAAGAGCACATTAACGTTTGAAAGGGAGAAAGCGAACAACCAAACCCGCATGCGATTCTTTGTTTTTTTAGTCTTTTTTTTTATCACCCAAGCGTCGAAGCGTTGCGATCATCGTTGATTGATTATAACTACACGATATTCGTTGAAAACAGAGTGGACGGCTTGCAAAAAAAAAAAAAAGAAAATTCATACATAAATATTCACGTACAGTGTTTATACAGGTATGTATAAACGGCCAGTCTGCATATGCGCGTATATTATATTTTGTCTATGCAGGTCAGTATTGCCGAATGCCGGATTTCGGATTTCCTCTCAATATCGATATCTGTCGGGTGATACCGGGTGCAGTAAATCTCGTTTAGATATTATCGTAGCGATGTCGCGTCGCTACAAACACATGGCTTCCGTGCAATGCGGTAACAACGAGAATTCTATTTTCATGACACTTCACATGCACACATACACTAGTGTGTTTCAGAAAAAAATAATTTGCAATTTACCGCCATGGCAATCCCTAAAACGTTTGATCAGATTGAAAGAAAGTTTCTGTCGAAAGACGAGCGTTCTACGTTATGTACATATATATATATGTGTATATCGGTGCGAAAAATAAGTACTTTATTTTATACAAAAAATGTATGTAAATTTACATGTATACCTAGGTATACGTATCGCACAATGTGTGCATTGTGCTGTACCCAGGTTGCAGTCCGAGTTTTACCGTTGAAATGCAGGAATGTGTAGCATTGTACTATATTTTACAACAGCATCTGGTTTTCATGGGGCGACGAGTGCAGAGGACCAGATGGATGCATCCGTGTGTTTGCAACGCACGACTATAGATGATATATTCTTGCATCATGCCGCACAGGCATGCACAGCTCTGCGTATCTTTGCCTGCAATCTTCGTATTATTATATCTACCACACGCGTGTTAAATTCACGTTACGTTTATCGTTGTACGAATTTTATACACGGATTCAATTATTCACTTACATCCAATATTTATTCATACACTGAGAGAAATTTTTATTTCCGGTTACCGCTCAGTCCTTAACTATTTTCATCTTTTACCACAATCGAAAAATATAGTTCCAGGTAGAAAATGAAAATTAGTTTTCTAGCTGTTACCGGAAAGTCTAGTATCCGTTACTATTCTTTCTCATTACGATCGCTGTTGCTATATTTTCTTGCAACTGTTGCGAAAATTTAATGCTCGCGCAACGATAAATTGACGTTAAAGCCTTGTTTAACTAAAAAAGTGAAGTAAACCGAAAAAACTGATTATGCGTTGCATTTACCAAAAAAGGATCGACGATAGCGCAAAATGGTTCGGCGTACCACGTTTTCCGTAATCCCAGAAATTTTCAAACAGTTTTTTGTAACGATACCTGCTTTACTGAATTCTTCTAGTTACCGTAGCAAATGAAATTTTTCTCAGTGTAGCATTGTTCGAGCATTCGAAGACACTTTAAAAATAACGGGAGGAAAACAGTTCGCAAGTTTTAATTACAATATATAACTAAGCGAATTTTCGTGCGAATTTCTTCATTATTTTTGAAATCTGTAATTACGTTAGATTGGTTTTACATAAACAGCTGTATTTAGCCAGCGTATCGTAACGATCAATTATTATCATATATAGGTACGTTTTCAAATTTTTTACTCAGATTGAGAACTCTTTTCTTGTTACGAAAATTCAATTCATTATTACAATAAAATTTTTCCTGAAAAACCAATACATCAACAATTGGTTCGTTGCGTATAACGGAATAAAAAGGAAAAAAACGAAACGACAGAATTTTGAACCGCGTATAGATATCAGTCAAATAAGTCAAATGGCAAATGAATTAATTCGATTTCTCGGTCCTTGCGTTATGAAATAATTTTCTCTAATCTTGTAGGCGGAGAAGTAATGAAAAAGAGAAGAATGAAATTAAAAGCGTGATTATCAACTGGGTTATTCAAAATCCGTGAAACGCGTTCACTATTTATTTACACAACAGCAGATTACGTAAAACTGTTCGGTATACATTCACATTCACGTGTACGTACGTATGTATACATGAGGGTTCGTTCACAATTTTAAACTGCACAAATCACACGATTCACAGGATTTGTATTCTCTTCTACGATATGAAACCCAGATATAACGATTTATTGTCAAATGTTTGCGGCTGTGGATGGACAACATTTTTGACAATTTTATCGAACGGTATCGAAAAAGTAAAAAAAAATTATCTAATGTGTTGTTTATACAATGACAATTTCGATTCGTTTACCTTTTTTTTGTTTTTTCACTCACTTCTCTTCCTTTTTTTTTTTTTTTTTTATTGCTTTCTTCGAGTACGTTTGCGACTCTTTCTCTCTCTCTCTCTCTTTCTCTTTCTCTCAATTTGCGGATGACTGCAGAATCACAACGTGTACAAAACGGCGCAATATTTCTTCTATGCCATTTCACATGTATGGCAGCTCGGTGACGAGAGATAAAACATTTATGCTACAGATCGCAAAGCATTGGGCGAATTCTCACCGAATTTATTCATTCTGAAACATTGCGCGAATTTTTTCATTTATTTTTTTTTTTTTTCTACAAGGCAATTTATCAAGAACGCGTGTATATACAGGCATCAGGATAACGTATATTGTACAAATTTAAAAAAGAATGAAGCATAGAAAAACATTTACGAGACGATAAATTTTCTCAATGTCACCTCGAAATTCGTTCGAAATGTTTCAATTTCCAATATTTTTCACCGATTATTGGTGAAAATGTTTTGCTTTGAAATTCCTCTTTTTTTCTTCTTCAACTATCTTATCGCGCTGTTTAAAAATCACAGTCTAGTATATTTTTTCATTTCTCTCTCTCTCTCTCTCTCTCTCTCTTATTCATCTTTCATCGACGAACATTCAAAAAATTTGCGAGTATGCAGTCGCAATTCGCGTTCTCTACAACAAGTGTAGGGAAAACTTTAGTCGTTGCGGTGTTTTAAGGTTATTTATTTTTTCTTTACATTTTTTTTTTATGTCCCCCTCCCCCCCCCCCCCCGCCCCCCTCTTAATTCGAGTCTACCGAATACGCCAACATCGAGCATTATACTCATACGAGTAATTGCTACCATGGTGCAGCAGCAGCAGCAGCAGCGCGAGTTTTTCATGCAGCAGCGAAACGATTCTCCCATTCTCACAGCTAATTAGTCCGCGAAGTTTTGAATGGCTGCGTGGATAGCGGTACAAATTTACTAATAGAAGTTGGGAACGTTCGTGAGTTGAACCTGCACCGACTTCAAAATAAACCTGGAAATGGAAATGGAAATGGAAATGGTAATGGAAAGGGTAAGGAAAAGGAAAAGGGACGGAGGCTTTTCCACTTCGAAGGGGTGAAAACTCTCTGAATTCACCGAGGCTTATTAGTGAGCTTCCGCCATCTGGTTACTGACTGTACTCGTTGTTCCGTGATTCATTTCGCAATATCGCACTAAAATCTGTGCAACATCCATCCACCCAAAGCGTATATAACGAAAAAAACTGACCTATCGAATCTATGGTCTTGAAGCGATTTATTTACTGAGAAAAAAAACAATTCTCCCGTTTGGAAAAAGGCTTTGGCTCAATTTCAAAAGGTTTCGCTGACCATTGGAAATTTCCTTTTTAAATAACGCGAAAAAAAAATTTTTTTTCTTCATTAAAAATGCTGTAACTATTGTACCGCTTGAATTAAAAAAAATTTCCAATCATATTCTTGCAGGGCATTAAATTCTCTAAAAAAAGACAATGGAGTTGATTTTTTAGACTCCAAATTCGTATAATTACGGGCCGTGAAAGTCGAAGAAAAGCGGAAACATGCAATGAAAACTAGGAGGTTCTATTCGAACAACAAAAACTGGGCATCAATGGACCCAGCAAAAGCGTCGGACCCAAAAACTGGAATGCTCGTCCGATGCTCTTTATCATACACAACAACTTTGGCCCGCAATATTGTTAAATTCAATGTTTGACTTTCGATGTATTTGAACAAATTTAAAAAAATGGGACACGCTATGTATTTAGGTACGCACTATTTTCGCATACTGTCGGAATATGCTGCGAGGATTTGCAGCGTGGGATGTCGATGTAAAGTAAAAACGACAAACAAAAAAAAAAAAAAAAAACCCAAAGCACACATTCATTTCGCGAAAATATAACTGTTTTCTTCACATAGCCTTCAATGTCAATAACGCCAGAAATCATTCCGCATGCCTGTACGAGTTTGTTTTTTTTAATTTTTTTTTTTATTTTTTTTTCGTTGCTTTTTTTTATTTTCATCAATTTGTCGATATTATATGTATGTTGGAAATCTTTTTTTTTTTTTTCCCCACGTATTCTTTGCCTCGGGGAATCGTCCCGGCATGGCACACGGACTTTGCTTTCCGTTTATCATTTTTTCTTTCTCTTTTCGCTACTCGATTAAATTTACTCTTGGCAGCCGGCGGCCGTCCGCATGGCTCGTTTTTTGCGGGACTAACCTGGTTATAATGCAGGTGCTCGAGATTCCGGTGATCAGAATTCAAGGTGGCCGAGGTTTTCTCGGGTTCGTTGACCCCGTCTGGACGGGTAACTCGCTACGAGCCGAGCGTGAGATTAAGCCGAAACTTTTTTAACTACTCAAGTCATATACCGTCCCAATCTCTGTCTGTTCAATCTTCCTTTGTTTTTTTTTTTTACTTTTCTCCATCGCTATATCATTTTTTCATTCCGGTAGGTCTTCTTTCTTTCTCATCCTTCTTCGCTCTCTCACTACGCGCGAATTTTGCAAGCAACCGCCCGGCGAACCGGATTATGCAACTGCTAATTACCCGTAGTACCTACGTATTACGCATATATTACAGGTATTATAACTGTCCGTGTGATGTGTGTAATTAAATCGATCCAAATATACTTTCAACCTGTCTATATGTGAGTCACGTAACGTTTACCTAATCAGTTAAACTCATTCTCTGCACAAAAAAAAAAAAAAATTTAATCGTTTTCAGTTATGTGTTTTATAAAACTCAAAAATTGAAGAAGGCTATGAATTGAACAAAAAAAAATAAATAAATAAAACGAAATAAAATCGCGAATGTGTATCGTAAATTTGAAAGAATGGTGTGTGAAAAAGAAAGTAATGGATCAAAACGAGTTTAATCAGAGGCGAATTGTCGAATGCAAGCTTTACATATAAGGAGGCTAATTGACCAAAGATCGATGATTTTTCAAAATTATAGTATTTTTGGAGTAAGGTTTAATCAATTGAAACGTAATTAGAATTATAGAATCAAACGGATATTTTCATTCTTATTAACTATAATATATAACCCAGCAAGTGTATTGATTTCATAAGATAATCTTTTCAAATCAAAGAAATTCCTTCAAAAAAGATACACTCGCATAAAACGAATATAGCTGAGTATTTTTGCATTTCGCGTTATCAAACAAAAGAAAAACAAAGAAGCTTTATTTTACTATGAACAAATTTTTACTTCAGATTTAACGAAGAGATTGGAAAGAAAAAAAATTTATTCCTTTCCTCTACACGATAATTTTTTTTTTTTTTTTTTCCGAGCGTATCTTGCTGCAAATCTACTAAACAATGTCGATCCTTGGCCAAAACGAACCTTGTACTCAAACTTCGAAAGTCTTCAAGGCGTTGTTCGAGTTTCTGTCACGGTGAAACGATCTCTGTCGGTCTGTATTTCATTCGCGTTGTCAACGTGGATTTTTCACAAAGTTCCGTAATTTTCGGATACCTGCAGCAGTACATCCTTACAGTCGAAACTTGTCCAAGTGGTTGCAGTTTTGTACGTACCATGGAGTTCGTATTTACACGAAAGCTCAGGATCCAGGAAAGCACACTGATAATCCTACGTCTTGACTCGACAACCGGATCAGCCGACGATGAGACGTCGCAGTGTGGAAACGGGGGAAAAAGTTTTTTCCCGCTTTGCCGAAGTTCACCTTCCGCCTATTCTTCTGTTTCTTATTTTTATTTATTTATTTTATTTTTTTTTGTTTCTTTTACCACTTTTGAAACGCTGGTTTCACCTCTGACTGTGAAAACAATTTTTTAATACGTAATTTTCATTCATTCGCCATGATATCAGTGTTTGAGTAAAGACTTGTAAAAGATATTCAATTTGAACTTGTGGACGGTTGAAAAAAAAAACCAAAAAAAAAAAAATCTTGGAAAACTTATCTTCAAGTTTGTAAATCTCAAATACACGTCGGATTGTTAATTCCTTTCGATTGCAGTGGCCCCGAAAAATGCAAAATTTACAGGAACTTTGGTTCGAGAGACGTAAAATATGGATGTTAGAAATCTGCATATTCGAAGCGAGAAAAAAAATTTACCGTAAACTTCAGAGAAAATAATTTACGATCCTGGGATATTGGGAAGAGAATGAAAAATATGTATTTTTTTTTTTTTTTTCAGTAATGTAAAGTGTCAAACGTCAGGATAAATTAGTAGTTGAATTTCAGGCTCAGTTTTCATTCCTCGCATTACAACAATACCAATATTTTCGTTGTACGGGGCGGAAAAGAACAAACTTTGGCGAAATAT
The DNA here is from genome assembly GCF_021901455.1 of Neodiprion lecontei. Lineage (NCBI taxonomy): Eukaryota > Metazoa > Arthropoda > Insecta > Hymenoptera > Diprionidae > Neodiprion > Neodiprion lecontei. The sequence goes on along the minus strand of NC_060263.1, from coordinate 5,351,325 downwards.
TTCAATTTTTGGAATTTTACTCCATCGGAACTTTAATTTTCCGATCTTTGCTCCATCGTAACTTGAATTTTCAGAATCTTGCATTTCGAAACTTTGAGCCGTCGGGCTTCCGACTATTCGAAACCTTGTTGTTTCTTCTAAGTTTGATCTCTTAATTTCAAGTTTCGCCAGCAAATAATTCGAAGTTAGACGCTCTCGGAACTTTTCGAATTCGGAACTTGAATCTTGCCTTCGTTCGACACTGCGCGTATCGTTTTACCGTTCGCTGATACGGCATACGGATAACCCTCGGCTATTCGGAAAAGCAGCTTACCCTTTGACCGCGTTATTATACAGTTCGAGCCCTAGGGAAAATTGATCTTTGATCTTCGGCCCTCCGGGCTTCTGGAAAATGCACGCGGCAGTGCGGAGGTAATTAGTGGTCACAGAGGATAATCGATCGATGTATTGATTACTGCAACGGTCAGCTCGTCCAGACTGTAAAGGAAGCCTCTCGCACTGCCAGTAGTCTGCAAACGCGTTAAAATTGCATACAGTGAGAAAAATTTCATTTTTTACAGTAAGTGGATATATTCGGTAAAACAGGTGTCGTTAAAAAAACTGTTTGAATATCGTTGGAATTAGGAAAAACGAGGTACGCCTAACCATTTTGCGCTATCGTCGATCCTTTTTTGGTTATTGCAACGCATAATCAGTTTCTTCGGTTTACTTCACTTTTTTAATCAAACAAGGCTTTAACGTCAATTTATCGTTGCGCTAGCATTAAATTTTCGCAACAGTTGCAAGAAAATATAGCAACAGTAATCGTAATGAGAAAGAATAGTAACGGATACCAGACTTTCCGGTAACGGCTAGAAAACTAATTTTCATTTTCTACCTAGAACTATATTTTTCGATCGTGGTAAAAAATGAAAATAGTCAAGGACTGAGCGGTAACCGGAAGTAAAAATTTCTCTCAGTGTACTAGGAAGTTTCGTAGTCTCGGAGATAGTTGGAATTTCATGTCTGTCTCAATCTCTGAAAATAGAACCGGAAATTGTAAATTACAATCGTTTGGTTTAAAGATTATTAAAAGCTTGCAGTCAATTTGTTTTTGTATACAAATTTTATTCGGTGAAATGTATAAGGTGTAATTATGTGTAGATATATCGAAGCGACGCGTTACATTCTCGTGCTCAAGTCTAATTTATTTTTCAACGCTTTGTTATTGTGTTAGCAGCGATAATATGCGACGCCGTGACTTGTCGTGGTTCACTGGAGAGAGTGAATGCGGAACGTCGAGTTCGTTTGTTATACCCTGAACAAGGTAAACAAAAAAGAAAACGGTAAAAAATGGAAGAAGACAAATGGAACGAATCGCGTTGTTCGTTGTTGGGAAAATGAGAATCACACTCGTGATAGTTGAGGTGTATCTTGGGGCTAACGTCCACTGAGATAAATTTCATTTGTTTTATTGTTGTTCCAGAAACTTGATAAGAATTGAAAAAAATTAAACCGGAAAATAGTTTTTTCGCAATACTTTTCATCGCCATGAAAATGGAAAGGTTTCTCGGTCTGTCCGACAAACTTCCGCGATGATCTCGAAAACGGCAGAGTGAAATATCTGAAACTGATACGACTTGGCAGACAAATGACGAAGTTTTGAAAGAAAAATATCTGAAAAACAGGACAATTATACAGTTTTTAAAAAATTAATATGTAAGCTGGGAAAAACATGAACGTTTAGTCTGAAAAAGTAATAAGGAAGAAGTGTATTTTTGTCGGTAAAACATTGAGAATCGATTTATTTCCTGTGATACCGGAAGTTGAAATTAAACGAGACATGTCAATTTTTTATGCCCATCATTTCGTTGTAAAATCCAGCGTGAGTTTTAGATTTTTTTATTCAGTCGTTTCGGAGATCATCGCGAGAGTTTTTCGGACAGTCCGACATTTTTTTTCTTTTTAAACTGTTTTTCGGATTCCACAGGTTGGAAAAAGTAATTTTTGACGAAAACCGATAATTTCCCTGTATCGCCAAAGCTGATAAAAAGTAAAAAAATTGTTTTTGGTCACATCTGTATGTATAAAACTCATTCTTGCATTTTTACATTTTGTCCCCGGATGTATATCCGTATATTTTTTTGTTTGCGGTAAGAAACCTGAGTAGTTTACAAGGACTTTGAAGTAGAATTATTTTCGATTGGTAGATTTTCTCGGTGTGCGTGTAACGGAAAATCACCCACCACACGAATTCCGTGCAATTAGATAGGCGAATAGAATGGTCCGCGATTTCGAATCGCCCTACAACAATTGAATACCCATTTTCCACCGTCGTGCATCATGCAATAACGTTCATTGCTAATTAACCCCGTTTTACACTCATGTGTTAAGGTTGCCCAATTAGGAATGTATTGGCCGCAAATTGCTTCCGTATCGAAATATTGTATCAACCGGAGCTGATGGAGGCGAATTCAACCAAGCCGCGTTTCTTCGACGGAGGGAAAAATGTTGGAAAAACCGCGAAATTCATTTCGATGGGAAACAACCATGATTAATAAGATTATGCAGGGAGGAAACCTTGTCAAAGGGATAAATTACCGTTTCGCTAATTTTCAATAATCCATCGCTAACTGAATTTGTTCGTAAATTAATACGAATAATTTTTTTCAAATAAATTAGAGAATAATACTGAAATTTATGAACTGTAAATTTTCATGTTCGGTAATTAATTGAAATACCGAATCAAACATCTGTTTTCGATAGGTTTGCGGAATAGCAATCTATGCATGATTATCTGTACGAAATTATTAACAATTAATTATAATTGGACATTATTATACGTATACGGATTTGTGAAATTTCAAAGGTTAAAATTTTGATACTTTTATTTGATCGTTTCAATTTTTCTTTTTTTATTTATTTTTTTTTTTCATCGCGATTCGATGACGTTACTCTTCTCTTTCGAAACCCTGATAATAATTCTTAAGCACACTTTTTTCTCTCATTACTTACAACGACAGATTTAGATCGTTGCTTCACGGCTTTTACGAGCCAAACAATAAGAATTCCGATTTTCCCCTCCGTTTCTGGCAAAATGAAAAAAAAAAAGAAAAGAAGAAAAAAAAAAATAAATTGCCAGTTCTGGGACTTAATTATTTTTCGTTAATCACCACCCGGAGCCCGGTTGAACACAGTGATTTACTCTTCACCGCGGAAGCAGTCGGCTCGGGTTGTGGCGATTTAAAAAAAAGCGTGACAACTGACAATGAACCTTTTTCTCTCTTTCTCTCTTTCTCTCTTTCTCTCTTTCCCTCACCATTCGTCTCTCTTGTGGACGATCGATTTTAAGGAAATACGGGGTTGAAATACGCACGCCCTGCAATTATCAACACTAGCTACAAAAACGTTTACCTGTAGCGCCGGGCGAAAAGGGAATGAAAATTGAAAATAGAAGAATCGGATGTTTGAAAATGTATTTACAGAAATAATTTTTATAATAGCTTACGTGCACTGAGAGAAATTTTTACTTATATTTTTGTGGAAAACTATCGAAAGAGATTTTCATTTTTTCAAAAGTCAATTCGATATTCCTATTCTCTTTCTGTTTCTCCATCATTTTCATTATCGTTGCAATATTGTTGCGCATTTGTAGAAAATAATCTCTTCGATTAAAATGAGCCCATTGCAGATTGAAAAGGAACGAATCAATGAGATATTTAACCGTTCAAAAGCGATTCGAATCGAATTAGCATCGATTCGTAAACTTTTGACTGTAATTTCGTTACTTTCTATTTTCATATTTTTAAACAAATCTTCGTCAACGGCGAATATAATAACTTGATAGATTCTCGATGTACGGTTGAATCTGGTAATAAAATCAAAATAAAAATAGTATCAATTTCTATCCGACAAAAACCTCTCGAGTAAAACGTTGCCGTTCGATGTCTCCTTTTACCATTTCTACGTTTTTCTTATTTCATTTTTTTTTTTTTCTCTCTTCTCGGTACTTGCGGGAAATAGGAGATCCGTGTCGACTCCGAAGTGGGGGGATCAGACCTTAGCCGAAAGTTTAGTTGTTCGTTTTTTATCTAGGCGTGATCGACGAGCCTGGAATATTTCACGCGTCGAGCACGTTCTCAATATCGTTGCGGTGATACGTATTATATAAGTAAACTCTATCCCTCCATCTTATCCCAAACACTCACCGTTGAACTCTGAATTTTTAAAATCCACCCCGCGAAAAACGAAACTTTACAACCCCTCGGTGCGCAGCCGTTCATATACTCGGTATCAAATTCGAAAAGTGGTTTCCATCCCTCCACGTTGCCGGAATCGCCCCGATTTGATACATATGTGGATTACGCAAGATGGGGAAACCCCGTTACACCATTATGGTCAGCTATCGGTGAGCGTCTGACGATGAAAAGAGGCTGAGGCGATCCTCGTTAAAATTCTATACGCGAAATAGTTCACGACCCCATAAATCAATGAGCTTTTTCTCCCGGCGCGGAAGAAGGTTCGTTCGTTTCTTTTTTTTTTTTTTTCTTTTTCTTTCTTTCTTTTTTCTTTTTCTTCCCTTTTTTTTACCCCATCGTTCGTTCTTTGGTTTCTTGCGAATACTTCTTCAACTTTCTTCTTATATTATATCTGTTGTACATTTTTTAGGGTGGGGTTGAAGTTCCGAATTTGAAAAGTTGCGAAAGCGCGTTATTCCTAATCATTTGGTGGAGAAGCTTGAAGTGAGGAAATCAAACTTCGGAGAAACAACGAAGTTTCGAATGGGCGGAAACCCCACGGCTCAAAGTTCCGAAAATACAAATTACGATAGAGCAAAGTTGCGAAAAGTAATGTTCCGGCAAAGCGGAATTTTGAAAAATAAAGGTTCGATAGAGTAGAATTTCCGAAGTTAAAATATACTCACACGGCGTAGTTTACTCAACGAGTGGATTTAAAAAAATCGGAAAAACCGAAAATCGGAATTAACAGGTTTCCAAACGTAAAAATATCCAAAATTCGAAACAATGAAAGATCAAAGTGGTGAAATTTCACCAAGACAAAATTCACAGAACCGAAAATCTTGGATCATTCGGAATTTCGATCTTTCACATTTTAAAATTTCCTCAGCTTCGCACTTTTGGTACTTTGGCTTGTCCGAGTGACAATGCCCTTTCGGCATTTTGTCCTTTCGGAACTTTGAGCTTCGGGTTTCGGATCATTCGAAGCTTTGACGTTTCGTCGAGGTTTGATTTCTGTACTTCAGCTTTCGCTAGCAAAAAATTCGGAACTTGGCGCTTTAGAAACTTTTCAAATTCGGAATTTTAACCCCGCCCTCATTTTTTACCCACCGTTGAAATATTTTCACAGTATTTTCAGCTTCTCAATTACCCAAAGATGCATTTATTTTATCACTCGCGTGTTTCATCGTTATTCAGGGTTTCGTTTTATCAGGATGGATGAAATTATTTTCACTTCTGAAAATTTTCATTTCTACATACCTTTTTTGCATTATAGGTATCGTATATTTTACTCTGACGGAAATTTTCATTTCCGGTTACCGCTCAGTCCTTAATTATTTTCATTTTTTATCACATTCGAAAAATATAGTTCTAGGTAGAGTATGAAAATTAGTTTTCTACCTGTTACCGGAAAGTCCGGTATCCGTTACTATTTTTTCTCATTACGATCGCTGTTGCTATATTTTCTTGTAACTGTTGTGAAAAATTAATGCTCGTGCAACGATAAATTGACGTTAAAGCCTCGTTTAACTAAAAAAGTAGTGTAAACCTCAGAAACTGATTTTGCCTCGCAGTAACTGAAAAATCGATCGACGATAGCGCAAAATGGTTTTGTGTACCTCCTTTTTCGCAATTCCAACAATATTCAAACAGTGTTTTCAACGATACCTGCTTTACTCAATTCTTCTACTCACTGTAGCAAATGAAATTTTTCTCAGTGTACAAATCCATTTCGTTTCTCCATTTAACTTTTTTCTTTGCCTCATCTTGCACACCGATACCGTCACGCTGTAGATCATGCACGCTAGGTTATATTGCCTGGACCGATAAATAATCTCCTTTCTTTACGGTATAAACAACAAAGTCTGGATTTATTCCCGCGTGTATGTGTGTATATATTTATAAATGTGCGTTCGTATGTATTCACGCTTTGTACGTACATCCGTGAGCTTGCGGGGGCTTACTTTGCGGACCCCGACGTGCAGTGCAGCCACACACTCGCACACACACAGACACACAGGCACGCATGTGAAAACGGGCAGTACAACGATGTGAATTATGCTTTTGCCAATATAAATCGCAGGCTGCCCCCCCTTTCCCCTCCCATTCTCTCTACTCCTCGAAGAATTTAATGCGTTTTATTTTCCTTCGCACCCCGGCAAATGGGGGAAAAATAAAGGAGGAAGGAAAGGTAGAGGGAGCATAAGCCGCTTATAGGTATAGTCACTTCAATTTTCTTCGTAACTCGCTGCTGGCCTCTGGTAAAGTTTATATGTGTATAATATACAGCTGCAAGCGGCTGAGAAAATGAAGATATGCGAGAGCTTGCGGAAAATTCACTCCTCAAAAAATATACATCTTACAATGTATTGTGAGCTTTTTCAAAAAAATTTTCAACCATCCATTTTCCCATTATCGTATGATGAAAAGTGCATCTCGTACGTGTATCATACGTATTCCATTGGGGAGTAGCATTGTTATTCGTTTTTCACGTTTGAGAGCTCGTGAAAAATAAAACTAGCGCAAGTATATAACAATATCGCAATTATCGATAATCGTTAATTCGTGCTGTTTGGAATGTGAAAAAGAGAAAATAGGAAAGTAAAAAGTAATAAACTGCAGCATCGCGTTCCGTCATTTTCAACTGTAGAGGATTCAAGGTTTCTACTCTCATGGGAAAAAGAATAGTTGTAAATATGGGGAATTCCATGCTAATCCGACCAACGTCTGATTTTCACTATTTTTAATTGTGTTCAAAAATTTTTCTGCAATCGTCCCAACTCTTAACACAGTACCTTGGGCTCTTTCAGATATCTTATTCAAATGGTTAATTGTTTATGAACATTGAGAGTGATTTTGAACAGGACCTTTTTGAAAATTCTTATGAAATTGTAAAAAACTGTATTTTCTTTACAGAACATTTCAAGACTGGGCCGATGATGGGCCGATTTTCTTCTCAACTTTTCTTCTTAGATCTTGGTTTATTTTTTTTTTTTAAATAGAAACTGCTGTTTCAGAGAATTTTTTGACAACCTTAAAGAAGGTCCTTTTCAAAATCACTTATCAATGTTCGTAAAAAATCGAGTTGTCGGGTAAAGAAAAATTGGAAAAATTTCAGCTCACTCTTTCAGAGTTGGAACAATTGCGGAAGAAAATTTAAACAACATCAGAAATGACGAGGGTCAGACGTTGGTCGGGTTTGCATGGAATTCCCCGTACACGAGAGGTTTCATTTTGTCATGAGAATATAGAATTGTAATTCCTGAAATAATTTCTATACGAATGGTGGATGGTAACCTACAGTCTGACACACGTTACACCCGTATTAATATCAATACTGGCGGATGACCGAAAATTTGTCACAAACCGTTCGCCTCTGGATTCACGTGCGAACATCGCGAAACGATATAAATATACATGGTTATATAACATACGATATACATACGCATATACACATTGAAATGCATAGATATACGCGAATATACGGGGCTTACAGATCTCGCAATTCTGCAGAGGCACGTTTGACACATTTTGCAGTATTGAATAAGCTCGAGCTGGAAATCACACGGCTTCTACCAATATCCCCGAGATTTCTCATTCCCTCCACCCCCTCACCCCTTAACTCCGCGATCTCTCGCGTGAAATTTTTATTTCAGAGGAAAGAGTAATTTGCCATCGTGACGTTCTTCTCTCTCTCTCTCTCTCTCTCTCTCTCTCTCTCTCGATGCTATTCTGCTTCTCGCGCAATCGGCAAATAACGGATGAACGAATGCGTTGAATTGACCAGGTGAAATTATACTTTTCTCTATGCGCAAGGCGTTCCACGCCAACTCGACAAATGACGTTCCTACGCCATTTTTGACTTCGTTCATAATATTTTCTACAATCGTCTCTGAAACTGTTCATTTTTTTTATTTTTTTTTTATAAATTTTCAAAAGTCAATACAGACAAAACGACATGTTTGAAAATTTCTAAAATATCAGCTAAAATTCTTTGATCAGTGACGATTGTTTTAGATCTAATATGGAGGTGAAAGCTGTCTGTTTAATAATTATATTTGACTAATTTCAATATGAGAAGAAAAAAAAAAAAAATTGAAAATTATTTTTGATCATTTAGCGCCAAGCGGATGATTATACGTGCACAAATATTAACGATTACCGATAAAACAATCAAATTAAGCAAATTTAGAAATTTTTACTTATTCGAATACTTCAAAACTGTTCTTCTGTTTTGATCATTGAGACTTTTATTTAAAAAAATCATTTTTCGCGAAAGAAACGTACGAAATAACTCAGGAGTCAGAGTTAGGAAAATCGTATGATAAATTGTAAACGAAATCAAAAATAGCGAGGGAGAACAATCATTTGTCGCGTTGGCGTGGAATACTTAATATACGAGCATTAGAAATAATATATTTTAATATCGCTGTTGGAAAATAAATTGTGCCGATAACGTAACGCCAATATGAAATTCGTGTGACCTCCTTCCGCATACCTTGCAGGTATAATATATAATATCGATAATAATTAAAATCCACCGATCATATTTCAATCTAACGCAGCAGCAGCAACACTCGGTGCTGACGTCGATTAATGTCTATATTATTTACAAAATGTTCAAATCTCTGGAAAAAAAATAAATAAAATAAGGATGAAAGAAAAAAAAAACAAACACAACTTGAACTCGAATTGACGATTCTTACCTGGTAATTGTTGTGAATTTTTGATTTTTTTTTTTCTTTTTTCTGTTACTTATCACGTTTTCTCGATAAACGAAAAATCGGGAATTCTGTTGAAGAACTTTACGGTATAAAACATCATAGCATAGATAAAGACATTAATTACGGGTGGGGGGGGATTCTTATTCTTATAAGAAGGAAAGTGAAGGTGATCGAAATTTTCCGACCGTTGAAAAGTTTTTATTCACTAGTTGAAACATCTTACCAAGTTAAAAGTTAGACAGCGGAGTCGAAAATAGAGATAGCCAAATTTTCCGAGCAGCGTTTTCAACGGGACAAATACACCGTAATTTTTTTTTTTTTTTTTTCTCTTCTCGGACCTGGTACGAACTTTTGATTAAAAACCTTGAAAATTCTTATGAGAAGAAGTAACGTTTTTTCTAGGGGTGGGTAAAAATGTGTAGAGGACAAGAAAATATGAAAAAGTTTTTAAACGTTATCTGGAACTGACTTGAGGCTTGCTATCGTCGATATTCGATTCCACTCTTCTCAAGGACAGGTCTAATATGTATATTAAAGGAAGACGATGAAGTTGTTGCTCTCTTCCATTGTTCTGAAAAGTTGCTAGGGAAACGAGAAGCAGTCTAGAAGCAGAATCTTGTAGATGAAACAGACGTGTCTTTCTTAAATTGAATGTCGTATCTCTTTAAAAGTTTGTCAATCAAAGTACGGAATTTTCCTTGTTAAATAAAAGGGTTCAATAACACGCGTCCTACACGCAAAACACTGCAAAGTTCGCGAGTCATAATTGGCCATTCTCCGACGTATATGCATTTACATCCCTGTGTGTGTGTGTGTGTGTGCGGCGATATTACGTACAACGAACTTTGCTGACAATAAATCTGATAGGAAATTTCGGCATCAACTCTCCCGTGTAGGGGTTGTTTTTGCAACCCTTGTGAAAGCTGCTGGTAGAGAAAGGACGCGAAGGGTGTCTTTCATAAGTAAAGTTGCGCGTTCCGTTATCGGGGGAAGGGGGGGGGAGGGATGCTCATCGCAGCGTTGAAATGTTCCGCAAATCCCGAACAATGGCTCGACGTCGTCTCCGCGGCTTCGTCGTCGTCGTCGTCGTCGTCGTCGTAGAATCTCTCTTCCCTAAACCGCGAAGAAGCCTCGGGGGTGACGTTAACGTCTCAGCTGCCGGCTGGCATCGACCAACCTCCCCCCCCTCTTTCACCCCGCGCCAAATCGCTAATGACGTCTATTTATCTCAACCCGTTTGTCACACCCGGTGCCACAGCAGCTACTACCGGCAACCATCCCCTCGATTTTCGCGGGGGCGTGTTGATCGCTCAGGTGCACGTCGTCATCGACGCCCACGAGTTTTCGGTGGTGGGGATGAAAATTTAGGACGATAGGATAGAAATAGAGAGACGGACTCCCCGTATCGAAATATATCCGAAGAGGGGAAAATCCGTTTCGTACCTACCGAATTTCTGCGTTGTCTAAAAAGTCGAAGTATGTAACCGTCTCGGTTTGAATGATTTTTAAAAAATTTGGGGGTGAAAATTTAAGAGTATAGGAAAACGGAGCTCGCAATATCTGTAAAGACGGGAAAATATGTTTCGTATTAAAATTTTACGATGTGTAAAAAGTTGCAGTATATAATTGTCACGTAGAAACGGGTTGACCAAAGCTGTTAAAGGATCGTAATTGAACGACTGCGAATTGTTAGCAGAAGCGACACCGATACAGGCATGAGTCGTGATGCAGAGCTTTACACGTCGCACGCAATTCGGCGCAGAAACGCAACGTTCGCAGAGGCGACAAGCAACCGGCCAAGTCCCGGCTGAAAGAGACGATCATGCATTATTCAGCGACACTTTATGCCCCGTCCGGCAGAAAGAGAGGAGAGGAGAGGAGGACTGCATACCTGCAGGATGTCTGCAGAGGTGATGGTGAAACAACGGTGCTTTGCCCGGCGTAAAAGAGAGGAGAGGAGAGGAGAGGAGAGGAGAGAGCGACGTCCGTTCCTTCCCATTCTTTCTTCTTCTTGTTCTTCTTCTTCTTCTTCTTCTTCTTCTTCTTCTTCTTCTTCTTGGCCCTGTCCTCTAGGTCAGTTCGATTCGTCGGTCCGTCGACGACGCGACGTTGACGTATCGTTGCGAGGAGGCGATAAGAAGGTGGTTCAAAAGGCGCGGAGTGACCACCGCTCCGGTCCATTATCCGCACCTTTGTACACCCATCGATTTATTCCCTACCTTTGTCCATCTTGACGCGAACAAATGAACTCTTATAATACACAGAGACCTGCTAACCTCTGTGGTAAATTGCACATTTTGAAGGTTGTGTTTACCTCTCACACGTAACCGATACTCGTCTCTCGGCCATTTCAAAAGATGAAAAGTTTTTCATTGTTCGGTACCGAGGTGAGAAATTTTTAGTTCCGGTTTGACTATTTTCATTTTCTACCACAATCGAAAAATATAGTTGTAGGTAGAAAATGAAAATTAGTTGTCTAATTGTTACCGGAGAGTCTGGTATCCGTTACTATTCTTTCTCGTTGCGATCACTGTTGCTATATTTTCTTGCAACTGTTGCGAAAATTTAATGCTTGTGCGACGATAGATTGACGTTAAAGCCTTGATTAACTAAAAAAGTAGAGTAAACGTCAGAAACTGATTTTGCGTTGCAATTCCCAAAAAACAAAACAAAACTGTCTATTCGAAATTTTGAATATTTCAATCAGTACCTAATGTGAAATCTGACAAGCGATTTTTGATCTCACGTTTATTTATAGATTAACCGTCGATGATATAGTTGTGATAAAAATCGTGCACTGATTTGCGGCGTGAAAGAATTTTCAAAACAACTTCTGTTTGTGGAAAGAAATGTTTTCGATTCGTTTGATTTTTATCCTAAAAATCTGAGCCCACATAAATCGAATTGGCTTGAAAAAAAATAATTGGCGAAACAAAAGCTATGAAACTGTCACTCTGTTCATATCTATCAGTGTCAGCGATTCAACGTTGTTCAAATCGTTCCGTTCGGGAGGGAGTTCGAAGTAGGTGTGTGTGATTAGAGATAAATCGTTATCACTTGTACATTAAAAAAGAAAAAAAAAAAAAAAAAAAACTCTGCGTTAGCAGGCTACGAGAAAAAATAAAACACGAAAACAGAGAAACGTTACAGGATTATAAATAACAATTCTCTGCTTTTCCAACTCCGTCGTATTTTAAACCGATTCGTTTCACCGAAGATCGGTGTTTGTTGCAGGTACGATAATTATATTTGTAAAAGAGAAAAAGAAGAAGAATATAAGAGCGAGAAGATTTCTTTCTTTCTTTTCGTTTCTTTTTTTTCTTTCTTTTTTTTTTTCATTCTCGTATACTCGTTGAGCAATTCATGACACCGGTAATTGGTTTGAATAATTCATATCTCGAGGGATTGAATAATTGCTAATATACCAATGCGCAAGAATAGTTTACGAACATAACAGCTTCTGACCTAGCCGCGTGGAGATTCGCTTCGTTTGTATGCCTATAACGGTGCCTGCACTTCACAGCCGGTCGTATTTACACGACCGTTTTTAGAAATTTATCAAATACTCCCAACGATATTCCAGAGGATCCGAAAGCGGGCGAAAAGCGAGGAGACTTGATTTCACCCCCCTGTAAGCACTAAACTTCCGACGTTCAACGTACCGGAAATAATTGTTTTCTTTTCTTTTCTTTCCTCTTGTTTTTTTCTTGTTTTTTTTTTTCTGGTTCTTATTTTAAATATAATTTATGGAAGGCGACCTCTCGAGGGCTGCGAATGCTCTTCTCCATATTGACGTTTCATCCAGCAGCTCGAAGTAGAGTCAAAGTAACTGCAGGTCAAGTTTTTACATAATTTCTATTCGTTTTTCATCCGCGGTTCCGTTAACCCATTACCGGCCATCTTTGAAAAATAAGGATGCACCGTATTAGTCGTTAGATTCTGCAGCGGAGACCCGTTAGAACAACGTCGTCTTCGGGTTACGTGCTTTCTACCTTCCTTACAGCTGATCATCGATGATCAGACAGACGCGCGGATGGCAACGTTCGTGCAAAATTATCCGCCAAGATATCAAACTGATTAAAACTCAACGCGCGTATAATTGAGATTCGATGCGAAACCGGTTTTGGCAAACGGGAAATTTGCGCGAATAACATGTTTGCAACGTTTATCTTGTGTATAATGCTTCTTACAGTTTGGAGGGACAAGGTTGACCATTAATCGGCTATTCGCGGTCCCGAAGCAACAGTATCGACGAAATAAAATGAAAATAAAGTTACGAACCGGCATTCCGATTAGAAATTCGAAAATTTATCATCGACGAATCAGATTCAATTTTAAACCTGTAGCTTATGTTACGGCTTGCTGGCTATGTTTTTTTTTTTTTCTTTCGACAGCCTTTTTTACTATTTACTTAAACGCAATGGCTTGTAAATGTTTCGACGTTTAACGAGTATCCGGATTCGACGGGAAATTTCATAGAAAATGTATAAAGTACATAATTCGCGATGTATTTGCAGTGGATAATAGAGGTCGACAATGAAAAGAATAATTTTTTTTCCCCGAGTTTCTATTGAGATAAATAAATTTAGATTTTATTTATCGAACAATAATTAAAACCTTGATTTATTGCTTGCAAAGTTTGTTTTTGTCTTTCTTACGTTGATAAATAGGTCTTGAAGTTTTTTTGCCGATAGCTAATACGGTTGCCCATCTGGAAGAACAAGAAAAATGTTTTCGCCAAAATTTGATTGACTTTATTGTTATCACGGATGATATAACGCGAGCAATATACGGTCGATTCTCTGCTCTTTGTCAAGTCGCTCGCTGAATTTGCCACCCAGACGTTGAAACTTGAAACGCTTGGGCCCCGCCGCTTATCTATTTTATTATCGACATTATCATATTTGTCTCAAAAAAGCAATATTTAGATGAAAAATTTGTTGCCCTGATTTTATTTCCGACAATTTTGGTGTTTAAGAACGAAGAATTTACGAATAAAATTATGATTATATTAGAAACCATCCCTCTTCTTACAATACTACAATAACATTTAAAAAAAAAAAAAAAAACTAGAACCAATCTGATACAATCATGATTTTATGCGAAAATTCGCCGTTCTCAAAACACCAAAAGTCATGGGAATAAAATCAGGGCAAAAAAAATAAAATTCTTTTTCTTTTTTTGCCAATCTGTATTGTATAACCCGCCATAAAAATGGCGCGACGATGAAAATTCCCCAGATTTTAAAGCGTTGCTATTCTGATCATGATCGCGACTCGACGACTCTCGAGACGAATTGCCATTAGCATATTTCACCCGGATCCCGAAGAAGTCTTTACGCCACTTCCTCTCACTCCAGAGTAGTATTCAAAATTCCCGTTCTGCACCTCGTCGCCGGTATAATCTGTGTGCGTATATATGTATATACATATATATCGGTGCCGAATGGCCGGGAAACGGAAGTTCGGGGGTTGGCGATTTAGGCATCCTGGAGAATCTTGCTCTTCGTCGAGCGGCCATTATCCACGGCCGAGGGTAACGGACTTAATTAAACAACCGAATGATCGCACTCCCTTTTAATTACCCCCGAGCCTCGGCCACTCTTCTTCTGCTTCTTCTTCTTCGCCGTTCGTTTCTCTCCTTCCTTCCGTTCATTATGTAACCCACCTCACTTAACCCCGCCTCACCTCACTAATCAGCCTCCGGCTACCTGAATTACTCGTAACTCTCCGCCGACGTCCATTTTCATGAATTTCTCAGCCCGCAAACGTCCATCTGCTGATATACGCTCGTTGTATCGCCGACTCGGACGATTGTTCCGTGATTAATTTGGAAATTTTATGATTCTCCGTGAACCCGAATGACTCTGGACAACTGTTGCCAAAGTTGTCTTTCATCGTTGTACGATTTGACGCATTGAAAAAAATTTCATTTGTTACGGTAACTAGAAAAATTGAGTAAAAAAACTGTGCGAATATTGTTGGCATTAGGAAAAACGAGGTACGCCTAACCATTTTGCGCTATCGTCGATCCTCTTTTGGCTATTGTAACGCAAAATCAGTTTGTTCGGCTTACTCTACTTTTTTAATCAAACAAGGCTTTAACGTCAATTTATCGTTGCACGAGCATTAAATTTTCGCAACAGTTGCAAGAAAATCTAGCAACAGTGATCGTAATGAGAAGGAATAGCAACGGATACCAGACTTTCCGGTAACGGCAAGAAAACTAATTTTCATTTTCTACCTAGAACTATATTTTTCGATTGTGGTAAAAAATGAAAATAGTCAAGGACTGAGCGGTAACCGGAACTAAAAATTTCTCTCGGTGTGCTTTGAAAAACGAACAACGTCGAACAACAAGTCCTACGGTTTTTCACGCATGCCGTAATGAAACCCATTTATATAAAAGTTTTTCACTATGGGTGACGGTTTAATTCAACGACCACCTTATTCTTCTTTCTTCTGCCTGCAGGTGCAGTGTTCAGGATATCAGGAAATATATTACGAGCTTGTCTTCGCGCTCTATAGTCCATTTTTTTCTCATACTACTTCTACTAGTTCTTCTTCTTCTTCTTCTTCTTCTTCTTTTTCTTCTTTTTCTTCGTTTTCTTTTTCTTATCCTATAGTACAACTACCGTTACAGTCTAGCGTGTCAAAGATTCCGTAAATCCCGTCAAAGAGCAGAGAGAAGCTTTTCGGGAATTATTTTCGAAACATAAGGAAATATCCCAAAGTCTTGCGAGATCATTTCAAATGGTCTGTTGCAACGACGGAAATGGTCCTTGCGATATTCGTCTCAAATGTTTCGATGCTCGTTTTCTCTTCCTCCAATCTTGAATCATCGTCAATCATAAGTGTACGGTTCAAGTTGACCATGCCAAACCGCTTGAAGTTGTCCGTCACAAAGTGTGTCAGGAAAGCGGAAACGGACACCGAAATGTGATTGAAGAATAGAAGGTGGGAGGGAAAAACGCCACGCGAAATAAAAGAGGGATCGATTTATTTTTGTGAAAGAAACCACGAAAATTTCAGACTTCTTACCAGTCTTACATAAAAATCGTGATTTTATATCCATACACCGACCGGCAAACTCGTTGAACATTCGTATAAAATTTCGTTGGCATTTGTTAAAAATCAGAGGGTGGGCATCGCTCATATATACACATGTAGAGTGACATGCGCACACATTCATGTAAATACGTATCCGCCATTCCGTATCCCCTCGAACATGGGCTTTCCACTCATCCACGCAACGGTCCGCAGAAATCGTGGCCAGCATGCTGAATATTTCATATCCTTTGTAAAGCTGTTACCCGCAAAACTTCCCCACCTCTCTTTTCTCTCCATCTCTATCTCTCTCTCTCTCTCTCTATCTCTCTCTCTTTGCTCGCGATACACGTTATATCTTGGTAAAATTATTCCAAAGTAAGAGTACGGTATGGTTTTGTTTTTTTCTTTTCTTTTTCCATCTTCTCCTGTGTTATTTTATCACTCGTTTGTCCTTCGGCAATAAGACGCGAATGAAAATAACGAGAAGACGTTGGCGAAAAATCGGAACTTATGTTTCCTCGTGTTCTACCGTGAAATGGGGATAAATCGAGCAGACACAAAGCCCTAATTATCACCAGTTTGGCACGGATACAAGGAGGGCAAGGGGAACAGGGGATGGTGGAAGATTTAGTCAATCACTCCGGCTCGATGACGTGTGCTTGATCCGATCTAACCTCGTCTGATCCAACCCGGCCACATCTAATCGAGCTGTAGCCTTCGCGTTAGACAAGCCATTAGTCAATTTCTACGGGGTGTTCCGATCGACGGATCCTCGTCCAATGGATAGGGGAAAGGATGGTATCGGATTAAGAGTCTCGTTACGTTTACTTCACCGCTCAAGCTTGCGAGAGAAAGCTCGATCGTACTCGACCGTGTTTTTTTTAAATCAGGTACTGGCTTGTTTTTAATTAGCTCTTGGAACCGCACGTTGGAATTGTCTTGAAACCGATGAAGACGATTCTGTCTTCGAACCTTTTTTTTATATTCTCGTATCGTTTCATTCGAACGGTGAAACACGTTTAAATTGAGAATCGATACACACTTTCGGGAGTAACGACAAAATCGTGTATCATGTAGGTATAATAATTACAAATAGGAATTTTTTAAGGTGGATCGACAGGTTATATAATTCATCGGTTTTATCGCACGTGCACGATAAGAAGATAAACAGAAAGTTTGCGTTCGTAATCGATAACCATGTTTGCCAAATCGTATCAGTACTGTTACGATTTATTTTAACAAGTTTTCGATATTTAATGAATCGGTAAGTTTACTAACATCAAGAATAAATGCAACAAATTTACTGTAAGATATAATTTTGCATTGAACAGACGAGACATGTCACCGACATACAAGACACTTTCTCTTGGATCGATTAACAAATCAATTCGTGGGGTATAATTATATAAATAAAATTGTATATGTTAATTATTTTAAATCATTGATTCGTCCGTCCATTCATTCCGAAGATTAAAGTACGTCTTTTATGCATATAATGCTAATTGTAAAATGCTTTTAACCAGTCTTCTTTTCTTGATAAAACAACAGTTTATTCGTTACTCTCAATTTTCTATCTTTTATTTAACCTTCATTTCTATTTATCGTTGTCGAAATCGCTTCCACGTTCTTCGTTACACTTTCGTTTTCGTGGATGACTTTTCACTGTTCGTTGTTGCAAACCCCATAAATTTAGTTACTTTTGACTTATTTCAGAAGAAAATTTGCATAGAATTCATTGATTAAATTGAAAGGTACGTTGTAACATTGTCAAAGAGGAAATTGAAATAAGGACTACGAGGTATTAAGTCACTGTTGTTGCTCCGGTATAATTATATCAGTTGTGGCTCAGTCCTCGTTAAACTCTCTATCGTTCGAACTTTGTCTTGTTAGTTTACTCTCGGTGATATTCCGTGAATCCTTTGGAAACTGTGTAATGAAGTACTGCATTATTTCAAGGACCTTGATCCTGAGGAAGTTTCGATCGCCGTTTGTGATCGAATGAATATTGCAATGTACATTGTAAAAAAAAAAAGGTGCCTACACTTTGTTCTTTACACGATTGATCAAAGTATTTTTTACGATCGAACACGCGGTATATACTTATAATACGTGTACCTGTAACATTATAACGTACGGTGAAAATTTGGCATTCATTTTTGAGACAGATTTAAGCTGTTGGGTATCGACGTGCATGTACTATGAATCCTAGCTTTTAATCTTGTAAGAGCTTTTAACTATTCGACTCTATACGTACCTGCATTAAATTACTTTGCGTTTCAAACGGCTGAAATGCAACGGAAACTATTCACTTGATCTGTACCTATTTTGTAAAAAATGAAGAAATATTTTACAAACATTAATTTTTGCGTTGCGTAAATCGAACATATTTTCTGCAAATGATTTACGCGATTCGACATTGCCCTAGATTTGATGTAAACTTAATTATAGTGCCCTATATACAGCCATGCGACAAACATTGATTGCTGCACAGCGAATTGCGGTGAGATTAAAACGATTATAGCTATACAACCTATGAAATATACAAACTGTTTCACTTCTGTAACGTTTCAAATCTGCATTTATGTACCCGAATTATTATCAGAGATTATCATAATTTCGATTTATGTAAACATTGTGTGTCAAATACGCAGTTTATTGTTCCATAGCGGGAGAGTGAGCAAATTTATAATTATTTACCGAACAGCCGAACAGATAGATAAATAGATAAACAGAACGGCGGATGTTCATTACGTATGACAGAAAATTAATATAAGATACAGCAGAAACAGAAATAGGAAAAGCAAGTAAGCTGACAGAAAATAACTCAGAATAGGTCGAGTGAGAAAAATAGAAAAAAGAAGAAGAGAGAGAGAGAGAGAGAGAGAAGGAAGATATTTTGGTTCGTATATCGTTCGATTCTTGTTACGCCTATGAGGTAATATCAGCTCTTTATCGCTGCGATAAGACTCGATTCACGAAATCTTGGGGTCGTTTCGAAGCGGGATCAAACATTACCACGTATATCAAAGGAGTCCCAACTCTCCTCGCTTTTACCCCTCGACGGTTACACCGAATCCGATAAAAGTAAACTGATTAAGTTTTCTATCGTCCCGGCTTTGTACGCCCCTGTTAAACAATGGCAATTCCGAAGGCTATTCCTGCGAATCCAACGCGGAATCCTCGACGACGAAGCGCGGGGAGTTGCAGAAGCCGGTGAGCGTAAGGATTTGCATCGAGAACGCAAAACTTTTCGAATAAACAGGAAACGGTCTTATGCTTCTCGCAGACTATCTGTATTATACGAACTTTTCTCGCCCCCTCCGACCCTCTCATTTTTGTTCCATTCTTTTTATACACCCCGCATCGCGGTTTCCAAGCGTCTCGTCATCGTCCCGATACAGACTGATCGAAATTCCCTGTATTCGACAGCGATCGTTGATCACCGTTCGAATTTTGAGGAAATTTTAATTTTAATTTTTTTTTTTTTTTTTTTTTTTTTCACCTCAAAAGCGGAATGAAAAGTATCGCAAAAAGCTGAAACAATAGGAAAAAAGAGGAGGCGGATTTTAGCCAGACTTCGGGATCTTCGTACCGATGGGAGGAAAACAATGCGAAAATGGGGAAAAAAGGAGCGAAGCGACGAAGGAGTAAAGAGACTGCGAATCGGAGATTCGACCTCGGTCTGCTTCTCGTCTCTCATCTAAAGCGAGAACGCTAGATCCGTCCCCCTTAAATCCCACGGCGGAAGTACGGAAGGGAGGACGAAACTTCCGCGACCCAGTTTTCAACGTAGGCGGCAAAAAGATCCGGACAATGTACTCGGTCGAGTATGAATTTGACTAGATGAGAAACTGGATTTAGGTAGACTCTCGTATACGCTCAGCATGTGCCTCGTTTCCGTATCTTATCGAGTCCCAGTCTCTCGTATCCTCCGTACAAAAGATATTATAATACGCCGGAATACCGGTAATCATTTTCTGAAAGCTTAAGAAGAAGAAAAAAAAAAAACAAAATTCGATTACGTCGGAATGACGAACAAAAAAGACGGCGTCGAAATGTCCAACTATAAATCGGCGATTCAGTTTGTTCAACGAATATCGAACGTGACAAATGTTGGGTGATTTTTATTTTTTATTTTTTATTTTTTTCTTCTCTCTTCTTTTGAAGGTGATGGAAGGGAGGGGGGAGGAGGATTACGATGAAATATACGATGGTCTGAATTCAATTTTCGGTAAAACCGTACGATCGATAAATTAATCGGAATTAGGTATTAACCGAACGCCCCGTTATTTCCACCATTAGTCAGAGCCGTTTGCCGATAGGACGAAGGCGAGTCTTCTTACCCTTTCACTCGTCCAACGATAAGGCCTCGAGGCCCGACGTGGAATGATCAGCAATTACGTTCCCTTATCGCGTTGTCGTTCCAAGGACAATAAACAGCTGCTGACGATTGTTGGGGAGGATGAATTTTAGGAGCCGACGGAAGTATAACGTACAACTTTATTCTTAATGACGTTGAACTTGACGGTTAATCGATGGTGTATTTCGGAAGCCACGAACTACCTTAATCGGTATAATTTCTACCCGGGCTTTTGCCTCGGAAGAAATCATTCGGAATTACGGATAAAATGGGAAACAGAATTCAGAGTTCGAAGAAGTGCAAATTTGACACTTCGCGACGAGGTTTAAATTCATTATGTTTATGGGTAATTATCGATGCTTACTACATATTTTGGGAAAATCACTTCGCTTGGAAGCTTAGGACTGTATTGATTTCGGCAAAGGGTCTAATGAAGCCAAAACTTTATAATCGGGTGCAAGTTAAAGTTCCGAATGATCAAAGTTCGAACCGAATCGTTGAAATTTCGAATGATCAAAACTCCGAACATTACCAATCTTCGCATGTGCAGCGAAACGATTATCGAACGATTGGAACTCGGACCATTCGGAACTTACTTCGATCAGTACCCTTCAAAGTTGTTCCGAATATGAAAATTGATGAGATTTTTTTTCATTTTGTTAATGTTTTTTTTTTTCCGTTACGTTTACTTCAACCACGCACTTCACGAGCAATATTGACCCCGCAGATGCTCCGTGGTCCTCATGTGACTCTCCAGGAGATATGTAACATATCGCGTGCTTCGGGTATCCCCGATGGATAATTTCGTAGCTCATTTATCCCCGGCTCAGTGGCGCGAAGACACGAATCTCGTAATTGATTTCACCACATATCGAACACGCTCGCTCTGCTCTCTCCTCTATACCCATCTGGATGGCTTTGTTCCGGGAACCAGAGTTTCGAACTTCCGGCTCTCCAATGACGGAGCTGGCTTCCCGAGGAACAATTCGTAATTTCACCTTAACGGGGTGCTTGGTCGAATTTACTGATTTCATCGACCTGTATATCGGGTTATCCAAACATTAGAAACTCGGTAAAACCGCAAGCTGAAATTTATTGTAATAATCTTAAGAGGCTGGTTAACCATTTTGCGATTGTTTTCTGAGTCAACTTTGTACGAAGAAGCAACGATTACACCGTTGAAAGATAATAATTTCACCGTTATTTCAAGCTTCGAAATTTGAAAAATGATCTACAATTGTTTGAGTTATCGGACCTTCGGTAGACAGTGCAGAACAATCGACGAGACTGAACTTTTTACGTTAATATGTTATAGTGTTGGACGTTATTTGAAACTAACAAAACAAGAGTTTTCAGGTTCAACACTCTCTTTTAGTTCTAGTCGGAATTGAAAACTCCGATGTCGTCACAGTTCTTTTTCTTTTAGTACTTTTTTTTTTGCGATTTCATCAAATCTTAACGCGTGACCTCGATTTCTAACTTTCTCACAGGGTCCAGTGAAAAACTAAATCATTCGAATAATTCTTGCTGAATCTACGTATCAAAGTATACTAATTGCAAAACTTCATCGCAATCGAATGAACGGTTTCAAAGTTATCGTGTAAAACAACCGCAGTAAGTTGAAGAATTACAGGCCATTTTTTTTTTTTTAAACAAGTACAAAGGCAGATTATTCGCGAACCTTTTCGCATCCGTAACAACCATTCAAAGTTGGAATAAAAATCAAGTGACCTGTAACCTTAAAACGATCAGTGACCATCCGTTGAATGAGAATTTTGAGTAAAACTGGTGAAATTAACACAAATATTGATGTTTCAAAAGTTCTACCACATCCGTAACGATTTTCCAAAGCTTTTTGATTTCGGTAATTCGAAAGAATAAAAAATTCCCGCCGCATTACGAGGGGGGACCGGTAACTGCGCTGCGAGTAATTGGCATAAAATCGTACGCCCTGAAGGGTGACAACCTCCCCCCCCCCCCCCCCCGGCCGCTCCTTCTCTCTCTCTCTCTCTATGGCAGGTCTTTGAGAATGAACCATACCTACCGCTGCACCTATACCTCTCTATACAGAATTAATTAACCCGCGGTGCCGTTTCGGCAAGGGAAGGGAGGCGGTGGGCTAAATTCTGCGGTTACATCGGCCTCCGCACCTTGAAACTCAACGAGCAAACCCCGGAGGACCAATTTTCGTTGCGAAGGCGAAACTTACCGCAGCGTTGGGGTCGCCAGCCGTACCTACACGTTAACCTCCCTACTTTGGAGACACCAATTACGCCCAAGGTACAGGGCGAGTAGAGTCGGGACTCTCGTCGGGGGGCGGTTCCAACCCCTTTTAGAGTTATCCGTCCAGGCAAATTGCACCTTGACGTGAGAAAAATCACCCCTGATCGTACGCGAAGCGCTCTTATTGACGAGTTTTTCGTGAAACATTGTCTTTACATCGAGACTGATCATTCTCAGTTCTGATATCTTTACACACGCACGGTGTTTCGGATTGAACGCCGCGGTATGTTGGGCTGCCTAACGCTAAGGGACACAAATATCGTTAAGGCAGATCTACCGAGTTATCGGTAGGTTACTCGGTAGGTAACTCTGTATACCTGTTTTGACGATATTTCTGCCCCTCTGTGGTGGGCAATACGACATACCGCGGTGTTGATTCGAAAACCAGACGCGTATCTGTGTATATAATATATTACCGTGTCCACTGCAACGTTAGAAAAACGCAGACGAGATTCGCGGCGAATCAAAGACCGAGGTAAAAATTGAACACAGTAAAAGTAGAGAAAAAACTAAATTTGTAAATGGAACAACATTTTTTCGGCAGAGTCAATCGACGAGGGTGAATCCTTGGCCGTCGCGTCGGGTTGATTTTTACTCGACTTGTGGAAGAACGTGAAACGCTAGGCTGCCCGGCTCGTGATAACTCGACATTTGTTAGGGAATCTGATAGGGCGGTAAGGTTGGAGCAGCGGTAGCTCAGGCACGTGGGCTATAAGAAGCTTTGCGGTTCGGGGGTTGAAGAAATTCTCTTAATAGTATAAACCACGCCAATCACCGTCACCGCCTTTATTTTCTCTTTTTATACGAGGCCTCGCAAACGGCCGAACAAATCGTTCCTGCCATTAAGATAAAAATCTTCGCTTATTCGTATTATATTATACACCTACCTGCATTGCCGGACCGTGCGCTCGGTAATTTTTTAACGATTTTTATGCTCGTGTGCATGCATGCATTCATCCTGCTGCACGCTGCACGCGCAACTCTGTATAAATGTGTCTGTATTACATTACCTTGTTGAATCTACGCACGTCTCGTGCAAACGATTATATCACGTTTGTGTTTTTTTTTCTTTCTTTTGCGCACGCAAATATATTTCGCGTTACAATATACGTGTACGTATATATATATACAAGGGTAGAATTTTACCTTCGCGCAACGTATTTCACGACGCGATTTTGGTCTCGTTTCTTTTCTCTCATCTTTCGTGGATTCCAATTTCGACGCATTCTCTCGTACTTCTCTTTCTCTCTCGTTCCTCGCTTTGTGAACCCAACAAGTCACGTAGGATTCAACCGACGCTGACTTTCCCTCAAGCTAAACGCTCTGCGGCACGAAACGAGGAAATTTTCAGCTCTGATTTGGCCTCAGGCCAGATTTCTCGACCGCATGCAGTGACGATCCTCAGACTCCGATGGTCCATTAACGCTACGTACGGTGTCAAGTCCGCAGTGCGGTGCATTTTCGATTCACGGCGTCGTTTTCACAAAATTTACGAACAAGCTTATGGCTTGTCGAAACGGGGACCGAGAACTGCGAGAAACATCTTACGTTCACCGTTTGAACAAATTGAACATGTTTTTCCGAATCTTGTGCGTTGATATTAGAGCTGTGTTTTAACTAACGTTCGTAAACCGTTCAAAACCCCCAGTTTTATAAGCGAAATACGACTTTTTTCATCACCTGTACTTCCCGTTTTCCTCCGATTTCATCCATGCATGTTATTTCCGATAAAAAAAAAATTGCCGCAGCTCTCGTTAAACTTAAAAGCATTTCTTTGTTCCTTTTGTAGTTACAATATATATGCAATGATATATTTATGTATGGGGAATTCCATGCTAACTCAACCAACGTCTGACCCTCGTCATTTTCGATCTTGTTCAAAAAATTTTCTGCTATTGTTCCAACTCTGAAACAGTACCCTGAACTTTTTTACATTTTTTATTCAACTGCTCAGTTATTTACAAATATTGAAAGTAATTTTGAAAAATCCTTACAATACGTACAAATAATTAACCAGTTGAATAAGAAATCTGAAAAAATTCAAACAATTGCAGAAAATTTTTCGAAACGAAATGGTGAAGGTTAGACGTTGTTCGGGTTCGCATGGAATTCCCCATATACATATTTATATATATACGATTGAAATTGCCAAATTTTTTTTCACCACCGAAGGAATAGAGACAACGAATAACGGCTGGCAGATAGATGATGGAAAGAGGTGAGAAAAATGCATCCGCATTGCGTCCTATCGGCAGCTTTCATCGCTGACTATATATTTAATATACCAGCCGTTGACTGAACGTTCATTCACTCGCCAATTTTCTCGAATATGAATTAGAATCAGCGCAGCGAGGGTGAAACGTGCAGATTTTTTATTTTTATTTTCATTTTTTTTTCTTTTTGTTTTTTCGCGTAATATCGAAGCAGGTACTGGATATAAATCGACGTCAAAAGAGTCGGTCGGATATTCGAACACTTACAGCGTTCGAGAGCAGAGATATGCTCTTGGGAATGATCGCTTGTAATCGAAAAATAAAATGAAAAGGAAATACATACGTGCGGAAGTTTGATTGTCGATTTGATGAAAAACATCGTGTTGTAAAACCGCGTTTCAATAAATATCACGAGCATTAATTCTTGATACGCGTATAAGTTTCATTTCCCGTATCTGTAATAAATATTTTTGGACAATGAAAAAAAAAAATCTTTCTCCTTCGTCGAACGGATTTTCATTTTCGGTATCTTCTTGCCCCTTCTTTTATTCTCGTTTTTCACGCTTGTCGCAAAAATCGCCCGCCACCAACCGTTCCCACCTATGACAAATATCATTTGCAATGTATCGCGAGGACGACATCGAATCTGCTTTTCAAGCCATAACTCAATGCCGAGTGACAGATGCGGATACGCAGGCTATGCGAGATTTATGGATACCTTGATCTCTCCAACTCTCTACATTTGCCACGTCGGAGTTGTATCGCCTCGCAATTCTTCACCCGGAACATCACCCTCGTTATTTATTCCAAATAAATGTGCACCGCGGTTGCAATTTTACGTAATAACGCGCGAATATTTGGCAATCTTCGATACGCCTCACGTTCGTTATTTTGAAACAAATTTTTTTTTCTTTTTTCATTCATTTTCTTATTTTTTTTTTAATTTTTTTTTTTTTTTTTTACCTTTGTGAGTTTCAAATTTAAATTTTATACTGGTCACACATTCGTTTAGGAGGTTAACTCGCCAAAACTCGTTACTTCCCAGTAATTTTATCATACTAAACGTCGCAAATTAAATATTTGTCAAATTATTTTAAAATTGTCTAAAAACCGATAATACCGGAATTATAAACGAAAGCTTACGATTAGATATCGATGTTTTACTGAAAATCGCTTCAAAATGGTAAGGAGTTAAATAGAATCATTCAATTTCGATCTACAATGCGGTTCGTCTTATTCGGAAGACTCTTTTTTCACAAATTCACTGAAACACTTCTTTTTTTTTTTTCTTTTGTCACGTTGGCATCGTTAAATATTCAATTTGACACCGTGGCACCGATGTTGACTATAACCTTAAATAATGAACAAATGAAAACGCTCAATGAAATACTAAAAAGGTGAAAATACATTTCAGTGACTTGGCAAAAATATAATCTTCTAAACAAAATTAGCCGTTGTAGATTGAAATTAACGTATAACCTACTAGATTTTCAAGCGATTTGAAACAAATTTTCTCTTACAATCCTGCTATTTCCTATTTTCGCAAGAAATTACAAAAAAAAAAAAATCATCCTAAACCACGAGTATCACAAGGAGTTGATTTTTCAATGTAGTACGATCACCTGCGACGTAAGAACAAAGATCGAGTGAAAACAAAAAAAAAGCATCGTATTTCGACGAAACGCAAACCTAACGAATTGAAAAACTGTTAAAATTCCGCGAAGATTTACATAAAACAACGATCCGCGTCAGTCACGATCGCGCGTAGATCACGAATTCAAAGTAGGAAATTCAGTTTCACAAAGTTATTGAATTTCACCGCAAAGTTTCGAGTCGAGTCGATGGCGGTGGTGGTGGAGGTGGTTATAGCGGGGGGGGTGGATAAAGGGGTGTAGGCTCAATCGACTGGATGCCGTTTCATTTCGCTTCATTCCGGAGCGTTAGTAGGAACGGGGGATGATTCCCCGGCAGGCTCTCACCGAGTGGAAATAAACTAAATGGAAGAAAAAGAAGCGAAAACCCGTCGGGGTTGGGGGCAAGGGGGGGGGGGGTTATAGTAAAATGAAAAAAAAAAATAAATAAAATCAAATAAAATAAAAAAAAAAATGAAAAAAAAATGAATGAAAAAAGAAAGAAATATAAAACGAAAAGGGAGAAAGAAAGAAACGATAGGTTTCGATGGGGTTTTTCATCGTCCCGGTTCCCTCGGTCACGTCTGAACGTCCCTCGAGTGCTCTTTTCAGAAACGGGAACCTCGGGGCGTCCAACGCATCCGGAATTCAAGCGCCAAGCCAGCCGAAGCCGGTCTACCTTCTTCATCCCCTTCCCCCCGTTCGCCACCTTTTATTCCTCCGCATACAGAAAGTCGTATATAGGTAGACATTATACGTGTACACACACACACACACACGTAGGCGATTCCCGAATGAAGCGTGCTTAAATGGTGAGTAGGTTATACCTCGTATAACCCTGCCCACCACCACCACCCTCGTACCCTTATTATTCAGTGACGATAATCGAAACGATCGAGTCTCATTGGAGGAACTGCGAAATGTGAACGCTTTCAATTGCTTTTCAATTCAGTGTGAGAATCTATTTTCTTTCGGTTTTTTTTTTTTCATTTTTTTTTATTTTTTTTCTGTTTTCACGGATTCCCCCTTACTCTTTTCGCGCGTCTAATAAATTTCCCTCATCCTACGCCGTTATCACTGTATCTGAAAGGAATCTTCTTTTGAAAGGTTTTGTTCGTTTTTTTTTGTGTGTTTTTTTTTTTTTTTTGTTTCTTGTAAATCTTTTTTACGTACCGCTTTTTTCTGTTACACGTATTATACGCATCGTTTCGAATATTTCTTCAACTTCTATACCCTTTTTCAGACCCGGGCAGATCTTCGAGACCCTTTTCACAAGATTTTGTTTATTTTTTTATTTTTTTTATTTATTTATTTATTTTTTTTTTTTTTGGGGTAACGGATTTCGAACATTACCGATTGACAACGCGATACATGCTCATACCGGCCGATTCGAGATCGTTGTCGAAACAAAAGTCGAAACGTTTTTTAATGCAACCACACTTTGATATTTGAAACTTTTAATTGATCGCTGGTTTCAAAAAACTCGGGGTAGAAGAAGAAAAAAAAAATAAAGAAAAAGAAGAAAGAAAGCTTTTGGAAAGTAGATGTAGGAAAATTTTACTTTCGTTTTTTTTTCCACATTTTTTCACCACATTCGATCCGGAATTAGAAAATATCATTCTATCCAATGATACCAAACAAGTTTTTTCAAACATCATACGACACTTGCAAGCTTAATACAATATTTTCCGGACGGCAAAATCGAATGTTCAATTTAAAGTTTCGTTTCCTACCCACCTAACAAGATTATGATCGTAATCAACGGTTAGACGAGATTCTCGCGAGGCTGTTGGATGAAAGTCGAACCGGCAGTCGATGGTCGCTTTGAATTCACGGCGTGTCTCAACGAGCCAACCCAGGAGGGAGTTTTCATGCCTGAATAGCGAGGCGAGGACGCGATAGACGGATAGATACATTCGGATTCGGTTTCGCGTTATCCGAGAGCTCCTCCTCCTTTTCTAGCTCGGTAAAATAAGACGAGGAAGAGGCGAAGAGGAAGAGACGGAGGTAACCATTACCGCTTATTGGTTTATTCCAGAAATTCTTCTGCCAAACCTTGGCTCGCCTTGAGTTCGTTTCTTTCTTGGCTCGGCGTCGGCGGTTCCTCTTCTCTTTTCCGGGGTTCAGAGGTGTTCTTTTCGCTATCAATTTACCCCGTCGCAAACGTGATGCTCCGGAAATGTATAAGGACTTTGTAAACGCAGGGATCGCGTTGAGTTGAAATTCAGCGAACACGTTCCGTGCCGATTTTTTTATCTCTCACTCGCTAATATCCAGATGAATTCAATAAATATGCACGATTTTGGTACCACGGCGCGTGTAAAGCTAGAAATTGATATAATTCTTTCGTATAAATAGCTTGTACGGAATTTTTATCGTTTATTGGTAAAACGTCGGTTCATCTACTTTGACCGATAATAAATTTGAATAAAACGTTTTTGCGAAATCATTCTGCGAAGATGATGATTCGTCAAGAAAATAGTTCAACCGTAAACGTTACGAATGTTTTTTTTTTTTTTACACCGAATTTCGCGAAAATTATCGATAGTCAAGTTAATTCGGTTGAAATTTCTCGGCTTACCAATATTTTTTATACAGTTGTTAAAGTTGATTGAATTTCTTTTTTGTTGTAACAATTTTTATTCGAAATTGTGCGTCCGATAAAGCCCGAGGAAGCTTTTTATTCGTAAACAAGGTGAATAGAAAAAAGTATACGTATTGTTTGATACACCGTACTAGCGAATATTCGCGTCTTTCTGCTGTGAAAGGTTTCACTCTGCGGAAAAGCATTGATAGAATTGCAAATGCACGGTAGGATTCTGCGGTATTCTCGTGACGACGTACATAAGATTGCAGCTGAATGAAAAAAGAGAGAAACGAAAAGCATCAGCAGCAGCAGCAGCAGCAGCAGTGATTCGAAGCTTTACAAACTCCTCGACTTTGTTCGATGCGAATTCATTCTTACCAGAGATTCCTCTGCGATGGTTCATTGAATGGAGGTACTAATTGCTCCGAAGCATCATCTCGACCGTTGAATGAACGACGGTAGAAATTTCTTCCGGGTAGGTATTTTGCACGGTTCGCAAAAGCCGGGGAATGAAAAGCGGCGTGGAAGAGAGAATCAAACGTTTCAAGCAAACTAGCCCCAAGTACAAGTGGAACCTTTCACGGACAAATATGACCCTTGATGTTGCTGCCGGTGAAAAGATTTCTGGGATAAAACAAACCGAAAATTAACCGAGGAATCGACCCGAGAACAGGTCGAGACAAACGATTACAGAAAGGAAAGGGACTTAGATAATACAAGTCAGATAGGCGGGAAATTGGCTGACAATGGGAAAACCGGAAAAAAAAAAATTTTTCTCAACCTTAAAGAAGTAGTCCCGAGGCCCTCTTTTTTTTATTCATCCGACAACGTCGTCTCTTTATATTCCTCTCACTTTAGGTACATTTTTCAATTCAATTCTCGCCAGTTACGACGCTCCATAAAGTGAAAGACAATGTTATTCCTACAGATAGACTTGTCGGCGACGACGCTTTTCCACGCCTTATTTTACTTCGCCAGGTAGACACTCTACCTGTGAAAACAACCGCGGTTAACTGACCGGATAGAAGAAAACATCGATGACCGAGCATTTTAAAATTCACAATTCGTTTATTTCCAGCTATCTTGAATTACGCTGCATAAATATTTATTTCCATTATTTTCTTTTCTTCTTCTTATTCTTCTTCTTTTACTTGCCGCGTGAAATTGGCACTTCGATAATGATCGAAACAAATTCTTACCGCTTTATTGGACTCTCTGTTTTATTAACATGACGTCTCTTTCTTCGGCTTGTTTCAGGCGACGAGATGAGGTGACATATTCAACGATGAGTTTAACGAGGCGGCCGCACCTGAATGAGCTAGAAAATCGATCTTCGTAACATATCAAAAGTGAGAATAAACGCGGCCTTGTGAATACAGCTGGATGCTTGTTATAACAGTACGCGATTTTGATCGAATCGTTAGTGCGTGATAAATGGTAAATATCGATTGATAATTCCCCGGTTAAATTATCGGCGAAGTAGAGAAAAATCCTCCGCGTCAATTCCATTGCTGTCGTATTGCGAAACAGCTGTTGCAGTTTGTGCAGCGAATTTGATAATATTGTGCCATGTAAATAAGGTGTAATTAATAATACGAAGGCTATCGGCGATTAAGAATATCAATAAAAATTGTGATAATCAACATATCGAATCGGAATAACCTCGCAAAAATCATTGAATTTGATGAAAAATCAAGCTTAACAAGTGACGGTCCGAAAGTGATGAAAGTTTGCTACTAAATCTCTCGGAACGAATTTCGAGACTCACGATCGGGTCCATTTTTACTTCCAGCCCGTAACGAGAAACCCTCGAGATACCTGCTCGAGTATTATTTGAATATCCTTTTTCCTCGGGACTTCGTGGTGGAATTTCAATAAACCCTCGAAGGGCTCCGATTAACGAGGCACGATTCCCCTGGTATCGAGTGAACGTCGCCAATTCAAAAGTCGAAAAATGTTGTTCAGGTAACCCGAGATCATTTCTCTCTCTGCGGTACCGGAAGAACGAAAACGACAAACGAAATCGAACGGAAGTAAAGAGCGAGTTAAAGTGAAACGCTCGTTTCGCGATGAAGCTGAAACTGAAAATCGCGGTTTTAGCCTGCGCGGTCTGGTTGACGGTTTGCTTTTTACTCTACACCGAGGATCGCGCTGCTGCTGCCGATCAGAGGCATCCGCAACCTTCCGGCCTCGCCGCACCCCAATCCGCAAACGGTTTTGCACCCCCGGCGGTCCCGCTTCGACGAGACACCCCCGCCAATGGACACAGCAAGACAAAATTCAACCTACAAGCCGGCCCCGAACAAGGTAAGCAGAACCGATGCTCGAGTAAAAGCTTTGAAGTGAACGACACCTTTTTCCAAATTCATCGTCGGATACTCTTTTGATGTACGGTTATCAATTTATATCTTGAGGGTGATTTTGGTGTTTGAAACAAGCGTCGTACGCTTTTTTATTCACGATTTAACCGTGATGTCCACTTTTTAACTTCACCTGTTTGTTTTGTTTTCAAATAAAAAAGAAAGTTATCGTCATCGTTCCGGATATGAAAAGTTGAGTTTTCACTGGATCTCCAAGTTTTGAAACTTGGAGAATCACAATCAAAATTTTTTGACCGACGATATCTGGAGAATGAGTTACGGGTTACAATTATTTTGGTCTCGATTGACGCGTCCTTTCCAAACTTTCAACTGATTGAATTTTGGGTTTGATTGGTTCGGTACTTATTCAATTATTTAAATAATAAAATTCCAAAAAATTAAGTAAAAATGATGATATCTTGAGAACGGATGAATAGATTCGAATGAAAATTAGTACCGTGACGTGTTTTTTTTTTTTTTTTGGGGGTCATTGATCACGAATCTGAGGACAGATTTTCAAATCCAAAATGACGTTTCGATATGGCGAAAAAAAAAAGGAAAAATATTCCGATTTTGATAGAAATTTGTAGGTGGAGGTTTTTCGAGTCACCGATAACGAATCCAAGGTCTGATATCCAAAATTTGTAATGACGGATGTATTACAGTGATTCAAAATAAAAAAAAAATCATCTTATTTTCGTGAAACATGGTATCCGAGGAAGCAGGAAATTTCTATATCGATCATATTAATCAGAAGGTCAAGTTGTCGCAAATACTGAATTCCGACGATACATTTTTAATCGAGGGTTAAACATGAATTATACCGATAAATTACACGGACATGTATACCTAAATTGAATTTCATCGCAACCCGTAACATCAAATATAAGACATTCAGGTGGCGAAGGCAATTTTCAAATTAACGCGTGTGAAATAGCTCTCAGATTCGGAAGAATCCGAATCGATAAACGGCCGATTAGAGCAACAACAGCAGCCTTTTCGCCCTCTATAATTCAAATCTGGTACCAACGATCAGCAGCTCAAATTTTCTCAGTCACTCTGAAACCGTGAACCGGTTTGGTCGACAATCGCTTTTCAGCTTACGAATCGAGCTCGTGTTCGTTGTCCATATTTCGGTCAAGTGAGTCGCTTGAAAACACAATGAGAGTGTTGCTCGCTGAGTTGCGACGTGTTTCCGACAGTGATAATTTGTTCAACTCTTCTCCGAACTTCTCGATGATTTTTGCAATCAATACAGTGTGTTTGTTGTTCGACTCTTCAGTACGTCTGTGTTTGTACCGTGTCAATATTATCGATCTTCGCAACTGAGTT
This sequence comes from Neodiprion lecontei, assembly GCF_021901455.1. Taxonomy (NCBI): domain Eukaryota; kingdom Metazoa; phylum Arthropoda; class Insecta; order Hymenoptera; family Diprionidae; genus Neodiprion; species Neodiprion lecontei. The sequence continues at coordinate 5,318,569 of NC_060263.1, read as the reverse complement.
CAACGCATGTGCCAGATTTTGATTGAGGTGTTGTTGAAACTCAAAGGAACAGTTTCGACGCTGCAGGTATGACCGAATGTTTGGATTTCGTACTAAAAACATGGTATAATCAAGGTTCGATAAATAATATTGAAGCTGATTCGGTTGAATTTTATTTATTTTTTTATTTATTTTTTTTAATTTTTCTTAAACCCCGAGAATTATTGAAAAGCGTAAATTAGGATGTAGAATTTTCAGTTGTTGATGACTTTACAAACATCAGATTACCATCCCATTTTTCGAATATCAAAATCATATCAGTTTTTTCACATTTCACGAACTTGGGCTAATTTTTATTGTGAATGGATACCCTAGAAATCACATGTCATTGATTTTTAATAACCTTAGTAATTTTTTCCGTAAAATACAACAATGTTCATTCTACAACGTCTTTCGAAATTTGCGGACACAATTTCTGTACGAAGAAAAAATGAGCTGCACTTTGGTGAAATTTTACGAATGATTCATTTTTAGCGTTAAAATAGCGGTGGTAATTGTTCGAAAGTTATTGATAATAGAACTTTTGTATTTGAAAATCGTCCAGGGTTTTTCATTTCTCTGAACGTGAAGATAAATTTTTCTTTATTAAGTTAAACTTGACAAGAATGCAATTCAAATTCAGACCCAATTTCGTCATTTTGATTTCACCTTGAGTCATTATTATTTGTTCTTGTTTTTTTTTTTTTCAATTTTTGGATTCAATACGTTTTTTTTTGGCACTGTGCATTTGATTTGTATCGAAAAAAAGTGTGACGGATTTTTCAATTATTTAGCCAAAAAACAAAAAAAAAAAACACATGTTTATCTTTGCAACCATAGTTCTGAGCGCGATATTCAAAACAGAATCGCACAAAATTACTGTTAATTGTAACATAATATTTATAACAATTATCTGCGATTGAATGTAACAACATCGTGATAGGATGTTATCTTTTTAAACCGATCGAAGCACCAGATGATTGAAAACGATTTTATCGGTACAACGAACCGATACATAAAAGACCAAAAGGATCGATGCGACATAACAGATGAATCAGCCGAAGCGGGGATCCGATTTACGAAACTTGGGAATTGCGGTAAGTGCGCGCAGCCATCAACGTCATCCTTGTCTCGAGATGAAACGAAGAGGATGTACGGAGTGGAACAGCTGATCTCTCACAGCCGGATTCAGCGGCGAAAAAAAAAAAAAAAAAAGTTTAAAACTAGTTCAAGCGTGTTCTGACACTGACATCAACGATATAAAACGTGACTCTGGTACTTTTTTCCTCGAATTCGAATTTTTTCCTTCATCTCCGCTACCGTCAAGATCCTTGAGCCTTCGAAGAGGTGATCCTGGCGCCTGTGACGGAGTCCCTGCAGCAGCTTGATCACCCGTCAACCAGAGGATGAAAAAGTCGAATTTGTCACCTGCAATCCACGATCTATAAATCCATTGCAAAAGGAAAATACACTCGGGTCGCTTTTATAGCGCTGAAGTCAGTGTCGCCCGCTTTTCAAACATATTCATCATTAATCTTGACTCTTCTTATCCTGTTTAAGAATCGATTGCGATCTTTCCCGATCTTGATCGATGTACCGTTTCTGTCAGTACGACCAGCGTTTCTTCGTTGATAACAATTGTGCCAGACTCTTTCTGACTTAACGAAATCCCGCAAAACAACAATTTTTACTGACCATCGAATCTTGTGAGGCTGCTATTGCTATGTTTTCTTTCACGCTTACTGTCTACCACAGCAATTTAATGCCAGTGAATTTCGGAGAAAATAAAAGTAAGTGCGACAGGCAACGGTAGTTTGGAACACGTTTTCAATGTGTCTGAAAGTCTTTCCAGTATACAGACGAAACCGTCATTCGTATGGGAGACGAGACGAGATGAGACGTCGCGTCGTGCGCCGACTTTGAGAGGATGAAATTGACTGCTGACTGACAGGCTGCAGGGAAATAAGCGGAGACCTTCGAAAGGAGCTGACGACAAAGAAGCGCGTCCCGTTTTGTGGGATCCTCGTCTTTTCGTCTTACTTCTGGAGCTGCTCCTCGGTCATTTGATCCTCTCCGAATTTTTAAGGGGTTGAAGATTGTGAAAAATATCCCTCTGTTTCAGGTGGGGGTGTCCTCGCCGCTCCCAGAGAACCCGACGCATCGGCACCAGGCGAGATGGGCCGGGCTGTTGTTCTGCCAACGAATCTCACTGTCGAGACGAAGAAACTCGTCGATGACGGCTGGCTCAACAACGCCTTCAACCAGTACGCGAGTGACCTGATATCCGTGCATCGAACCCTCCCCGATCCCAGGGACCAGTGGTAAGTGACAATTTTTGCCTAATTTCATACCGACTCAGGGACGAATTGGTCCTGATGAAAAGCTAAATGAACCCGAGACAATTCGGACAACACACTTTAAGACATCAACGACTTGAGAAATGGATTCATAAATGGGTTGTTGGTTCTGATGAAAAATTAGGAGAAGAAGAGGAACAAAATGTTCAAAAAACCTCGAGCAATATTGTTTGTCGTAATTATAGTGAGCAACATTTTTACACTACGTGATAGAAATTAATCCGAGATAAATCGAACAACACACGCTAAGACATCAACGATTTGAGAAATGGGTTCGTAACTGGAACGTTCGAAATAATTGAACTTTGCTGTATTTAATCCGATTCTAATATGTTTGACTCATTTTTATCGCTAACTAGATACTCACGAATCGTCTGTAAAACATGTACTATATGAAATCTTACATGACGGTGTATATTTATGAGAAAGAAATGTCTTTGTTGACGAACATCTGTTGCAGGTACCGGACTTACACAAACCTATGTACATTCACTCTAGAGACCCGTATAGATTTGTAGAATTCCTTTCAGGCGATCTTTGAAGAATCCTATGGTGAATATTAGAAGCTCAAAGCATTACAATTGCTTCAAAAACAACAGTGTTTAATCATTCAAACGTTCTTATTATAAGACCTTTCATCAAATTGTTGATATCTTGGCTTGTGTTAATCGAAATTCATCAGATTTTTATTTCTGTTGCATAGAAAAGATGTTGTTTCGTTCCACTTTACTATCATTGGCATAAATAACATTGATGTAAAGTTTTTGAACCGTTTGTGCCGTGTCTCAAACTTTTGATTCAGACTGTGTTCTCCGTTCGTTCTTAACTGGCCCGTGAAACTTCTCTTTAATCTTTCGTTTCTGTTGTTCTCATCCCGCTTCTACTTTTTTCTCCTCGTCCTTGCCCCTCTTCTCTTTCTTCGTTAACTAGACAACCAGACAACTTCTCTGAATTCCCCCTGCGCATCTGCAGGATTCTTTACTGTGCACTGTTTCAAGTTGGACTTCGGATGCACTGATCACCGATGCATAAGCTACACTTCCACACAACTTTGATGGTAATTTAAACTTATGTTTGACTTTGACAAGCGACTACTCGTTTTAAGTTTGCGCCGCGGATGCAATCGCGATGCACGAATCCTGGAAGATCAGTGATTTACACTCATGAATGAGGTATCTCTTCAGTACTGCGAAACATATATAATTCACGTTGAAAAAATATTGTTACGCCTTAAGCTGTCTTATTTATTTTAATCGAACGATTATCTCTGTTTTACCCAATGATTGGCCCTGATTTACCTAGCGATTAATCCTGTTTTACCCAGCGAATACAAATCGTCGGACATAAAATCGTGCCAAATTTTCGAAACAACTCAGCTCCCCGACCCTTGATCTCGAAACGCTCAAGCTGAGCGTAAATTCGTCTCCGAAATTATCATCGTATGATTACACGAAAGTAAACAAGAATTATGCGACGTCGTCGATCTCAGGAAACGACTTGTGTAAGCGGGGGTTGGGTCAAGGCGGAATATCCGCCCCTCTGCCTCCCCTGCAAGAATTATATCACGGTCTGTTTGCGCGGCCGATGTTGCCCGCCCGGATGGGTATACCAGGGCACTGCTCTATCTCCCGGGCCCAAAGTTCCTCCGCAAACTCGCCTATATCTGCCCACTTGACTTAAATCGCCTCATCTCAAAGGATTATCATAATTTCGCTCAACCAAACTCATCGCGTTTTTCATCCCCTTGGGTTCGGGGGTAAAAATGTCAAGAGATGAAAAAATGGAATGGAAATGGAGGGTCGCGGTATTGAATTTTCAAACACGCTAAAATCTATTTTATCAACCTCTGTTTGGGTATAATTTTCGTCCTCGAGAATTTACTGAATTTGGATGATTATTTCTAGCAATAATTATTTCACCTACTTATTTAAGCATAACGTGCCTGCAACAGGCTGTAATAATTCGCTATTTTATGTACGTAGCATAATTTTGCTGCATGCCGTTGCAACGAAACGTTGTAAAAAAAAAAAAAAAAAACTAAACGAAGCGATCGAGTTTGGTGTGTCTTTTTGTCCGCTTTCTTAGCCACTTTCTTTCTCCCTCCTTTCGCCTTTGGTTTTTGCCCCTTGTTTTTCTTTTTTTTTTTTTTTTTTGTTTATTTTATTTTATTTTATTCTCACATCCCGGGCAAGATAACGACGTCGACGCTTAGGAAAAGCACCCCTTTACCACTCGCGGTCTTGCCTCCTCGGTATATTTAATCCCGCACTCCATTCCAGCGAAGCCTAAAGAGAAAAGGAAGGACAAGAAAGATAAGAAGATAAAAAATAAAATAAAAATGCAGACGCAAAGAATACCCAAAAAGGAACACGTCAATACACCGAAGTAAAAGGAGCAAAATATAAACGGGGGGGGGGGGGGGGGGATGGGATTTTCCTGAGCTCAGTTCGCGTAATTGGGTTTCGGGCTTCGGCCGTTTATGTATATTGCAAATTTATTTAGGATCAAACAAACGGACGTGAAATCGCCCAGCTCGAACCGTACACTCACCCCCGTACACAAAATCGCCTTTACCCGCTTTACAAATATTTCCCCATTTTACGAAGCGCCAAATTTTACCGCGCAACCGTGCCAGAGTTTTAGGGGTTTGAAAAAAACGACAAATATGTCTATAAAACACGTACGTATATACGTGTATATAATACGTGTACGTGTACGTTATACGGCATCGAAATTTCACCCAGAAATGGAACCGCGCCCTCGCACAAATGTAAGTGCCATTTTCTTTTACTGCGAATGGCTCTGCTCGAATATTACACGTGTGGGTGTGTAAGACATACATATATATATATATGTATGTCATTATATATATATATATGTATGTATACATATTGGAGGTAAACGTAACCTGGTGTACAATTGTACATTACCCTTAATAAAACCCATCGGCTCTCTCTATTCCTTTACAGCGTTTGTTTCTCACCGCGTACATATACGTATATGGATAGATATAAACAATTTGGGCAGATTATGACTGTGATACTTTTCCGTTTATTATTATCATCATTGTTATTGTTGCAATACTCTCACCGCGTGAGTTCCGATCGATGTGTAAAATTAACCCATACCCTTTATCTTAAGCTAAAGTGTACGATTTTGATTTTCGTTTTACACGATTTTCTCGATATTATACTGCATGTTAAATAATTGTCGAGCACACGAAAGTGAGGTAAAACTTTGCGACAAAGCGATTGCTGCTATTTATTTTGTAGAATTATACTTATAGTAAAAAAAAAAATAAATGAATCAACTTCTGTGAAACATGTCGAAAGCATCTCAAAATCTCGAAAGAAAGTTTTTCTTCACTAAAATAAAGGCATTCTGTGTCTATATTTTCATTTCAAAGTAAACGACTAATTCTGCTTTACATTCATAATAAATGCTTATGAACATACACCCGTTAAACTCCCGTCAAGTAAAAAAGTTGTCCACGTCATGGATATCCTACGATAACCACGAACTTTTCAACTCCAACACTACAGTGTAATGTACAGTACAGACTTGTGTTTCAATTCTTCGTTTTTCCTTTCGTTTCACTCGCTTTTGAACCGTTGAAAAGGTGGGATGAAGAAAAGTCATCGGCGTACGCATGGAGAATGGTTATGTTGTGCAGGGGTTTGGGGGTTAATTTATATGGGTTATAAAAAAAGGTCGTCACGGGTTGTCGAGCGTGTGGGACGCGGTGATGATAATTAGGTACGGTTATGGCGTTTGCAATCCTCTCGCAAGCTACGGGGTGAAAAAAAAATAAATTATCATTACACAATTGCAGGGCCGCCGTTGCACAGGTGTCGAAACGCAGCTCAGCCCCCGTCCTCTGACCCCTTTTTTAACGTGCAATTAAATTTCTCATCATACTTAATTCTACCCACCCTCGCCTTCTTTATTCTACGCGTATAAACGCGTAACAAACATACGTACAGATAATAGACGCTTGAACGCCCGTCGTTACGGTTTTTCAACCGAAAATTGTTGCCGTATAAAAAATGAATTATAAGTTACACTTTTATATGTATAATAGAGCTCTCCTGATTTTTTGTCATTTTTTATCGTGAAAATTGTTTTCTTCAGTTGTAAATACCGACTTGTTTATTTTTTATGACGTGCTTGCACACTTTTCAAATAGTCTCCAAACCTGTTCCTTAACGCGATATTTTTTTTTTTATTTCCATTTACAATGATCGTATAGATTCAGCGACTGCAAAAAAAACTTCTCCGTCACAGCATCAAAAATTTATTATCAAGTTTGCCTACTGCTACTGATAATACGTTAATCCTTACACTGAGAAAAATTTCATTTGTTACAGTAACTAGAAAAATTCAGTAAAACAGGTATCGTTAACAAAACTGTTTGAATATCGTTGGAATTACGAAAAACGAGGTACGCGTCACCATTTTGCGCTATTTTCGATCCTTTTTTAATAATTGCTACGCAAAATCAGTTTGTGAAGTTTACTCTACTTTTTTAGTTAAACAAGGCTTTAACGTCAATTTATCGTTGCACAAGCATTAAATTTTCGCAACAGTTGCAAGAAAATATAGCAACAGTGATCGTGATGAGAAATAATATCAACGGATACCAGACTTTCCGGTAACGGCTAGAAAACTAATTTTCATTTTCTACCTAGAACAATATTTTTCGATTGTGGTAAAAAATGAAAATAGTTAAGGACTAACCTAAGGTAAGGGGTAACCGGAACTAAAAATTTCTCACAGTGTGGATTCGTTACAAGTATAAATTATCAGAGCTGTAACATAATTAGCTGTGCATTGTTTTTCCCTGCAGAGGTCATAAAATATTTTGTTATCCTGATGAAACGACCCTCTCGTAATATCGAATAAAAACATTTTGACACGACACGCGCAGAGCAGAGATCGGACAGGGATTGACACGATACACACGCAGGGGAAATCTAGTCGTAGGTTAACGTACAAATAAACTCTAAAATGAGGGGTGGAAGTATAACCTTTCAGACGTGACATGACCAAACAGTCTCCTTCAAAAAACAGCAAATTCTCTTTCAATTATGCCAAGAAACCGCGGCAATCCGAAGACGCTCGAAAGAGCTTTACTCGAGTACAAGCTGTAGAAAAGGCTCAAAAACTGTAGCAAAATGAAACGTGGGTAAAATCCAAACTTTTTGATCGATTAACGAAATGATGTTTTTCTTTTTTTCGAAAGTAGAAACGCGAATCTTTGATTTCGCGTTTGAAAATTTCTGAATAATTGCAAAATTTCCGTTAGATGCCAGAATGAATCTTCGAATCACAATTTCAGAAGAAAAATTATGCTGAACATTCTTGAATGTTAATTTTTTTCAGTCTCCCAACGAAGGTTTTTCAAAACCTGTTTTTCAAGAGCGTGTATCTCAGCAGCGAATAAGATTTATCAAATTTTTCAAACGCTACGCGAATGATTCATTCTTCTAGTTTCAAGCAAGATAAAGTTTTACGGATTTTATTCACGTTTCAAATCTGTATATACATATGTATATACATATATATATACATACAGACACAGTCTGAGGTAGATTAGAAAAGCGGAGGAAAAAAATAAGGGTGACATGAGGGGGTCGGAGTTGGTAGGGGGGAGAGTGTAAAAAATATCTTTATATCAGACTCATATCCAATTACAATGTACGTTGGTATATACACATTGTTTGCGTGTATAAGGCAGTCCGCCAGGGGCGTACGTATATATATACGTACATATATGTATAACACGTAGGGCGACTCGTAATTTACGAGCAAATCTTATAAACTGAAATTCTTACGTGCAGATGGTATAGGTATCGTATACAACACGGGAGTCTGTGTATAAGGTACTCCATACCGGGAGAATATACGGGTTTTTTTTTTTTTTTCTCTTCTGCAGCTTTGTAGAGTTTTTTTTATTTTTTTTGTTTTTTTTTTTTTTTTTCTCTTTCTGTTTCACATTTCTTCTCTGGCTCCTTCTTTTTTTCTTCGCCAAAATTATACAGGCACGAAGTTGCGCCTGTACGTACAGACCGTTCCTTCTTACCATCCAACCGGAGTTCACGCGTGAAACCGCCCAGCCCTGGTAACTTGGATGTATGGGAGAAACAGCGCGAAACGTGGGAGGGAGGGAAGGAGGGAGGGAGGGAGGGAGGGAGGGGAGGAGAGAAGGGGATGGTCGTTTTCTCAAGGAAAAATATGCTTTCCAGCTGGCAATAAATTCGCACAACTTTTCGGCACCACCTCCACTCGCACCCCTTCCACCCTCTTCGTGGCAAATCCTCAACGCCGAAAGCGCTCTCTCTCTCTCTCCCCCCCCCCCCCCTCCCCCCCCATTTTTCTCACTTTTTCTCTTGTAATAATATACCCACCGGCCATCGTTGTTATACGTCAGAATTATAACTATAATGTAAGCATGAATATTAATTATTTCGCAATTTGCATGATATTCAACAACATTGGAGATTCGTGAAAGGGAATTGAAAATCAGTGAGAGAGAGAGAGAAAGAGAGAGAGAGAGAGAGAGATAGTAAAAAAGTCAAATCGAGAAAAAAACTTTTCAACCTTATACTTCCGTTCGATGGCGTGTTCTCTTTTTATTCTACGATCTCATTTCCGGTACATCGTCGGTTGATATTTTGAAAAATATCATCACTCTTTCATGGGTCTGAATTAAAAATAACGCAGCACCGTGTACGGGAAATAAATGTAAAATGTCGTCCGAATTTTTTTTTTTTTTTTTTTTTACTTACCTTTGTTTTTTCACCCCTCACCGTTCTTAAGAATGAAATCGACATTCTTCTTGCTTTAATTCAAAATTACAGGGGTAAAAAAGGTGGTTGATTAATTTTCTTGATAACAGCGGCTTACACAGGGATTTCGTTTCCCGGGTTTTAGTTTTATATTATACGGGGGACCGCATAACTGCGGAAAAGGCGATGTTATATGGGTTATATTACGTAGCATAGGTACGGCATTAAAGAACCCGGAATTGAATTCAACCCCCCTCTGTAATCCTCCGATCGTGAGCGTAACGATCGAACAATAAAGTGTCGTAAAACTGTAACGCGGCGTTGAGTAAAGCGCAAGTTAGTCTTCTTCTACACCTCGAGTAGGTACATATGTATATACGCATATATATATACACATATATGTATAGAATAAACCTCAGTCTTGGAGTATAAAATTGGTTAAAGTCACGCAAGGTTGCAGCTTGCCGCATATAAAACTGACCCGCTTTGAACGGCCCGGTGCCTCGCAGCTTTTTTGTACATCCCCAAAACGCGGAGAAAAAGAAAAAAAAACAAAAAAAAATCGAGCGGTACAAAATTTACAGAAATGAAGAAGAAGGAAAAAAAAACAGGGAATTTCTATTTTTTTTTTTTTTTTGTATTTATTTATTCATTTTATTTATTTATTTATTTATCTATTTATTTTCTTACTCGTTATATTTTGCATGCATTTTGCACGGACTTTGATCTAATTTTGTACAGCCTTGAAAGGGGGGAGCAAAAATTTTTTGGCAAATATTTACACGAACGTTTTTTTATCGTTCGTAATATCGCCGCCGATCAAAGTCACGCGTATTTCCTGCCTAAAGTCTGCCCTCTATGATGATCCCATTTATGTTTGATCGCTAAATTTGTACGAATACAAATTTTTTCATAGAAGCAAAAAAAAAAAAAAATACCACGACGGATATTTGGAACCTCACGTTCAATTTTGCAAAATTCGACACAGTCCTGCATCGTGAATTATAAACGTAAACTTAAACGTCCTTTGAAATTGTTTCAATGTTATCACAACAAAAAAAAAAATAGATAATAAAATACAATCGATTCGTTCTGTTTCAACGTACGATGTATGATTTTATTTAGCATTAAAATTATTGATATAAAATATTTTTTCCCCAAGTCAGTAAAACAGATCCCTTTTTTCAGTAGTCTATTTAATACTTTCATTTATCGATCATAATCAATATCGATGCAATGTTGTAAAAAGTTGAATGTTTGACGATACCATTATGATGAAATACGAAAATACTTAGGTAACTTTTCGATAGAAAATAATATTCCAAATGAAACAAGTCACAGTGAAGTCGGATCGAACGAATATAGGCATAGTGAGTTTTTTTTTTTTTTTTTTTGCAAATGTTTTATTTAAACTTCCAGTATTATTTATTTTCCTATTTTTAAAGAGATCTTCGCAGCTTACGATTACGATAATTCTACGAATACTCAACGCACGTGTACCTTGTAATAAAATTAATAACAAATACCAATTTTCGAACAACCAACCTCCCATAAAATGATCGATCGGTAAAATTAAATATCACCTGCACTTTGCTCGTATCGGATATTCCGTTTTTTACGCGCACATTTTTCACGCCGTGATCTTCGCATTATAATCGGTAATTCTCTGAGATTCACCTGTAAATACAAGCGGCTTTGGACTAGCCATTGCCAACTGGCAGGTTCCAAAACAATAATATCCAATTCGATTTTCGAACGATGAATTCAGATTCGTGATTAACGACTTTAACGCCCTCGAATACCACGTTATATGAAAATGAGACGATTTTTTTTTAATTTTGTATGTACCACTGTTATCGATTCACCGTCACAAAGTTTAGAAGTCAGACCTTGGATTCGTTGTCAGTGACTCAATAAACCTCCGTCCATCAATTTCTATAAAAGTCGGAATATCTTTAGACTTTTTTCCACCATATTGGAGCCCAACAAACCGACGAGTACCAATTTTCATCAAAATCCAAACGCTTTTAGTTTTTTTTTTTTTTTTCAACTGAATAGCGAAACCTCAACTTTCCATTTTCCGGGTGATAATAATTTTTTTCTTTGGAAACCTTCAATTTTTTTTTTTTTTATTTCAAACAAAAAACACTGCAAAAGAACGATGAATTTTCTTCTTCGATCATTATCGTCATCATCGTCGTTATTATTATTATTTTTCTCGCACACGTGCAGGAGTGATTAAAAAAAAAAAAATGAAAAAAAATCCAGGAATCTTTCGAAACCACGACGCGACACTGTTGCTCACAGAAATTAAGCAGCTGATACGCGGAAGCTTCGGAGGCTCCGATAGTTCAACTATTCGGCAAAGTTTCACGAATTAATAAACCATCAACGCTTGTACTACGTGTACCTATAATCTGGCCGCTAAGCTTTACCCCGAAGTATTTCACCGCCACGCGGTGGAAAATTCTCAAGACACTTGCACCCTTACAGCCTCTATTATTCTCCAGAGTGCAGTTTGGCTTACCGAAAGTTTCTTCGCCCCAAGCAGACGTCGACGACAAAGTCTCGAACCTTTATACAAAATTTCATCGCCATATTATTATCGTCATACGGTTCTACGAGTAAACACAACCTTGCAAAAGTTTTTCCAAGTTAACCTTTCGGCGGGCCATTTTCCCAATATTTATTTTTATATCACCGACGTTTTTTTTTTCAATTTCTTTCACCTTCCTTCTTCTTTTTTCATTAACGCAAACAGTAGTTCGATCGTTTGAATTAAAGAATTTTAACTTTGGATCGAGTATCAAACTTTTATTTGACTAGCAATATTCGACCTCTGTTTCCGAAGTAAAATTGATACGGTGTTATTTTGTTCGTGTTGTTCACCTGTTATAATATATAAGGCATTCCACGCTGTTTCTAATCGAAAAAATTATTGAATAAACGCTGATCCACTTGGTAATTTGGAATTTTTTTTTTTTTTTTTTGTTTCTCTCAGTTTTCGGAATTTAGGCCAACTGTATTTTCGTTTTGAAAAATTACCGGTAAATCAAATTCGATTTACAAGATCTGAAAAAATATCCGAGTGACTTTTACATTGAAACAACAAGATGAAATATGCCTCGTGTAATATAATATAATGCCTCGTGATAAAAAAAAAAAAAAAAAAAAAACTTACCGAATGGTTATTCTGTGACGGGATTGGAGAACAATCTTTGTTAATGAACGGCAATATAACGTGCAGGTTAACAAAAGTATATGTATTATATAATTTTAAGTTTCACTCAAGACGGACCATTTACGTGTCTTTTGGAGCTGAAAGACAGCGCTCTTAACTTCCGTAACAAGTTGAACCGCGCAGGGCTAAATTAGGCAGACCCCACTTACTCTCTCGGCGGACGGGATATAAATCGCGATAACGACCTATTATATTCTCATTAACTCTTATGATGGCCCAAAGCTCGTTATCGAGTATTTATCTCGCCCCAAGAAGCCTGCGCGCCGCACCCCGAACCGAATTTATATTACCGCTCAAAGTCGAATTCAGTTCTTCGCGATGTCGACGTAACGATGCGATTTAAGAAAAAATTGTCTCGCGATTTTACGATTGTCTGAAAATTTTTAAACCGCGGTAAAAATAAACTTATACTCGTATAAACTTGCAAATTCACCTCTTGTAACGTCGATATAAAGCTGAAAAATTGTGTGCTTTTTTTCAATGCTTATTCTAATCGCGTTAACGTGTAACGGAGTTCAACCCAGCGATCGTTCTGCACAAGATTGTACTAATCACTCGTTGATTCAACTGAATATTAAAATCTTATGAAAAGAAACTGTGATTGAAGTGAATAAGGGGAAAATTCAAAAGTTATCAGACTCCGATAATTGTCGTTGAATTATTATTTTATTCTCAGCTAGGTTAAGAGTGAAAAATTTCACTCCTCGCTGTATTTTTGCTTACGTAAAGCAGAATCGCACGCAATTTTCATGACTATTCGAAAGGGCGAGATCGAAGTTCCGAATTTGAAAAGTTTCGAAAGCGCCTAATTCCGAATTATTTGATAGCGAAACTTGAAGTAAAGAAATAAAACTTTTACGAAACGACAAAGTTTCGAATTGCAAGATTCCGAAAATTCAAGTTACGATAGAGCAAAGTTTCGAAAATTACAATATACTCGCACAGCTTAGTTTACTCAACGAGCGGGTGTGAAAAAATTAGAATGACCAGGATTCCCAGCGTAAAAATATCGAAAATCGAAAACGAAGAAAGATCAAAGTGGTGAAATTTCACCAAGCCAGAAATTCACAGAACTGACAATCTTCGATCGATGAGAATTCCGATATTTCGAATGTTTAAATTTTCTCACTTTTCTGAATATTCGTACGCGCAACATTTTTATTTATTTTAATTTTTTTTTCGATTTCTTTAAACTTTCATCCGTGCGTATCATCTTAAAAAAAAAATCGCGCAACACCTGTTTCACTATTTCATGTGTAGATTGCGTCAGCAAAATTAAGAAAATTTAAACCGTTGACTATAATTTTGTGTCCGGTTTGAGGTTGAATGAGCGATAATAGAAATTTTTGATGCACGCAACTGGTTTGTGGTTTTTTTCTTGGTTTTTTTTTTTCTGTTTACCTACGTCTCGTTTCTTTTTTTTCGCCAAACAATTGTTTCGGCTGTAATGCCGTTTTTAATCGTCACATCCACGTTCGTTCCACCCCTGCTTTACTCCCGTTTTGCTTTTTCGTTTTTTTTTTCATCGCGATGATCCGGATAGCCGGATGGCTGTCAACCGAAGTGTTTCCAAATCCTGGACATATCTACCTCACGTTCTCCCTGGAGACGCGGTCGCTAGTAGCCAGCAGATCGTGTCGTATCCAATTACACGGTCTTCCTCGTTCCCCCTATTCGAGATTCTTTCTGGCGTAGCGACACACGAGTGCCACCACCAACATCCGCGCACACATGGGTGTTACCTGGAAATCGAAGGGTCGAATACATATATTTTTATACGGGCGATGCTCGGAGCTTTTGACGTCTCTGTCATATCCGGTACATCCGTTATATACAGCTCAAAATAATCCGCGCGATGCTCAAAGTCAATATCAATTCCTTTCTACGCGACGTGTTCCACTTTTTGGCAAAGATCGGGTATTCTTTAATACCGTAAGATTTTATTATATTGTCGTAAAGTAGGTCGTTGTTAATTAAAGAATATCTGAAATATATTACCTACTCGCTGTTTGTGAAAAAGGAAAAACATTTCGGAGGGGGAAATTTTTATTTGTAGTATCGGTGAATTAACTTTCTAGTTATAAATATGTCAATGAAGAATCTATCGAATAAAAAGAAACTCAAACGCAATTGCGTCCATGATTGAGCAGCTTTTATAATCGTACCGTACAAATGTTGAAATAAAATAGAAAAATTAGGTGGAAATATTTGAGAAATGAGAACAGAAGTGTAATTTTGATCGGAGAATTGTTGTAAGTGATGGAGTTTTTTTATATCCAATATTGACTTTTTGTTTGAATATCAAAAAAAAAAAAATTGCAAACCTTATTCACCAAAATCGATAATATGATCGACCTCCGCCTATAATATAAATCCGTGCGAAAAATCTATCAAGGGGAGTTATAACGACGGGTCAGGAGTGGATTACCACCAGAGAAACTATATATGTACCTGCACTCCCTTTTCGCCTGCGTGTGAATTTATTGTTTTTTTTTTTTCTTCCGTGTTGGTAGGGGCAGCTATCCGAGGGCAGGAGGTTGAAAATAACGCCTCAGCTATTAGGTGGAGGGTCACTATTTTCACCCCATCAATTCGCGACCTTCCGTTGAGTTGCCCCACCTTAAGCAACCCTTAAATATCGTGTCTTTATTCTCTGCAACGCGCACACTTTTTTTTTATTGTTTTTTTTTTTTAAATTTCTAACGAAAAAGCCGGGAGTTGCCTCAACTCCCTGCAAAAATATATCGCATCTCATCCGAGCCGCTGCGTGCAGGTGGCTAGGTACACGTCTTGCGGGCTAAAAATTATCGTCCTACACCAGCAGCACTGTAACAAATTGTCGGGCACTCAGAGAGTCGAAGAAGAAGAGGAAGAAGAAAAGGAAGAAGAAGAAGTAGAAGAGAAATGATAGAAAAAAAGGAGACAGTGGTAAAGGCACTTTCTTATTTCCCTGCACTAACAACTGTCTGGGAAAACTTTAACTCCCCTTACTTTTTTGAGGAGCTTTTGAATTCCGTCAAACCCTTCGTGACGATGTAATCTTTTAGAGTACCTAAGCATTGTACGCTGTAAGCCTAACGTGGTTGGAAATATTTTCGGTCTACATGGTGCAGTGAGATTATCCCCTGCAAATGATCCTTTCGTCGAAATATATTATTTGTAATTAATGACACGACGCCAGTGATACGCGGGACGATTAGATCGTTTTAGAAACGGGAATATTGCGGCCTCTATAAATGGCAAGGCAAAGCCCCCTGCAGTCGTTGATTAATACGAACCGCCTTCTGCGTTTCCGTATCGCCGTACTAACAGGGTTTATTAATCATCGGCAAGATGTATACACCCTACGGTATTAGCCGGACAGAAATCCATTTCTCCAATTTTATCGATCGATATATCGCTGTTTTCATTTCAGAAGTTTACCTGCGGTGTGATTCAAGTTGGTAACATTAATGTCAAGATGCATGTTCGGGAAAAATCTTTACCTCGCGCCATTGGAATTTTATGACATTAAGTTGGTCGTACTGAACCAAAGATAGCGATGTTTTTCAAAAGATAACATCTTGAAAGACGTTCTAAAATTGTAAGACAATGAATTTCTTCATAATGTTTCGTGACGTTAACGTTACTTACTCAGCCTCGTTTCCTGCGGTATAAGTCTTACCATTTTTTTTCTATTTTGGTTATCTGTTTCGTGCGAAATTACTACACGTTGAGTCCGCAGCGTAACAAGGACTAGAAAGTACAATTTAATCGAGGTGACGTTTAGCTGATGCAAACATCGGCTGTCAGGCTTGGGAAAAACCGAGAGAATATCGAAACGGCAAAATTTAGCGCATCTTTTTTGCGGAACTTGATATCCTTGGTGTCAATATCATGCGCATAATGTCCTCTGAAGGGTCTGGTTTATATAATCTTATTCCTCAGTCTCCGCGGATAAGGATAAAGATGAGGATAAGGAGGAAACCACTTTTCCAAAGCTTACGATGCTGCTGGTACATCCGCAGGGTTAACCGATTCGGTCAAAGCGAGATGCTCAGCGTTCCACCTCAAAAATGTCCGTGTCCCAGCCTTATCACAGTTTATTTACAACTTCGAACAATTTTTGTTACTTCGTATGACCCCAAGATCCCCCGAGTAGCAAGTTCCAGCCAGAATCGTCGAGTTTTGATAGTTTTTTCGATTTTACATCCGCCGTATTGGACCTGCCATCCTAGATTTAGAAATGATCAAATTCTGACTTCAGATTCGTGATCAGCGATCCCAAAAACCGCACGAGTGATGAAATTCAGGCCGAAATATTGAGTTGAAAAATGTGCAACTGAAAGAGTTGAACGAACGTCGTTACTATGAAAGATTTGCGAACCTGCATCACCTCCTTCATATTTCTGCCCTGCGTTACGTGTGTGTATCATGTGAACCTGTATTAGGATAATATAAATATGCTGGATAAATTCCGCAAGAACGCCGGCTGCAGGTAATCGCTGCTTAAAGATGTAGCTGGCATCAGAAGGGTTCGTGGATTGTAGCGAAGAAACTTTGATCGCTTCAAAAGTGAAACTGAAGTTGAATGATCGATTGCATTTTATTGTACCTTATATTCTGGGGGAAAAACTTGTCAGTAATGCAATTGAAATAGGAAAAAAGAATTTGGTTGTTTCGCTTTTGTTGTTCTTCGGTATCAAATCGTCTTTCAAACATCTCACAGTCGTTAAAGCGGCACTAAAAACGTAGCCAGACAGCGAGACACGTATGTGAAATAAATCAATTTACTTTTACCTTCGGCGTGTTTTTTATTCAACTCTGGAAGAACTCATGCGTGTCTAACACTTGTTATGCCTGTAACGGTACAAGCCTCAAGTATAAAGTGTCATTCTTTCACGCGGCTTCTACATCCAGGTTACAACTGTCCGCTGTTGACATTGATTAATACACCTATTAGAATGTGTGAAATTCACCATACGCTTTTGTTTCCCGTTCTGATACACAAAATATATTATCGTACAAGTAATAAATCGCTTACACGCGGATGCTAAATACTCGCCGATCATTCTCACGTCACTCGCTATTCCATTTCTAACTTCCACATTGTCATGCCAAGCATGAGGTTGAATAATTCAATTTTCTTTCTTTGTTTTTGAAACTTTACTGCGAGTCTGAAAATCTTTCGTTGTTTTATTAGATCGACGCCTGATTGCAGTGATTTCGTTACGAAAATTTAGAAAATATCTACTACATCTTGGAAAGGCGAGCACGAATGGAACTGCGACACAAACCGGTACGGAATCATATCCATCCCAGGCGTACAGGAAACGTTCAGAAATCGTGTCAGAGCGTGAATGCAAATTGTCGACGATGCGTTAATTGAAAAGCTCTTTGGTCCTGAGAATTAGTAAACTGATTCGATTGAAGGTGGTGCAGCTCTCTTGTAGCCCAGTCCTCTCAGAAACTGAGCGTGCATAAGATCACGTCTCTAGGCGTTGCTGCCTCCGCATATACGCTGTATTACAGCAGGGGATCCTGGAGGACGGAGAAGCCTCTAATTACGCGGCATCGCCTCCACCGCTTGTATCTACGGATAGTCGCTGCGGAATCTCGAGTATAAAGGAGAAGAGAGCTGGAGGAAAGTCAAAAGGGTGCAGTTCGCGACGTTGGATGTATAGGTATTAGGTATTAGGGTGGACGTATATGCATGCGGGATTTGCCGACGAATAGCGGTAGGCTGCTCCGACGTCGGGGTACCACTTCATCCCCCAAAGGCTTCAGCTTCGCCTTCTTCAGGTCTCGCGACCCGCCGGGTTGCAAGGGAACGATGTACACCCGCCTTGGTAATTTCACACCTTCGACAAAATAACACCACGTCTCTCGCCTGCGCTCAAAAGAATCTCAGTTTTTACGGTAGTCGTTATTTTGAAATTATTTTGGGCTAGGAAAACGATTAAAAACTGTACAGTAACCCGCAACTAGAAATTTCTCTCCGCACGCACATCTTCAATTGTCTCTTTTTCAGCTTGAGCTTAAGCTTGCGTTAAGTTTCGTCAGGTTTCAATTAGGAGGGGTGGTCACCTTCGAGTTCGCGCTTGACTTCTGAATTGACTTATTGAATAGCAGATACGGATACGGTATGGTTAGCGAATAATGATCGATCATGTGGATGAAAGGTACTAGCAATTTTGCCTCTCTGATTCAAGCTTTTAAATTATATATGTTTTCAAGTTATGACTGTACCTGTAGAACAGTTAACAGAATTTTTGACCGGCCTGTACTTTTCACGTTGTTTTATCACCACATTTTCGGAATTTCATCAAATTTTGACACGTTTCTGGTTTACAATCATTCCAGTAACTCCGACCAAAAAAAAAAAATGCAAAATTTTGCTAAATTTCATTCAAATCGTACACAAAGTTTTAAAACCATTTTGTTAAAAATGTTGAAAAACGTTGTCTCGAATAAAACTTATTCCAGCCAAGCAATTTTAGGGACATCTTGTTAAATTTCAAAGTTTAAAATAAAGATACGATTGCTACATATCAGTTTTCAGCATTATAATCGTTGGCTATTTACGAACCTTCTCTCATAAGTGGTAAATATTCAAATCTGACTTTAAAAATCAATCGCAAAAGGGTGCAATCACCTTCCTTAAGTTTATCAGAGTTTTGATTAAGTTGTTCGAAAATTAATCGAAGCATTTCAAAATTGCCATATATATTAAAATTGCCGGCTTCAGTTATTTCGAACATTATCGCTATCAGCGTTATCGATACATTTCTTGAGTCTTCGTCGTTTCCGGTTTCACGACAAATTCTCGCACAGGGTAATGTTTATGGAGAAACCATGTCTTGAACTCTTTCGACACCTTTAGCTTCTGATTCGAGTAGTTATAGTTTCATCGCGAAAACAATTCATATTACAGGAATAGCTATACCAGGCCGATTCTGAAACAAGATCCCCTCCCCCTCGTAAAACATTCGCGAAAAAGGTTTGTCTCTTGGCTAAGCGTCGATAAGCGTCGATAAGTGTCGGTAAATGTCGGTATGGGAATCTGTATGCAGAACTGACCTGGCATACCTACTGCCAGAGACTTTATTCAGTGAATTTGCAGCTTGCTTTTGCCTTTTCGGGAACATCTTGCATCGCGCAATGCAATTTGGGCCCAGACGTCAATCTTGTCGTCGAGTGTACGCTTCTCACTTTACGTAGAGAAAGCTGAGAGGGTAGCTGGCTGGTTTGTTGGATAGGTAGGTAGGTAGGTGCCTACCCTACGGGTTGAGCTACACTGCAAGACTCGCGACGCGGACGTAAGTGAAGATCCACTTGTCTGGAGGCACTCAGGTGTGCGCGCTCATTAGACACCGGGTCAATGAGGCAGTGCACCAGCCCCTCTTAGTTCCAAGGATCTATTCTGCACGAAACCGCGCCTACATTACGTGCCGTCATGTCAGCCAAAATCATGGGGAATTTATTCAATCGACTTTCTAATCCCGAAACATGGAATATTGAGGATTTCGCGTTCGCGCAAGCGTTCGAACCAGAATAATTATACGCTCTCAGCTGTAGAATTACAAAACAAACAAAAAAGTCGATCAATTTTGAACTCATTCGGAGAACATCTTGCTTAAGTGGATAACACTTTGTAAAATTCAGGATTTTGAATCGAAGTAATCCAGATTCCAATCATTTCAGAGGGGCCACAACTGATTAGTGTGTTATTTTTATAAAGCTCGAATCGTACAGTAGTCCCTTCAATTTTAATCATTACTGTTCATTAAGCTTGTAAAATGAATTTGCTACAAAACCCCTAAGATAAATTTCTTCTCCTTGGTTTTCCTGTTAATCGCACAAATTTTTTATTCGTTTCTTTTTTTTTTTTTTTTGTCAAATTGTTAGCTTGAATATAACACGTACCTATTACTGTTATTATTGATTTTTATTTCAAATTATCTATAGAGAATCTATTCGTAGGAAAAATGAAACTCGTACCGTGTCGTCTTACTAATTTCATCAACTACTCGGTTCTTTTTATTGGGATTGTCAACTTTGTCATTAATTTCTTGTTTCTGTTACATAAAGAGAAATTTTTTCAAAAAAATTCAATACAATATCTGAAATGCCAGTCTTATTAAACTTTGACTTCATCATTCTATTACGTTATTTTAATTATCAACTTATTCCTGTTACGTGGATCCGAACTTCTTATACAAAAATTGTCATGTTTGAAACAATAAACAACAATATCAGGCTGGAATGAATTTTTAAATCAAACAGAATAAAATTTTTTCGCTTAAACCAAGTATAAGTTATTGAACAGGCTCATATTCGAATGAAATCCTTTTGTTTCAAGGAAAACGGAAAAAAAATTTTCGATATTTTGAAATTCATCTTCAATCTTGTCAGTGTATTTTTCACTGTGGTGTATAATTTTACAAAGCATTGAATCACGCAAAAATCATTTTCTCTTGACCCCCAAAGCGTTATAGCTAAAGATCGACTAATCGGATGGTTTCTTTTTTTTTTTGTTTTTCTTTTTTCTTACCATCTTCCCTTACCCCCTATATTTATCAATCATACATAGTTAAACATGTTTTATGTGTACGTACGATGTAGAAAGGTTCACGCTATCGATTTCCCACTGGAAATTAGCCGACTCGAGTGCGCGGCGCATGTTTACGTATACAGTCTTTAAATTGGAGCCAATTCGAAGTTTACGATCGGCCCGTAAAAAAGGTCTGTGGACTGGAGAAACGAATCCCGGACCGTTGAGTGGACGCAGGAAAAACGCGGAAGTATAAGTTCACGTCCAATCAGAAAATCTGCAGCTAAACGACCTGCAACGTCGTGTTGGTTAAAGGGAGCGGAGGAACAAAATAGTAAAACAGTAAAAATAACGGACAAAGAAACGTAGCGACCTGGGCATGAAACGTGCGGTGATTTTTTTCCGCGTCTCCGGTTTATCTCACTCGCATCGTCGAATCAGATAACCCTCTTTCTTTTACGGCGGAAACATATTATCGATGCGGCGGAATTTAGGCTCGGTCGAATCACGCCTCGCGAGCTTTTCGGCTGCGTAACCTATTGAGCCTGAAAAAAGCTTTGTTCGCATCGCAAGCTTCGGCGTATTTTAATATGCGAAATTCCACGCCCTGTTAAGAATTCGGCGGGGATCTGGATCATGATCTCGCACTCTGCGAAGATCCTACTCGTTACCGGGAGTGGTTTCGGGTGTAATTTTTATTTCCACCAACCGTGGGTCCCAAGAATCGGCTTCTCGACTAATTTAATTACAGGGGTTTGCCGGGGGTGGAAATCCTCACCCTTCCGTAACCGGTGAAACTACGCTTTGCGAAGTCCTCGACGATCCCTCGTTGAGCAAATCGAACAATTTCCGGTATCTGTCGAATAATAAACCCATCCCTGCAGCAGCAGCAGCAACCTCGGGAAGTTTAATTTGGCACGTCAGAGACCCTGCGGGATATATATGGGATAAAATATCCGGTGGGGATTTTTTCCTGCAGGTTTGCGATATTGTTGAAAAAATTTATTTCAACGTTTCACGCGCGTTCGCGAAAATCGATAAGTTAAGCGATACGTACGAGGTGGGGTTGAAGTTCCGAAATTGAAAAGTTCCAAGACCGCCTGATTCCGAATTATTTTCTGGCGGGACTTGAAGTGAAGAAATCAAACTTTGACGAAACTACAAAGTTTCTAATGGTCGAAAACCCGATGGCTCAAAAGTTCTGAAATGCAAGATTCCGAAAATTCAAGTTACGATAGAGCAAAGTTCCGAAAAGTCGAGCTACGATGGAGAAAAATTCCTAAAATTAAGTTTCGATGGAGTAAAATTGTGAAAGTTGAAATATACTCATACGGCGTAGTTTACTCAACGAATGGATGTAAAAAATTAGAAAAACCGCTAATCAGAATGACCAGGATTCCGAACGTAAAAATATCGAAAATTCAAAATAAATTATAAAGATCAAATTGGATGAAATTTCACCAAGCCAAAATGTTTAAATATTCTCATTTTCGCACTTTCGGAACTTTGACTTGTCGGAATTACATCTTCCCGGAACTCTCCGAACTTCTAGCGTCGAATTTCGGACCATACGAAACTTTGATGCTTCGTCAAAGTTTGATTTCTTTACTCTAACTTTCGAATATGATGCTTTCGAAACTTTTGAAAATCGAAATATCGACATCGATATCGTTGTTGATAATTATCGCAGAGTGCATCAGGGTGACGAAAATAACGACGTGCTTTTATAGGAGCTTTTCGTTGGAAAATCGGCTTCAAAGTAGCAAAATTATCCTATAGCTACGCGCAAATTGAATACGTTTCGATCTGAAATTCAATTTGAAGAATTCCTCTCTTTACTGCCGCTCATTATCGAACTTTGCCTCGCAGCTTCCGACGCTCCTCATCGCCACCTCGCACCTTTATACATCTTCTCCAACCTTATATACGTATATTATAAGGATATATAGGTATAATGTATTCTGCGGAGACAGACACGCCAAGCGACGCGACGCCTCCTCTAAACTCCAACGTTAAGAATTCAATCCCTGTAACGAACCTCCTCCGATCTTCTTCCTCCCTTTCATTCTCACCCCCTCCCCGCCCCGGTTCGTTTGCGGAAAGAAAACTAACGAGTATTTTTTTTTTTTTTTTGTTAAAATACTATTCACACATCTCACAAGTTTGATTTCGAAGAACGAATTTCTACCCACGGATTTTTTTCAACCCCGACATCGCGCCTCATCGGTATAATAACAATAACAATAACAATGTATGAGGGTAATGAAAAAAATTGTTGCAATATTTTTTCATACCCCGATGAATTCAAATCTTTTCCATATAGCTGAAACGCGGAGGTAATCGTCGACGGGGGAGAATTCCGCAGAAGAGGATTTAATCCCATGATTTGTAAGTTTGAGCAGGAAAAATTTTCAGCTGGTGCACAATAATTGAAGAGTAACATTTCAACGTCCTTATCATTAGTCTGACGTTATTTGGCAAAAGGCAGAAAGGAGTGAAAAAAGAAGGGGTTTTTTTTTTCTTGCTTTTAAAAGCCGCTCGTAGCGCGAGGGGTGGATAATAAATCACAAGATCTAAACTTGTTGTGTGTGTGTTTGTGTGCATTGTGCAAGCATAAATATGAATAAATGTATGTTACGTATATATTATACGTGTGTATACCTAACATATCTGTTTGAAGAATGAAAGATGAAACATGGAGGAAATATATGGAATGTAAAGCGTGAAATGGGCGACGTTCCTACTTCAGAGCCGGTAACAAACCGGGCAGCCGTTTGTCGGAATAAAGATCATTCTTCCGGGTTCCCTGAACCATTTCACCTCGCGTCTCATCTTCTCCCGGTTTCTCCCTGCGTCCATACTCCTCCTCCTCCGCATGCCGTTGAAGTGACAGTTATCTTGCGCGGAAGAGCGACGGAGGGAAACTTTTTGTTTACAAGATAAGAAAGCAAAGTTTAACAATTTCGAAACCTTCAAACACCGGCACACCTTTACTCGTGACCTCGGATTAACAACCACGCGACGCCATTTTTTTATTCGAAGATTTTTTGTGTGTTGTTACGTTGCTTGAAATTCTGCAATTTGTGTTGCGCATTTTGAATGCATGCAGGATGGATGGGTGAGAGTCGGTGAATTTTTTAGACATGCCGGAAATATAAGACCGCTTTTCGATAATCGTGATCAAATAAATTGAACGATTCTCGTTCTTCATCCATTGCGGTACGATCGTAGATTTTTTATTTCATGTATCATATTTTCCTATTATAGAAATTTAACGATAAAATAACACGTATCGATCACACCGTACATTTAGTGACCTTTATATTAGTCGAACAGTACAAACTCGGTGAAAACTTTTTTGCTTTAAAAAAAAAAAAAAAAAACATTTCTTGTAGAAAATTTTATCGCGGGAACGTAATATTTCGTTTGAAATATCAAAATTAGAGAAATGATTGTTTCAAAATCTTATAAAAATTTAACTGACTAAAATGTACTTATAAATACGAAATTTCAATTTTAATTTAGTCACTTTAACGTGATAGTAATTTTTTCACGGTATTATCAAAATATTCAATACCGTCTGGTAGATTCAACCCTTAATCGTAGAACTACAAAATGCTATTTGATTGAAGCGGAGAAAATACTTTCAGGAACGCGTCAAAAATTCTTTCTCGCAAAAGGAGTAAAAGAACGGGCAGTTATCGGGAAGAAAAAAATGTGTGGAATACGTAGAAACACACCCAGAGATACGTCTATATGAAAATGATTGGAGGTGATTCTCTAAACTTCAAATCGTGGCGTTCTAGTGAAAATTCAACTTTTCACTTACGGAGTCATTAAAATAACACCTTTTTTCTTCAAAAAATAGAGAAAGGTGAAGTTGAAAACTTTCATACCCGGCTCAACCACAAAGTTAACTTTTTTTACCTCAAAGCAGGACAAAAGTGGCATAGTTTTCCCTAAAACGCACTTGCGGCAAATATGAGGCCAATTTAAAAGTCCCAAATTTCAAATAAATATCGCGGCGAAAGTTGAGTCGGAAATAGTTCTTTATGTAACACTGGGATAAAAATCGACTTTATTCCCTTGTTACATAATGTACTTTTATCACTTCAAACGAAGATACCCAAGTGTTTTCACATACGTTCACCTATAGATGAATGGTATAATTGTCGAGTTTCGATTCGTCGAGTGTAGCAAATAGAGACGGAGACAGAGAGAGAGAGAGAGAGAGAGAGAGAGAGAGAGAGAGAGAGAGAGAGAGAGAGAGAGAGAGAGAGAGAGAGAGAGAGAGAGAGAGAGAGAACGAACCGCGTCACCGGCGAGCCGGGAATGTCCGGGGCTGACCGCGGTATGCAAAAATCAGTTTGTCTCCGGAAATTAAACAAACGGTGTACCGGAAGTGGATTTTCCCCTCGAAACACACGCGCGCATCTCGACGTCGGATTCTCGCCGGTAACACAAAGTGACCACCGTGGCTCCAGCAACCCTCAACATCCGCCCCTGAATTCGCCTTCCGGCGGCCCTCACCCTGTCCGCATCCTTACTTATTCAAGAAAAATTTTCCACCACTATGGACGACGGCGAATGTTTTATCAGCTAGAAATTTGCCGAGTCAGCGAATCTTCCAGACGACAACGAATATGTGCAACCGCTTACGGTGCAGGAAATAAAAGCTTCGATCTGCATCGCGAAAGCGTGCAAAGTGATTGCTTGATGCGAGTAATCAGGCCGACAAATTGATTCCAGACTTTTGTTTTTCTTTGTTTTGTTTATTGCGAGAAATTGTAATTTTAACTGTTTACTTCGTAACGGATCGAAAATTTGTCAAAAATAACGTTTCCGAAATTATTTTGAAGCTATAATCACACAAAGTGTATTTTTATTTGTAATTTCGAGAGAAAGTTTACGTCGCTTAATTTTAATTACGAACACCTGGTCATCGACAAAGTCTAAGAAAATCAAATTGTTCTACTATTTTTACCGACGAAAAATTCTTGTACACTTCGTCAGATTGTGTAATAAAAAGTGACTCGCGTTTTATTTACAAATGAATCCCCCAGTTCAAATCGTCGGTAGTAATTATTTTCTTGGAGGTATTTGGTTGGTGAAAAATTCTGTCATTTAGAATCGTTTTATTTTACCGATAATGATAAATTCATCATTCAAGGCAAGGTAATTTAATGACAGATGAAAATATCACTCAATTCTTAACACAATCGGATAGTAAATATGGATTATATTTTGGTGAAACTAAATTGCAGAGCAATTCAAAAATGGTACGTTTAGAGTCAAAGTTAGATAATTTGTAATACTTTTCTGCGTCACTGAGACTTTTTTTTTTAGTTATACGACTGACTAAATCAGCTTCATTGACACTTTTCAAAGCTGCGATTGATCACATTTTAATTTAAACACTTTCTTAACCTGCTTGTACCTTCCGTGCATCCGTAAAAAAATACAGTATCATTGTTATAAACATGAAAAACGAAAAACAACAACAAACAAACGACAAACGATACTCATATCCGGTTAACGCGGAGTTGAAAATTTTCTCGACACAGAAACCAATATCTTTTCAGTCGATCCAGCGAGCTTTTCGATATCTCGATGCATCCGGTTGGAAAAAGAGTTGCATTTTCAAATCGTCGTTGAAACGGTGACGAGAACTTTTATATCCACGTCGAATCTTCGATTGTCATTACGATCGTGAAGTTTCGAAATGCAATGGAAATCGACGTCGCGACTTGACGTCTGAAGGAGGTTGGATTTCGACAAGTGATGTGTGGCCGAGGTGAACGAGGTCTCTTACTCTTGCATGCAAATCGATACCTGCGGCTAGCTTCGGTCTCGTCGGACAATTTCTCTGCACGATTTCCCTGCAGCATGTTTGACAAGATTTATAAAAATTTCAGTTTTCTTTTTCACATTTATAAAAAATTATAATGAAATTGGTATCGTTACAACAACGGTTTAATCAGTATTGTTGAAATTGTGTACAAAAAAAATTGGTACAATTAACTTTTCAGTAGAATTCTAGCTGCCGATATTATATTTTCTTGTTCTCGCAACAATACAAAGAACAATTAACGTAACATTATTATCGATGCAACGTAATTTTAGTTGGGAAAAAATGCAATACTGCTGACCGTAATAAAAAAGACTTACCAAATTCTCTGGCTACGGTTACAAAACACATTTTTATTTTTCGGTTATAGCGACAAATGAAAACAGTTACAACTTGAAATTTCTCTCGGTGAAACCTTGAACAGATCCTGCTGTCTCGATTTTTGAAACCTTAGAACTTATTATAACCATTTCAAGAAGCTGGGGAAATATTTCGATATCTATTCCACCCATTTTTGCGGTCTCACTTCGAGAGGTGAAGATTATATCCTTTCGGTTTATGGAGGGACGAATGGGATGCACGAATAGACGTTATTCCGAATCCGAATTACATGTACATATGTACGAAAATAACTCGGTACGTTTCCGTTTTCACTAACCTTGTTAATAACCTCGTTTATAAATAGAAGAATGGTAATTGATAATTGTTAAATTGGATCAAGAAGTATATCATGGTCGAAGAAGTGAGATTTCCTATTCTTATTCAATTTAGATGGTTTGATATAGAATAGAAAATAAGTAGCGTGAACGGTCTATTTTGGTTTGCGATTCTACTCTCGTCAAATTAATTTTATACGGTTTATCAATCGTTGTAAGTAATTTAAGACAGAAGTTAGAGTTACGTGCGACGAATGTAGAGATAAGGATTTTCAAATTGATCGAGCTATTTTCCTTTAAATATAAATCAGCGTAAATTTAATGTTAACAATACGTTTTCACTGATTCATAGATACAATAATCTGTAAAGTATCTGTAATTCAATTATTGGTGTTTCGTGTGAGTCAGAGAAACTAACCTACCGAATTTACAGTCTTGAAAGGACCTGTTTACTAAGAAAAAAATTCTCCCGTTGGGAAAAATTTTTAGCTCAATTTTAGAAGGATTCGGTGGCCATTTGAAATTTCCCATTTAAATAATACGCAAATAAAATTTTTCTTCGTTAAAAATGCTATAACTTTTGAAACGATTGAGATGAAATTTTTTTCCAGGCATATTCTTATAGGGCGTGAAATTGCAAAAAAAAAAGAGCCCGGATGTGATTTTTTTATACTCAAAAATTCGTATACTTACAGGCCGTGAAAGTCGAAGAAAAGCGGAAATATGCAGTACAGCGTTAATACAAAATTATAATCGAACTTTAACGAAAAATAAAGAACAAGAACAATTTATTTTGCAAGTAGTGCAATTACATCGCCAGCGATATCCTGATTGTAACAAATTCGGAAGAGTTTGTCGAATACCCGGAACGTAGGAAATCAAAGACCAGTAAAAAAATCAGTCCAGGTCATTAAGAGAAACGTAGAATTCGTAGAAACGTGTCGCTCTCGCCGATCTTACTGATCGGGAAAAATTCAAGTTTCATCCGGGAAAATTAAACGTGACGCTCGGGAAATTTTTCTCATTTGTATCCCCCTTCCGTTGATCCAGCAGCAAGCCGGCGACGAGCGTTGCAACCGAGTAAGCTGACAAGTTATTAACGAGGTATCGCGACCCGTGACATGTAGGAACGTATCTTGTGTCCGACCACACACAACCGGTCCCTCGGGGGTTGAATGCGAGCTCTGTAGAGACGAGGGTGGATGCCGCTCGTCAGAGGGATGCTGCGGAAGGGGGCGAGTCGAGAGGAACTATGAGATTAACAAACGGCATGGGAATCGTGCTCGCGTCAACGGTCCCGTTTGTTTTTTTTCCACTTTTGTCCGGGCGTAAGGCTGCCTCTGATATCTTTGATAGAAGTTTTGAAAAATTGATCGGTTAATTTGTTTTGTATGTTTTTTTTTTTTTTTTTTTTTTACACATTATTACAGCTACATCTTTTCGAAATATTTTGGCTCAAAGCCGATGTCAAATTTACAAAAATTGAAAAAATTACGAGCACTTGAGTGAAACAATGTACTACCAGACGGTGTGAGGCTCGATAGATTTATTTGCTTCAAGGCTAGAAATATCGGTCTGTAAGATAACTGCGAGTGTGACAAAAGGCTTCCTAATTGCCGATCAACGCTAAGAAAAATTCTCATTTCAGGTAATACAGAAATAAGTTTCAAAACCGAGGTCAAGACTTTAAACGTATTAGCGTTAAATGCGTTTATGTCAAAACTACAGTTTTGAAACCTGGTTGACGTAAAATATCTCGAGTTCTGTCCAACCGATTGATTTTAAGTTTGGTATGAATCTTCAGTATTCATCACTCTGTAGTCCCGATCACGGGCATTGCGAAATTATTATTAGAACTGTTTAAAAAAAATTGATAAACGTCGAAAAAAAATAGGGAAAAAAATTCATATCGTCTTCAAACGGTCGTCAGATTTGTAATTATTTTTATTTATTCTTTCAATCTCCGTTCCCTTTTTTTACCAAAATTTAGCTGCAAGTTCTCTTAACACCAATGAAAATTTTGTGAAAATATATGTGTTGAGTCACCGTAAAGTAAAATCCAACGAATCGATTAGATTTTCAACAATTTTCAAGCGATTTGACACCGAGCATCGATATCTAAGCATTAGTTTCGAATTCCCGTCCTCTCGACATTAATATATAAGTTTCAAAGACGTCATCACAGCTTTCGATTATAATAATTTGATAAATACTCAATGTGCGAGCATCTCGTTATAAAATTGATAGATGGTCTCGATTTTTGTCCACTCAACCCTCTTTAAAGATGTGATTTCTCGAAATTTCACAATCGATGGATGGTGTGAGCGGGGAAAATGATAGAGACAACAAGAAAGAATGAACTGGTAATAAATAAGCAAAAATTAACAAGTCTAATAAAAGATTACGATAATTAAAGCCATTTGTTTTCGGAGAATTTAATAAGTCCCGTATCGTGATACAGAGGCGGGTGAAAATGTTTATTCTTCGGTTCTCGCATCCTGAATACTTATCGAAAAATTCTCCGCAGGATCTCTACGCGGCGCAGTGTTGATGTTGAATTTATATCGCTCGAAGTGAAAAATAAATTGCTCGTTTAATTAATCTTCCGAGATTTTCCCTTTTCCCAACTTTGAACGAATATCTGTATAGGTACGAAATCTTTGGGTCTGGGATGAAAAATAAATTACGATACTGCTCGTGTCTCCCTTGGGCGCTGCTGTAGAAGAATCGGTACGAGTGTACAATACTGGTGAACGGTGTGTCAAGTTTCGAAATTAAATTTCATATCGTATAAGCTTAAAGCAAAGGTAACTTCAAACTATGAACCACACGTGAAGATACATCGCTAACATTTACTTTAATCGATTCAGAGTGAACATTTTTAAGCAGAAAAATCAAATTTTACTCGTGAATCAGAAATTGAGCGGCCAAGTTATTCAAAAATTGTTATCCATGTTTCTCTGTAGAAAGAGGAGCAGAAAATAATTAAAATATAATACCAATTACAACCGGCGTCATAAAGCCGAGAATTAAAATGTTGCGATAAATTCTTCTTATCGTAATTAATCGAGATACTTTTTGCTGTTTATTTTCATATTCTGAATTCAACTTCGTCTAAGGTAAAGAGTAAAAAAAAATATATATTTCATTCAACGGGATTTCGTATAAATTTTTCTAAAGCGTTGAAATAAAATTTCTCTATTTTTTTTTTTTTGTTTTTTTTGTTTTTCGCTGTGATTTCGTAGTCGTAAAATGTATATTACCGCACGTAAAGAAGTTGATTCCTCATGGGAAATGACCGAAATAAATTTTCAAGTATGGACAATAAATTTTATATGCAAGCAGATGTACGAATGTGCAGGAACAGGGCTCGTTGAAGCAATTTTGAGAAAACTCAGAAATCGGATCAATTCGGTTTTATACTCGACGAGATATATTTGCATCGTAAATAAATAAATGTGCGATTGTTTGTCTCTGAATTTGTTTCTCTCCGAGTGTTTTTCCCATCAGCGACGAAGAAAAGAAGTTACGACTATCCTGGTTCTTGTTTTTTTTTTCACACTCTTCCTCCCCCACTTTGTTATTACACATTTTTCGGTAGCGCTCATCTACACGTGCAGCGGGCTCTTTGCGGAGAGTTTTAATGAAAACGAGAGACTTGAATCACTTTTCGGGTCTCTCGGTGTGTGCGTGCAGCAAGGAACCTTTTGAGGTTGGTTTACAGGTATATATATATATATATACATATACGCGATTTCGAGAGACGAGAACATTTCTCCCAAGGTGACAAAGCGCGCCCCTCGCTGTATTAAAACTTTCACGGACCGCCTTCCATCCCTCGGGATGAATTTCCCCCGGGAAAACTCCCGGCAAGCCAACAAACGCCGCTCGGCAGTTAGTCGTTGGGAAAATATTACTATAATATATATACATGCATAGCTATACATTGCATCGCCTGATTTACGGACACCTTATATACCAGTTTCTCCAATTAGGTATATTATACGATCGCATCGTTATTAATAACGCTTACGCATCATGGTGCTCAATTATTTATTTATTTCCCAGCCAAGGCCTTTTTCGATTCTCAGTCTTTTTCTCCACACAAATAATGTCGTATAATTATGGGTATAAGCTTCTTTAATCTAGCGCTTTCAAAAAGTTCTTTTAGTTATTAACAAATTTGCAAGAGCTTGGAATTATTCGTCGAGTAAATTCATGGAAAGCCATTTTATTTTTCATAGTTATCAAACGAATATATCCTCACAAAACAAGATATAAGCACTGTTGGAATTGGGAGAAAATGTGGTACTAGTAAGTAATTAGTCCTATTACATTTGTCAATGGTGGATTTTCTTGTTATCGCAGCAATACATCTGACTACATTTTTTCAATCAAGTTCATCTCTAGCATGAATTTCTATGACCGCAACAATTGAAAATACAGTACGAGGGACGATAGTAAAAAATAATGGTAATACTACGTACTATATCGTTCGTTCACGACTTTTGCAAAACTAATTTTCATCTTTTACATGTAGAAGAAAGATTTTTCGGTCATAATTAATAATTTAAATATAAAATTCGGAAAGGGGCGCAGTACAGCACTGCGGTTGGAAATTCATACCCTAACGATAGAATTCGAGCTTTCGTTGGCGACGAAACGTCGTTGCAGTTTGTCGAAGCGGGTGTGCGTACCAGCTGTTTGTATGCCTCGCACCTAGGTGACGGAATTGATTTCCGCATTAACTACGCCTGTTTACAACGGTATGCGAGCCTGTAATTTTAACGGGTACCGCAGAGACAAATGACACTCTTATTTACAACTCGGGACATGCGACTACACCTGTCGACTACCTTATACCAACCACCTCTGCTACAACGCCGCGTGCATGTTAGATTTATGCGATCCATCCATCTCCGCTCTTATCGAGTGTCCCGACCAGTGTGTTGTTGCGTTTTCTACACGCGCTCGAGCCTTGTGCGATCAGATATGTCATCATTTCCACGAAGCCATAACCCCGCGGTACACATGCATGACAATGTTGTGCGGTATGAATATTACAACGTGGGGTGAAATCCCTCGCGGGCACTGAAAAGGGTCCCCGAGTCAACGTTGCGAAGGAATCGGCAAGTTCGGATCGAAAACGGAATACAATTCGAACGGTCGATCAATCAACCGATTACGTACGACTGTAAGGGAAATGGTTTACGGAACGGAACACCTTTGAACACTCCTTGTACGTACGTAACAATTCCGATGCGAAAGAAGTGGGTGAAAAAAATTTCTATTACGTACAAGCACTTTTGTGAAAAAAGGCTTTCGGGGATGAATGAACGGTGGCTCGGTGCGGTTGACTTTACACCACTCGCTCTTTTGCACACCTTGAGTTTGCTCTCGAGATGTCTTCGTCGGTGAGATCGTTGAAATGAGAGAATTTTTGCACCGCGGTTTGGTCAACAGACTCCGTCTTTCTCCCCTTCGGCTCTTTTACGTTTGCCGTTTCGCGCTGCGGGGACAGAACGAAAAAAAAAAAAAAAAAAAAAATACGAAAAAGCGGGAGAGCACTTTTTTCGGTCTTCAGAGGACGAGAGGAAAATTCTCTTTGTGGTCTCCTTGTACACAGTCGAGAGTCTCTCGCGTCGACGACAACACCCTCTAAACAACAACGAGGACACCTTCGGGATCTCAAGGACCTTCACCGTACGAGGCAAAGGTACGAGGGAAACGTTCGGGTAGGGAGAATCGTCGCCAGACACTCCTGACCGATCCTTCGGAAGCTCCGAAACCACGAAGAGTAGACCCTCGAAATTGCCCTAATCGCACCCTTCCAATTAGTCCGACGCTTCGGGATTTTGACCTCGTGACACGTGGCTTGATCCCACCTCCAGAAAAGGGAGGGAGAGAAGGACTCGATCCTTTCACCGATTATTCGAGGATTTTAATACTTGGAGGACGAATGGATCCCAGGACGAGATGCGAATTTAAGAAACTCGTTCGGTCCATTCGAGAGAGAAGTAATCCCTGAACAGCGGAGCGGAAACTTGGACGTAGTCCAAACAGGAAGTAATACTGACTCGAATCTCTTACCCTCCACCAGCAGCGGCAGCTCAGACTCGGCGTCTGCACTTTCCACCCTGATGGAGAAACCCGTACACCATCTGCAATATACGGGATTCGTTGTGCTGCGAATGCATCCTCGAACCACCGATAATTGCCTTACTTCACGAAATTAGTTTGGAGGTTCGATCTGACCAGTTTCGCAAGCTTTTACTATACTCCGGAGTTCTTACCAATCGTTGAACAATGTATCTGGTTGAAGATACTTTGTCAGCAAAAAAAAAAAAAAAAAACAGAAAAATGGGATCATGGGACAGCGAGTAAGCTGTCTAAGAATCCTGTCTCAAATTTTCGTATAAATCGGACAAACCGTTTTTGAAATATATTATCGCGATTGTAAAACATGTCTGATGTTTTCTCGGTATTTGGATACCTTTCGGTGAATTGGAGTTCTGACTTACACTTGCTGACGAGCTTCGACGCAACGGTTAAAGGACTCGTTGCTCCGATGACACGGAATTTCGACCCTTTCGCGTTGCCGGAGATTTTATTGCCGCGAGAGCGGTAACGAGGAGAGAGAGAGAGAGAGAGAGCCAAAATGGAGCGGGAATTCTTATCAAGGCTTCTGCCAGGCTGGCAGGAGGCTATTAGCCGGCACAAGAAGGGTGATTAGAGAAATGGAATTAAGGCTGTTGGAAGAGGCGAGAGGCGGGCGCGCTCACTCTTGGCACTAACAAAGTGGTAAGGCGGATGATGGATCGTGTTTAGTCTGCAGAAACAGCGCCAGGTAAACATCCAAACAACTAAACAGCCAAACAGCCGAACGGCCGGGGTTATGACAACGGCTCACAACCTCCATTCGGCTAACAAGCCCTCCGCAGTGCCCCGCGACTCGAAACCGGAGAAGCTTCAGGGATTTCGTCTCGTTCCACGACTCATTTCCCAAGCAAGAATAACGGGACCGAAGGAGAGGAGGTTCCTTTTTGTTTTTTCAATCTCTCGCTGCAATCGCCCGTGAACCACTGCTCTCTGAAAGAAGAAGAAAAAGAAGAAGTTGGAGCCGGGCAAGAAACCCTCGTCATTATTCGCGTGGTCGAGTATTTTCATTAACAGGATCCGTGGATTCAACTTTTTACGGTATAAATGTAATAACTGCACACACGCTTGTGAGAGAGATATTTTTCCGCCTTGTTGTACCCACTTGAACCGTTACGAGAGTAGAAGGATGTGCCGATGTAAATGAACGCCCGCAGTGTCAATTTCTACGTTAATGTACGAGCATGTTTTAGCGTCCTTTGATCATCATGAAATTTGATTTTCAGGCAATTTGCTATGTCTTACAAAATTTCATTCAACATCCTGTCTACGGTATGCTTTTACGATGAATTTGGTGATTGAATATACATATAGAGATTCGTACGTCACCGCAAACTTAAGTAATCCGATTTCCGTAACGTGTAAACCTGAAGCTCTGCTCGATCTGCTTTGATAAAAAAAAATCAAACTCTAATTGGGTATTGGGCTCGTCACTTTGCAATGCGAAATCTAGTCCCAACGAGATATCTATATCTCACGGTGTGAAGTAATAAAACCGTGACTAGGCTGATCAATTACTCGGTCATTGCTGAAACTTACGAAATACGTACACCCAGAAATGTCATAATTAACGTCTATAAAATACGTTTTCGTCGATGCGTTCGTGAAATGGAAATTTCGATACTGCCAACACCTCTTCATCCCCTCGAAATGACGGCTCGAGGTTTCATACCTAGCGGACGAAGGGAGATATAATCCGGCGCATCTCCCGTAGGGAGTTGGGATTCGGCTTGGCGGGTTATCGCGGCACGCACGGACATAAAAACCGGCATAACTCTCCCGCCCCCCCCCCCCCCTCTCTTTCTCTCTCTCTCTCTCTCTCTCTCTCTCCCCCCCTCCCTCTCTTGACCGGGGCGAAAGGATCGGGAGTTTCTGGAGCTTCCATGGGGCCGGGAACACCGAAGTGAGAACCACTCCGTCACGGGGATGTGTGTGTGTTGCTGGTTTCACGCCGCCCCCGAAAACCGTCCGCCACGACGCCGTCCACTATCTCAATCCTTTATGAGCCCCTCAGGAGCCCCGCGATATATATCACCGGTTAATTGAATTTATGGGATTATTTTTGAGCAGAAGGCAGAAGCTTCCGGCCACCACCCTTGAAAAGAACGAATCTCTCTCTCTCTCTCTCTCTCTCTCTCTATGTATATATATACGTATATACGTGCCTAGCAAACGGGGAAGAAATATTTCGGTCGGCTTATCTACCCCGGATGCTGCTGCTTCAACTCTGCTGAAACTTTCCGCGGCCGCAAATTAATTCGCACGAGGTAGGTGGTGTGCTATAGTGACGAGATCATCGCGCGTTTTCTGACTCTTTGTATTACTACCCTCCGATTTTCGCTACACACACTGAGAAAAATTTCATTTGTCACAGTAATTGGAAAAATTCGGTAAAACAGGTATCGTTAAAAAAACAGTTTGAATATTTTTGGAATTACGAAAAACGAGGTACGCCTAACCATTTTGCGCTATCGTCGATCCTTTTCTGGTTATTGCAACGCAAAATCAGTTTGTGAGGTTTACTCTACTTTTTCGGCTAAACAAGGCTTTAACGTTAATTTATCGTTGCACGAGCTTTAAATTTTTGCAACAATTGCATGAAAATATAGCAAGAGTGATCATAATGAGATAGAATAGTAACGGATAATAGACTTTCCGGTAACAGATAGAAAACTAATTTTCATTTTTTACCTAGAACTATATTTTCCGATTGTGGTAAAAAATGAAAATAGTTAAGGACTGAGCGGTAACCGGAAATAAAAATTTCTCTCAGTGCAGTTTCAGCACTTTTTCCACAGAGCGTGAAAAAATAACCGCGTGTTATTTTTCATTTGAACGATCTTTTTGACAGTCATTTTTGCAATCTCGAAACAATTTCGATTTTATTGTATATACCGATGTTTCCTGTTGCAAAAGTAAAGAGAAATCTTTTCCGTCTCATACGGTATTCGTTATCTGCAAAAATCTCTGATCCATGTAAAACCGTTTAATAATCGGATGGAGATTTTCACTGTTCTGGAATTTTATCAGACGATCAGAAAAAAAAATTTAATATTTGAACGACATTTCGTCATCCGGGCCCTTGTCCTCCCCTTTTTTCACCCCCTCGCTCCGACATATTCGGCGTCGTTTTCTTCCGCGTTTATTGCCTCTCGCGCCCACCGATGCGAGGATTGAGAATGGAGGAGAGAGGAGGAGGAGGGGCTGTCAATTTGCCGGGAGAATACCATCGGTGAAAACGGCATTAAATATAAAAAGGAAAGAGGGACTTGGGCGAGGTACTCGAAGGCCGCGAAGAGAACGCTTCAATCATTTCCGGTCGATTGACGCCTCGCGACTTCAATCCATATAAATTTCTCATTCCCGCAACAATAGCTGCGGACTTTCAACCGAAACGGTTGGTTATTAAAAATTCACCAAAGATTTTTCCGACCTTATTCGCACGTCCTCGGATAGATTCTTGCGTACGCGCCTCGGTTTTCGCTCAATTCTTCGCCGTCTCCTCGACCCTCGTTAGCTGAAACCCCCAGCTGCGTAGCCGGTATTCGGAAGATAAGGTTTTCTTATTTGACGGATGAAGAGCACCCCCGCCACCTAATCCCTGCAGTATCCTATTTTATCGACTTATTGTTAACGAGATCGGTACACGAGTCGAATCGCTTCTTTCAGTGACATTGCTTTTTCAGAGGAAACTAAACCTCGGCAGGGCGAAACGATACGGTTTTGAAACTTATTTCAAAAGTCTGAAGGGATCGTGATTTTATATTGGAAAATAACTGCTGAGGTTTTAACATTTACATATTCTGTCGCTTCCAATTCGTACGCGACATAAGTATAATTGTTTTTTTTTTTCAGTTTTAATACAAGCATACCGATAACGAGAAATCGATTTTATGTAAAAAGAAATTGAATGAAGCACATTTGATACCCAGGATCAAGGTTGCGAGGAAATTTGAAAAATTGTTTCCATTCTTTTTATCTGTTCCCATCCCATAAAAATTGATGGAAGGTTTTCCTTGATAATATATATAATAACACGTGTTTAAAAAAAAATATAAAAAAGGTATCTAAAGCAGCTATCACTTTTTTATGTTTTTTTTTTTTTTGGGAATCTGATTCCGGTTGAGTCAGTTTTGCCAGATAACAAATGAACTTGGGTTAAGTGCACTCAAACAGAACCACGGTGTTGCGTGAAGATAACGTTTTATTGGGTTACAGAGCCGTTATACGTACTACTCGGTACGTTAAAGGTACGACGAAAATGAACGATAAAACAAAAAAAAAAAACGGAAAAACAAAATACAAGGTTACACCCGACGATGTAATGATACGAGTATACGGCAGTCAACTGCTGATGTGCTGAAAATAGAATGCTTTAATCGATTCGTACCAACTGCGTTAAATGTTTTTTATTTCCGATAATATCAGTGGCTGTGCATCGCGACGGAAAAAAGTCACATCATATCCGGATTTCACATGCAATTGCGAACAAAAACTACCAAATTCATTTTCGTTTTGTGCAAAAGCAAAGAATTGGCACGAAAAATAAGAAATTACGACCACGGTTTCGTATATTTTTTTTTTTTTTTTTTTCGTACATTGTCATTATTTCCGCATAAAAACAAAATGTAATTTTGCGTTTTTCATCATAATTAGATGCAGAATCCGGCTGATATGTCATTTTCTACGTTGCGATGCACAGCCATCTGATATCAGCCAAAATGGAATACATTTAATTAAAGCAGTCGGTAAGGACTGAATGAAGCATCCCCTTAACGCGAATTAGGATGTTGCAGCGCCATTTTTCTTACCATAGTTTACTAAAACGTTGTCATTTCATCCATGATTATATTTTCGCTAGATAA
Source organism: Neodiprion lecontei (assembly GCF_021901455.1). Classification (NCBI taxonomy): domain Eukaryota; kingdom Metazoa; phylum Arthropoda; class Insecta; order Hymenoptera; family Diprionidae; genus Neodiprion; species Neodiprion lecontei. Next base: position 5,280,107 of record NC_060263.1, on the reverse strand, counting down.
ACAGAAAAAAAAAATAAATAACTGCGGTACGATCTTTTTGAAATTTACCGTTAACGATTCCAATATTCATTATCCGTCCGTATAACCCAAAAATGTACAATATTTTGGCAACCGTACAAAGGTTGAAAACACGGCGTGTTAATTACGTCTGGAAATTTTTGAAATCCAATATTGAAAACCTTTTCCACGATTTCAACATCCAGCCGTGCCAATACCAATGTTCAATGTCTCTCCTTTTTCCAGGTGCAAAGAACCGGGAAGATACAGAACCGATCTTCCACCAACGGCAGTGGTGATTTGCTTCCATAACGAGGCTTGGTCCGTACTTTTGAGGACCGTCCATTCCGTCCTTGATCGTTCACCGCCTCCGTTACTCCAGGAAATTATCCTCGTCGACGACTACTCGGACATGCGTAAGTAATGAAGTGCAGTAGGATCGTTGTGCCATTCGGAATGTCTTTCCATCCGTCTCTTTGCGGACTCGCCGCCTTGCGCCTTGTATTATTCACGGCATTATTCAACATGGACCAAACTCGACGTTGCCAGATGATATTGGCAGACGCTAATTCGAAACCCGTTACCTGTCACCTGGTGTTCCGTTTGCCCGTGGTCACAGACCTTCTCGACAGTGATCGATGCCACACGTTAGTCGGACGATCGCTTCGAATTGGTACTCTATGGAGTTGAATCGGTGAAACTCATCGATTCGTAGTTATAATTACGCACGCACGATAACAATTTAACGACTTTCTAGGGATTGTTAACTGACTTCCAGCGTGTAAGGTAGACTCATCGGTTTTGGTCGCCTTGGTACCGTGTCTGGTCAAATCCATGGCGGGTAATAAAAATTACCGCAAATAACACAGCACAGTTTTTCGGCCCTGAGCGATGTGACATTTTATTTTCGGATAATTTGGCGGTTGAAAGCTGCACTGATATTCATTGCTACCATAGATTTTTCGTAGCAGAAACGATTGAAATCCTTGAATTTACATCAATAAACAAAGATTGCTAATTCGCAACTCCACCCTACCTATAACCGATTCATATTTAGAGAGTATAACTCGAAAAGAAGCGATATATGTGGCTGCAATAAATATGGATGTCAAGTTTTTTTTTCAATTTGACGGGTTACAGATCCTGCCGCGACTCTTTTTTGGTTTGCTCAATTCTTTTTTTTGTTTTTTGATACATACTTTTATGATCGTCGGTAAACTCAGCTTCTTTTTACCCTATAATAACAAGTCACGTTCGATAAATATTTACAAATCGCCTAATCGCTGTACGTTCAGAGATTTTCAATCTGAAATTTAAAGCCGGAAATCATCGAACTGCAAATGGTATACAGGGGGAAAATTAAATCGCTGATATTTACGTCTTATCGCCGTACATTTTCCACCTGATTCGTGATTTTTCCTATTCCGTCCATAATCGTCATTCTTTTCCGTGAAATTTACTGTCCCAATTGCACTGTTTATATTCGTACCGGTGAGAAAAAAAAAATTCCGTTCTCGTATAGCTGCTAGAAAATCATGGTGAAATTGTTGTTTTTCCAATAACGTCTTCATAAAAATTGTTGAATTTACGACGAAATTTCTTACAAGTAACAATTCAGTATGGTTATCGTATTTGTAACATTAAATCTGTTTGTTTAGTTCATTAAATAAGGTTTTACCGTCAATTTATTATCGCTACAGTTGTAATACAATACGATACAGTATAGTAGGAGTGAGTATTATAAAAATTAGACTTTCCGTTTACGCCTGAAAAACGAATTTTCACATTTTATACATATTTCGATCACATCAAAATATGTATACAGTCAAAAATTCTGTGTTAAACTAATCCAAACATAAAAAAATAAATAAAAATTTCTCCCAGTCCGACCGGTTGAAAAAAAGTACGACTGATAATGGGCGTGAAATCTATTGCGTATAACGGTGAATTGCACGTTACGATATAATTGCTTGCACACGTCGAGCTCGACGTGCAGAGTGCACGGTGTGGGTTGGTTTTTTTTTTTTTCTCTCTTTTTTTTTTGCGCATGTTTGCGTGTTTCACCGAGAAGATGAACCGCAGTTCGGGTTTTCACGGGTAAACGAAAAACGACCAGATTCAGCCCCCTTTCCTACATTTGAATTACCATACATAGCACTCGTCCAACCCTCACCAAATAATACGTAAAATGCGGTTACAAGCGGCTGTTCCGCACGATATCGAGCGGAAACGTTCGGTGAATCGGGCTTGCATTGGGGACAAAAAAAAGAAATATACAATAGTAATAATAATAACAACAACAACACCAGAAGGTAAAAAAGGAACAACTATAAAAATCCCACTCGTGGTAGTAATTATAAACGACTATCTACATTTCGCTGTCCCTTTTTTTTTTCTTCCTTTGGCTCCTTCTGTTGTTTCATTTTCTCCCGATTTCCATTTTCCTTTTTTTTTTTTTATCTCTACACTTTTTGCAGTCGATCTCCAATCGGTGGAATCATTTCGAACGAATCAGTGCTGTTAACACAATTTATTACAACACTTGACGCGAACATTTGTCGGGATTGTTTTAATGCCCACAGTACGCGCGTGCGTACGTGTGTGCGTTTTTTTTCTTCTTAATTTTTGAGCGATGTAGTACAGGCTTTTTTGATCGGTATGTAAAGTTGAAAAAAAAGAAAAGAAAAGAAAAGAAAATGAAAAAACACATCGCAACTCTTAGGTACGTATGTAGAATACAAGTGAGAAAAGGCGAACGTGACGTTGAAGAGAAGAAAAAAACGAGATAAGGCAAATAGTAAAGAACTCGAAAAGCTCGCGTTAAGCGGTGAGCTTTGCGGGTTGTGTTTGAAAAATAATGAGTAAAGTAGATGGGGCCATATATTTCCTTAAAAGCTTGAGATAAGCCAAACGACTCTGCTGAAGTGAATCACGTATAAACATAGTGACCTGCAAGCTTCCCATACTAACGAATAAAAACTCTGACCTATAATGTACGTGTATAACATATGCGTGCATACATGTATGCATAAGCAACGGCACAACGCGTGCCGAAGCTGATTATTTCATCACCCTCTCAAGCGGATAATTTTCCATCGGTTGAGAATGTGCGCTACACGTGTGTATATATTTATATATATTTCGTACTCGAGCTCGGGCGTTTATCAAAATTGGTAGATACGTATATACGTAGTATAATGCACACGTGAGTAAAGTTGCGAAACTGAGAGAAATCAACGCCGCGAAAATAAATTTTTATGTTCATATACACTGAGAGAAATTTTTAGTTCCGGTTACCGCTCGGTCGTTAACTATTTTCATCTTTTACCCGCAATCGAAAAATACAGTTCTAGGTAGAAAATGAAAATTAGTTTTCTAGCTGTTACCGGGAAGTCTGGTATCCGTTGCTATTCTTTCTCATTACGATCACTGTTGCTATATTTTCTTGTAATTGTTGCGAAAATTTAATGCTCGTGCAAGAATAAATTGACGTTAAAGCCTTGTTTAACTAAAAAAGTAGAGTAAACCGAACAAATTGATTTTCCGTTGCAATTACCAAAAAAGGATCGACGATAGCGCAAAATGGTTACGCGTAAATCGTTTTCGGTAATTCGAACAATATTCAAACAGTTTTTTGTAACGATACCTGTTTTAATCAATTTTTCTAGTTACTGTAACAAATGAAATTTTTCTCAGTGTAGAGAAAGGCAAGTGCGTATTAAGGTTTTATAAGTATACATGTATAGCCTAAAGTATGAAGAGGATTTTCTTTAATCCACGTTCCTTTCAACCACAAATCTCCCAATTGCTACAATTCTCTTTTCGCAATGTGTTACAGAACCGATTATTCTCCGATTAGATTATCATTTATCCATCGACGCGAGAAATCTGACGTTTGTTTACTTTTTTCTAAATTTTCACTCTCGAAGATATTTTTTTTTTTTTTTTTTTAACAAATACTCAAAACATTCATCGTTCGTATCGTATGAAAAATTTATGGTGTTTAGTTGAGAAAAAAAAAAAAAAAAAAAATTGAGCAACATTTTCTTGGTAACGAATTTTACAACGGTATTTAAAATGCGGTCAGTGTACTTTTCGCGTATAATCGAAGCTTAGGTAGCTTCGAAAATCCTGATACCGAGGTGTGTACAAAAATTTTTTCTAAACTTAATTTCTTCGGAGGCGGTGCGGCGGGAAATAAGTTTAAACCCTCGGAGGATTGTGGGATGTGGTGTAAAACGGAGGTGAGGCAGCTCGATCCTTCCTATTTTCTTGATGTGTTGCACGCCGAGGAAATTAGCCGTAATGAACATGCAAACGTTTAATCCCCGTGCAACCACTCGCGCAATCCTCCATCCCAGACTTTGCGAAACGGATGCGATTTATCTGCGGCTTAGTCGCCGTATTTATTATGGATTTCTCAGAATGACTGCCGCCGAGTCTGCGGTCTAACAAGGAAAAAGATTTCCCTACTGAACGGACCCGCGCCGTCGTTTCTTATCAAGTTACCACCACTCCGATTGTCCATGTCGACAACAAAGAGTGTTGGGAAGCCGGTTAAAACAAAGACCGTGACATCCATTTTCAGCCACGGGAAAGTCAGGTTTAAACTATATTTTTCTTCTCTTTTTTGATAACTTTAAACATTTTTTATTCAGCGTAAAACTTCTACGAGGATGAGACAATCCAGTGTACCCGAAGAGTACGATTAGGGTAATCATTGATTCTGATTTCACTGCACAGCATGAAATTTATATCAAAGAATGCAAGAATTAGCTCAATTTTAAAATCAATTCGGGTTCTATACCTACTGATACAGTGAATACCCTCAGTTTTCGCACTTTAAAAATCGAATATCTAAAAACCGTGACTCAAACCGCGCAAAAACCTTTGAACGAAAAAGATTTCATCTTGTCAAAGCAAGTTGGAAGAGCTGTTTTTCCCTTCGCAGTATATTTTATGTGTCATTGGTTTCGTTTCTTTCTATTTTTCGAACATTCCGCCGAATTGTCTTCATCGCGCTCCGTTCTCGCGATCTTCGACGAACCGTGCCATGATTGTTCAATCTGAGATCTGCATAGACAAGGCCGCGACCCTCATCGACTCTTCGGCTCATAGAAGTCGACCGAACCCAGCGAAGAAGTAATCCCGCTTTACCGGCAGCGTTATTCGAATTTACGAGCTTCCAGCGTAATAATCGTACCGAATCAGGGACACCACGTGGCAATTAGCAGCGAGTCTGGGCGCCGATCCATTCTCTCGAAGGAAAATTTTCTGCCCGTGACCGTCAGAGCCTTCGCTAAGCCCGCGGCTCAGCCTCGGGCTTAACCGACTGTGACCAGTTGAAAGGGACTCTAATTCACCGATTTAAATTACCTTACCCCTTTTCCGATACTTGACTCTCCCAAGTTTCAGTATATTTAAGAGGATGTTGCAGTCAGTCCTTACCGACAGAGTAAAATGTCACTTTTTTTAAATTTTTTTATTTTTTATTTCATTATCACCAAAGCCTGCGTATCCGCTGATAGAAAAATATCGCAGTATTCGATGCCGAACAAGATTATCGAAGATACTTTATTGTTTTACGCGTAACGAAGGCCAGAAAATGTATTCCTATAATTGAATCACCAATTGATTGTAGAAATATATTTCCTCGAATTATTCTCGCGTGATGCAAAAAAATTTTCGAATATCATTCTCAGGCAGGATTGCGTTGATTGCGACATTTTTACACGAGTACTGCGCAGGCTTTGATATTGGTAAAGAAGAGTGAATACTTGCTCTGTTGGTAAAGACGGATTGTAGTATCCTCTTAAGTATCACTCTCCACGCTCCGTCAATTAATAAGAATAAAACTGCATTGCGAAGTGAAACTCGATGTTAACAATAACCGTGTAAGGCAATCACGTAACAATTTGAAGATTTGAAAGAAAAAAGAAATATTTCAACAAAACTGCAGTAACACACGATTGTTTATTTTTTTTTTTCTTTCAATTTTGTTTTTTCGTCATTCACAATGCAACCAAAGTAAATTTACATGTCAAGGAATTTGAAAAAAAAAGCAATAATTGTAGTTCTAATTTGTGGAAAAAAAAGGACACTTCTCATTAAAACGATCGTCAAATACGGAATACTGCAATGAAAAGGAGCGGAAAAAAATCGACAAGGCGAAATTCTTGCTCATATTCGTGCCGCCGTTCGCCGGCGGTGCCTCGCTATTTTTGCAGCCAGCGGTTGAAAAACCGATACTTACATTTTCATGGAATTAAAGGACGAAACTTGAGACGTGCACTCGAGAGTCAGCAGGGATAGGAAAAGCGGAGCAGCTGCTATTGTTCGGTTTAAACGAAACTCCGCTGCACTGCAGAATGCCGCGAAGCAGACTCTGAGCAAATATTGGAATTAAGTGTATCCGGTCGTATAATTTCTACTTGGTTGGTATCTTCCGTATAATTAAATACGCGAAAATATGACAAGGTTGGAGTTAGTAACGTTTTCATTCGATTGCACGGTTCTCTGCGTTTCAGAGAATTGTATAATCATGAAATTACAGAATGGTGATAATTTTCAATTCTTCCAAACTCGTAAGGTGGGATCAACTTGAATGGTTGTGCAAAATGACAAGCGGTTTAGAGCTTCGTAAACATTGAGAAATAATATTTTGGTGAAATTTGGTTTCATTCAAATGACTCAAAAACTGCCGAAACGATTCAGCCGAAAACTTAATAAGTTCTTATAAAAATCGGTCGATTCGTTCTTCAGATACCGTTGTACAAAAACTTGATTAGAACACCAAGACACCTGTCTGAAAATAATCTAAAGTGATTCTCTACAGTCTAGATCACTCGAAAATGTCGAAGCTTAGTAAAACATTTCATTTTCGAAGTTATTATCTATCATACAACGACCTCCGTTGTTACATGTTTACCTTAAACAAAGAGAAGGAGGAAGTTTAAAACAATGGGTGGACGATTACGATGAGTCAAAAAAATTGCCAACACCAACCAAATCGCAGTCACGCGAGAAATTTATTTTATTCAATGAACGAAAGTGAAATTTCCTTCAAACATCGATGTCAATGATTAAATTAACGACCAACGTTTACAAGCTGCAGGCGCAGTAAGTGAAATTGTCATTTGGCCGCGATTTAATCGGTGCAACTGATTCTTCTCTACCGACAACAAGGACCTTGTTCAGTTCTCAACTCTATTCCGATCCCCGTTTTTAGCTCACCTGAAGCGGCAGCTCGAGGACTACATGATGAATTACCCGAAGGTGAGGATCATCAGGGCTCCTAAGAGGGAGGGACTGATCAGGGCGCGTCTCCTCGGCGCCGCGGCTGCGAAAGCTCCGGTCCTCACATACCTCGACAGTCATTGCGAGTGCACCGAAGGGTGGCTGGAGCCTCTCCTCGACCGAATCGCGAGGGACTCTACGACGGTCGTTTGTCCCGTCATCGACGTCATCGATGACTCGACGCTCGAGTACCACTGGCGAGATTCGGGGGGCGTCAACGTCGGTGGTTTTGACTGGAACCTCCAGGTACGTCATCTCCTTCTCCTTCCACTTCCACTTGTTCTTCTTCTTCTTCTTCTTCATCTCCTTCTTCATTTTCCTCTTCATCTTCCTTTTCATGTTCAGCTTCGTTCTCGTTATCTTCCTCATCTCCACCTTCATCTGCACGTTCATCTTTATCTTCATCTTCATCATCTTGTTCTTCTTCGCTTCTTTTTCTTCTTCATATTCCTCATCTTCCTCATCTTCTTTTTTACTTTCTCCTTCATCTTCATCCTCATCTCCACCTTCATCTTTGTATTCATCGTCATCTCCCGTTTCTTCATCATCTTCTTCGTCTTTGTCTTCGCCTTCTTCGACATCTGCTTCTTCGCTTATTTTTCTTCGTCACCTTCCTCATCTCCACCTTCATCTCCCTTTTCTTCGTCATCTTCTACTTCTTCTTCGCTTCTTTATCTTCTTCATATTCCTCATCTTTTTCTTTAATTTTCTTCACCTTCTTAATCTTATTCTTTATTTTCTTCGTCCTCTTCATCTTCATCTCCACCTTAATCTGCGTGTTCATCCTTCTATTCGCCTTCCTTTCCATCTCCTTCTTCTTCTTTTTCGTATTCATCATCTCGTACCGGTATATCCTACAGCAAAATCTGCTAAATCCGGACACCACTGCGAACATTTCAAACTTGAAAAGTAACGGTGCTGATCTGGCTGACGTTACTTTTACAGTTCAATTGGCACGCCGTGCCTGAACGAGAAAAGAAGAAACACCAGAACTCAGCAGAGCCGGTCTGGTCACCGACGATGGCAGGGGGGCTCTTTTCGATCGACCGTGCCTTTTTTGAAAGACTCGGAACTTACGACAGCGGCTTCGATATATGGGGTGGTGAGAACCTCGAGCTGTCTTTCAAGACTTGGATGTGCGGAGGTGAGAATTTTATTCGTTGCCATTACAAACGCGGTAGCAAATATAACACTGCGCGGTAAAAATAAATTTCTACAGCTTGTGTCTGGAAACGGTGCACATATTTTATTTTCTTTTCTTTTTTTTTCTACCTTTCTTTGAGAGTTTTTTTCTCTCTCGTACTTGAATACAGCCTGTTAGAAAAGAAATGAAAGATCTTGGAAATGAAAAGTGTTGAAATGAGAAGAAGGTTAAATTCCTTTTTTGCCTCATTCTGCAACCTGCGATCGTTGATAATCGTTCGCCACGCGGATTTTAAGGAATACGCAAAGGACGAGGGATGAAAGTGTAATACCTGAGACGAATATCCTGACTTGTGACAATTTTACCAAATACACCGCAGGTCGATACATTTCGCTTGGTAACTTCGTTTCAACCGCATTTTCCGTATCGGTTTTAAGGTACCCTTGAGATCGTGCCGTGTTCCCACGTCGGGCACATATTCAGAAAACGATCCCCTTACAAATGGAGAAGCGGAGTAAACGTTCTGAAACGCAACAGCATCCGCCTTAGCGAAGTCTGGCTCGACGAGTACGCAAAGTATTACTACCAGAGGATTGGACAGGACAAAGTAAGGACGATTTTAAAACCCATAAGTTTAAGTAACGCAGTAAAATTCGTTTCTTATTCATCCTCTGCATCCGACGTCCATATACGTAAAGCTCCCGTTGCCTCGCGAAAAATAAAGTTTCCACAAAAATGAAACTTGGTAATAATAATAGAAACAGTTAAAAAATTGCTGCTGGATTTCTAGACCGAATCTTCGTTCTCGTTCTTTATAAAGTATTTAACGAAAACCTTGGCGAACTGTTTCGTACGCACAAATTCCTCGAGATTAGAAGTTGAATATATAATGCGGTGAAGAAGTTTTATCTCTGTATATATCTGCTAAAACTATAAACTTCGCGTTTACTACGTTTTACAATTTCAAATCGAAACCACTTGCTCGGGTCTAGAGAGAGGAAATTGTTTCTTTTTTTTTTTTATTCTCCCTTTGTTTCAGGATTAATGTACGGGAGTCAAACAAACATTTGTATAACATTGTTAAAATTGCCGTAGCAAATGTGCGTCGAGATACTGAAATTGAACGATTGTTGTTTCGGATTGTAGGTTTTTGTTTATCCCTCCCCCTCTTTAATTGCGAGTCGATAAAACACGTGCCGGCGATACACTTTTCTTTCAGCCACGCGTTTGTCGAACCTTTGACAAAAATTTCATACGACCATTATTTTCATTCGCAGGGAAACTACGGGGACGTATCGGACCGCAAAGCGTTGCGGAAGAAATTGAACTGCAAACCGTTCAAGTGGTACCTCGACAATATATATCCGGAATTGTTCATTCCGGGTGAAGCTGTCGCTTCTGGCGAGGTGAGTGTTGCTCCAGGTGATCAAGGATATTCGAACATTTCCCTTCAGGATCACCATTGCCGTCCGATCCAGAGAGGCCGCAGCTCTAAATCCACGTTTTTAATGCTACCGTCAGTTTGTTCGCGTTACATTCTCCTTATCCTTTTCCCGAGAGAAAAAAAGAAAAAAAAAAAAGTAAAAATAACAGAAAAACAGGAAGAAGGAAAACACCGAGGCTTTTATTCGAAACCTACAACGAACGCGGAATTCGGACGCTCTGTTTCGAAGGAGAAGAGAGAACTCTTGCACTCGAAGCCGCGGAATGGGGTTGCGGCATCACCACGGCCCATTAGTGCCAGAGCGTTTCTATCTCGGGATCGAAACAATACCTCTGATTGCATCACAATGTCGGGTATCATACATATAATGATTGTGCAGAGAGAGCGAAGGGGAATGCAAACCATCCACGTCGAGTAGCGCGCTCTGCATAACTTCCGGATCCATTGACGAGCATCAATTCCCGTCATTCCTCCGGCTTATGGATTAACCGATCATGCATCCTCTCTGCGTATCCTATCCCGCCAATCCGAGTGATTCGATTTACGATGCGGTTGTAATGACGTTTGTCGAAAGGAAAGTGAAAAGTACCTGAAACAAAAATAAACAAAAAAAAAAAAAAAAAACACGAAGAAAAAACAAAAAATAGTTGTATATACGAAGTCAAAGCGTATAAGGATAGTCGGAATTCTGTATTTTTGTTATATTTACATTCGAAAATGATACGAGATAGATTTTCCTGTTTTTTGAAAATTCAACATTTCACAGCGTTCATAATTTTTGAACCTCGATCTCCACTCTCGTCTTTTCATTTTTATTTTATTTTCGTCATTTTCTTCTTGTTTTTTTTTTTTTTTTTGTTTCTTTTCTCTCTTTCTCGGAACAATAAAAATCCGCCACCGCCCGCACTTAAACAACCCTTCTCAAATACCGTTCCTGTCACAGATAAAAGCTGTGATTTTAAAATCTGGGGTAAAGTTTCGACTCGGAACAAACAATGAACGTTGGATGAACGGGGGATGAGCCGTCGTGTGGGATTCGGCGTTTGCCGGGTTTTATAACGTTATACATATATAGCTGTATATATACACAAGGTATTGCCACGTGGGGGTGTATGCGAAATAACAATTTCGCAATTCCCGCAACTCGCCTAGCGGCAACAGCAGCAGGAGACGAAGGCTCTAACCGCGGCGGTATGACGTCGCGTCTTTTATTTCCCGTTATACCTACTTTGTCACTTTTTTTTCTCTCTCTCTCTCTCTCTCTATTTTTTTTTTCCTTTCTCTTTTTCACATTCCACCCGTTTCCATCCCTCATTTCCTTTTGTACACTTTTCCGTACCTCAAGTTCCACCCCGTTCCTTTTGCCTTTTATATTTCCAGCATTTCCTCTTGCTATCCTTTTCTTCTTTTTGTCTTTGTTACCGTTTGTTTGCTTTTTCCTCTTCTTTTTCGTCGTCTCGAATATTTTTGCAACCTGGAGAAACGGGCATAAAATACAAGAGTATCCGTACAAAACGTACTCGTATATACGATATATTACAAAAATCGGTGACGGGGGAGGGGGTGGAGAATTCTCGAGGGAATTTATAGCCGCGGGATACGTACGTACCTCTTGTAGTCCTGTACGGACGCACTCGGCCAGCTAGTTTCGGGAAGTCTGCGCCGCACTTCTGGTCCAGAACCGGTTGCGGAAACTGTAACACCGGCAGATGTGCAGGTGGAAAGCTCCAAGTGCCGTGAATAATTCCAGGACGAATTGCACCGGAAGTAATTTCTATCTCTGCCTCGGCTATACGTGCAACAATTTTCCTTCCCCCCCCCCCCCCGACACACACGCAAACGCGCACACAAACACACGAATACACCCGCGCAAGGTTCATTTCGAACAAATTCTCACCCTCGTGCCGCATAAATGTTTTTACTTCACGGTTTCCGGAGAAACGCGAAAAAAAGGAGGAAAATTATTCTGCGGAATGTTGTTTTTTTTTTTTCATAAGATACTTCTCTCTTTTTCCTTTTCTACACCCTTCGCTCCTCTTTTTCGGTCCGACCCTTCCAATTCGTGCAAACGTTTAACGAATCATCAATTTTCCGTACGCCGAATCGTTATTTTTGTATTCTCATCAAAGCCTCGGTGATTGTTTCGTTTTTTTTTTTTTTTTTTCATTTTTTCCTCTCCAAAGGTTAATCAGTTCGTAAATTTTTGCGTTAAACAGATCGCAAGAATTTTAACCCATTCGATATAAAATTCGTAACAACTCACAGTCATTTTCCACGTAATTTTAAACAGTTTGATAATATTTCAGTGACATACCTATAAGCTGAATTCACTTCAGAATTCAAGCTCGTTGAAAATCTTTCGTTCTTGTACTTGATTCTTTGAATCTTAGTTTTTTCAGAACAGATGACGACGGAAGGCGAGAGCTGAATCAAAGATCGGAATTACAAGCTTGTATTACTTTTTTCCTCGATGCAATCTTAATGAATAATTTCTGTCAGGGATTGTATTTTACCTGATTATATACGTGTATACTAGTTTTTCTCAAAGCAGCAGATGCCACATCGATTCTACATACACGCATATATATATATATACTTGTTAAAATTAACAAAATTTTACGAAATAAAATCTACAACAACTAACAACCTAGGTTCGAAATCTCGGAGAGGGTGCTTCGACCTGCTTAGATTCACCGGCCCGAAAAGGGGACCTTCACAAACCGGCTGGACTCTACCCTTGTCATCGGCAGGGCGGAAATCAGGTAGAATTCCCGTTGAAACACGTAGAAAATCGCCTGAAGGTTGCAAATTCGTACTCGTTCAGCATGGAAATTTTTTTTTTTTTTGCTTGGCCAATTTTTTCCTCACGCGCTACTCGTATTTCGTTCACTTCGTTACTTTGAGTAATCGAATAACAAAAAAAATTTATCCCCTTAATTCGAATTCATTTCCCTCGTGAGCAGAGAAAAATTTCACACCCTTTGTAACGCGGTAATTCTTGTCGAAGTTACAAAAGTTATAACAATAATTTTTCCCTCTCACAACAGTCGCAAAAATCTTTCAACTACAGCTTAATTTTTTTTTTTTTTTAATACTTTTCTGCTCCAATTTTTTTTTTTTTTTTTTTTGGATTTTTAACCATCGTCCGTTCGGTAGTTTTCTTACGTTTTGTCCGGAAAGTCTCGTTTCAAATTTACCCCGTCGCGATTTATATCCGAATAATCGAACGTTATCGTCGACGATATTTTACCGGCAATAACAAACGGGGATTGAGATTTATATCTATCTTCGTAGTTAATGTAATTGGATGCACGAGCTATTCGGCTACCGTTGTTATATATAACGCGGTATGCAACCCGCACTCCCCTGAGGATAATCTCCTCTAGCTATTGATTCCTACCGTAGTAAAACTCGTTTAATACTGAGCGGGGTGAGCCGGAAGCGATGGTTATTGTTCCATCAGCCTGCGGGATAACAAAACACGAATTTCCATTCCGTTTCTTTTATTTACCATGCCGTAGAAGTTATATCACAGCCGCACGAAATCCGGTTTAATTTCCTCGTTACCACCGATGCACGGACTGCAGATTTCGATAAAGCTCACGTTCCTCGTACTCCTCCATACTGTTTCGATTCAACGTGTTACCCTTTGTTTGCCTATCTCCGTCACGAGACTAAATTCGATTTGTTTTCTCCCGGTGGAAATAGAGAGTGAACGGCGAGATGGGGAAAATTTTTTTCTCTCTTTTTTTTTTTCTCTTTTTACCTCAAACTACGCCGGCCGTTCGTTCAACGAATATATAATAATATCTTCGATGAAAAACAAATTCTGTAGTAAGTACAGGTATAGCATATGTATATCCTCTATTTAAATTTTCCCCTCAAACTCGTCGGTAAATTCTTTCTAAACACGGCATATTTTTCCACCCAACCCAAATCCCTTACGATTACGTCGAGTGTTTTTTTTTTAATCTCTTTCTTTCATTTATTATTACAAATAAGTTTCTTGCAACCAATTCTTAACACCGAAGCTTGCAAGCTTACACATTGCTGCCCATCGGACATCATTTTTGTCTTGTATTATGTATGTATGCGTACTTTTGTTTGTGTTAGTTATTTTTTTATTTTCGTTGGTAAATTTTACATGTTGTTGCGTTGCGGTTTTTTATTTATTTTTTTTTTTTTATTTTGGCTGCTTTCTAACGTATGTTACACAATTTATTGTATTTTTAAACTCTGTATATACAGGATCGTTAAATTTGAGATAAAAGCCTCTTTTCTTAAAAGCGGTGAAATTAATAATTTTAGTAATGAAAACAACAAAAACAATAATAATAACAATAATAATAGTAATAATGAAACTCGAGAAAAGCAAAATCTATCAATATTTCGACAAGAGACGTATTCTCATGCTGAATAATCTATTAGCGTGTCATATTGAATTTATTCCGAAGGTACGCCGAACAGAGATTAAAATATAATCTCGCGTAATCGGTACAACGATTTTAACATATTTCTAGGTATGCTTGGAAACTAAAGCAGAAGCTGCGACAGAGTTTTGAATGGATGTGAAGAATTCAAGTTTGTATGAGTTTGCGCGCGCATTAATTTGTTATTAATAAAATAAGTTCATTGTTTTTGATTTTTATTGCTTGTTTTTTTTTTTTTGTGACAGGTTTATTTTTTTTTTTTTGATTATCTTGAATCTAAAGGTCGGCTGCCGCTGTACAAGCGCGATACGAAGCGAAGGAGAAATTTTTGGATCCGGAAATTTTTATTTTTTTTTCTTATCTTCATTAAACCTCCCCTGTTAATGCGAATACGACCCAGCGAAAGACGAATTCGTCAAGCATAGAAAGGGAAAGATTTTCATTCGATACTCTTCTTCGTTTGAATTCAGATAAGACAGCGCTCTAGCGCCGTGTGTATAGACTCGCCAGGGAAACCCGAGGACCTGCACCAGCCTGTCGGCCTCTGGCCGTGTCACGGACAGGGTGGCAATCAGGTAAAATCCAGGATAAAGCCGATTTTGCAGAAGAAATATTAAAAAAAAAAAAAAAAAAACCACAATATCGTGCCACTGAGAAAAATTTCGTGAAAATTAATATCATCGTTTCGATAACGATTGAGACGTTGTTGAAATTACTAAAAAATGTGGTCCTAGTAACTGTTTACAATGAAATTTCAATCTCTTCAAATCGCGGTAGTAAATCTTTTTTTTTCAGTTTGCAAATTAACTTTTTCAGTCATAGTCGGATGCTCAAGTGTCTCAAATCAAAAATTTCCATGTCCTAAGCTTTATCACAGTTTATTTACAGCTTCGAGTGATCTTCGTTAGTTCGTACGACTATTTGAATATGGAAAAATGTTAATTTTCGGTCAGAATTGTCGAATTTCGATAGTTTATTTAGATTTTATTTCCGCCATCTTGGATGTAGAAATTATGAAATTTTGATCGTAGATTCGTGATCGTTTCATTTGGCGAAAAGTGAAAATGATCGACAATTTTTTATTTTTTTTTTTTGAAGCGAACACAAGACGAAATTTTTCTCGGTAATGCGTATTTTGTTGAAACCGGACCCGCAACGGGCGAGCAAAGTAATTGGTGTCAGGTGCTAATCTTTGAATGTAAAACTAATTTGTGTACTTACGTTCATATTTTACTTTTTCATCGTGCTCAAACACACTGGATACAATCATTATTTATAGAATAATATCGATCGGGGCGAATGGTTCTATTATAACAACCCATTAAACTTCTTCTAAAAGTCTACTGGTGCAGGTACTCATCGATTTCAAATATACCTACTTATAAACGTGCAAAATTGGTTACAGGTTTAAAAAAATATTTAACGACTGTACGTTTTAGGTGTTTGATTATGTGAGCGTGTGTATATATATATATAGATATGTATGGTGTAATGATTCCGGTGGTATTATTTCCGTTTTTTTACGATTGTTTTAATTTCATTCTTATACACTGAGAAAAATTTCATTTGTTACAGTAACTAGAAAAATTCAGTAAAACAGGTGTCGTTTAAAAAACTGTTTGAATATTGTTGGAATTACGAAAAACGCGCTACGCCTAACCATTTTGCGCTATCATCGATCCTTTTTTGGTTATTGAAACGCAAAATCAGTTTCTTCGGTTTACTCTACTTTTTTAATCAAACAAGGCTTTAACGTCAATTTATCGTTGCACGAGCATTAAATTTTCGCAACAGTTGCAAGAAAATCTAGCAACAGTGATCGTAATGAGAAAGAATAGTAACGGATAATAGACTTTCCGGTAACAGCAAGAAAACTAATTTTCATTTTCTACCTAGAACTATATTTTTCGATTGTGGTAAAGAATGAAAATAGTTAAGGACTGAGCGGTAACCGGAACTAAAAATTTCTCTCAGTATACTCATAATTATGGAAAACTGCGTGTAAATTTGTAATTTCTTGTAATAAGGAAAACGAAACGATAATTGAGTAAGGAAAATCAATTAGTACCGTTTGCGGTTGAAGAATTTCACCCCTGTGACTACAGAATTAATTTTCTTTCCCTTCCGTTGGGAAAATTTCTCTCCGAAAACGCCGCGTGTTCGTGTAATTAGAAAACCCAGCTGAGGGTTGACGGTAATTATTGATTAATTTAATTGCCCATCGAACACGTAGCTCCCACTTCTCATGCATATTACGCGCAACTATAATAACACGTGTCACGCTTGATTTACATTTTTAATCGAAATTCTATACCCGAGTATAAAATATATATTATATATGCATACGTATAAATAATTCAAACGTAGCTTCGCGATCTCTCCGCATTCATTCGCTTGAATTCCAGATCAAAATATCATTCTACTTGTACTATATCGCTGACTGAACTTCCCCTGACCTCCACCTTCCGACAGTGACCAATGAAATGCAATATTCACTGACATGAGTTAATTTTTTACACTGATCCAACGCGCCGTCCTTTCTATCGATTTTACGACAAACGTGTAGCTTAATTCGCGTAGAAACGTGTCTATGCAGCGTCGAATTAAACTCGTCTAATTATATATATATATAATTAGACGAGTTTAATGTATATATATATATACATAGGTATACACGTTGCAGTTGGAAGAGTTTTTTTTTTTTTTTTACTTTTCTACTATTTTTCATCAATTTTTGAAACGCGAAGTTATTCTTGCTCAATTGACGGAAATCTTTCACCTCGGGAAATTGTCGTTTATACTTTGTCGAACGATTGAGCCGTATTTGTAAGTTCGGCAAACGGAAATCAATGCTCGGTTTCATTCGGTTCAATCGAATATTAGGAAAATTATTGACAAAAAATATTTGTTCAAATCCTGATTATTTTCATCCCATGCACGTATTGAAAGTAACAACGATCCGCATGCGACTATATAAACACCGTGAATTTTGTAAAAACCCTAAAGCATGTTTGTTGCCATGTGTAGAAAGCCTGCATGCTGCTTTTTTGTAAATTTTTAATATTTTATACTACACTGTACATAATAACTACTTAATAGTTGTCTTTCGTCCTCATGAAAGGAGAAGGTGAGACAACCAAAGACGCGACTGCGGTGATTTCAAGGTTAATAATTACCTACGGTTCAATTATTTCATTACAATTGCTGGTTTTTTTGATTTTTGTTTTTCAACGGTATCGAATTCAAATCCTGCTGCAAGTAAAAGTAAATACACTTATTATGGAGAATATATCTTTGCCTTAAGATACTCAAAATTTGTCTGCTAATTGAACCACTTATTTAATTATCGATCTGAAAAATGGATATCATTTCAGAGTTGTCTTTTTTAGTTTTTTTTTTTTGTTCTCTTTTGTCATAATTCATGCGAGATTTCGCACAGAATATTTGACCAGGAAGATTCGTTGATGCAAATTCACGTTTAATTTGGGATAGCGATTTTTTCCGATTTTCCTAAAACCGTTTTAACGACGAAATAACGTCACGGTGCAAGCACTACACGTTGCGGTAATCGTAGAGTGAGTGCTGATCATTTCCCCGGGGTGGGACGTGGACGTGGACGTGGCTCGTTTGAAGTACACGTGCACACAATTGTCATCATACGTGAATGTATGTATACGGGTCGCAATTGTCAGGATCAACGCAATTTCGAGGACCACTGCACTCAATTATTGATGCCCGCTGCTCATTAACCGTTTGGCTTCGACGCCTGCGGTTTTACGGACGAGTGTCGCACATGGACAATGGTCGCCGACCATAATCATTTCGTAAATTATACGACCGCGCGTGTTTAGAGTCACCGAATCGCCGTTGAGAACGATTTTTGTTTTTGACAAAAATTATCCTTCTTACATCAGGGCGAATAATTATTACTTTAAACGTTGAAATCACCGTCGTCGTCGTTTTAGGAATGTGTATAACATATCGGCAGGATCGTTAATTATCTGTCGTTAACGGTGCCAGGGCCGAGATTTCGGTTTTTTTTTTTTTATCTTTTTTGCCTCTCTTTTTTTCTTGACAATTTTTATATCTCACAATCAGCGAGTTCTGAGACGAATAAATCTCGCGAGATTCTCACCTCCGGCTCTTAAGGTTTGAGAAAAACACTGTGATCAATGTTTTCAACTTTGAATAAATTGATTTTCGTATTTGAATTTTTATCCTATCCTGTTATAGCGGTGAATAAATAACCCAAGCGGTTTTCTGTATCGGATAGTTTTATATTTCCAACCATGGAATCCGTTTAACCGAAAACACGTTTTTCTCGCAATAAACTGTTTTTTTTTTTTTTTCTCATGCGTTTCTCAACTTTTATTTAAACTCATTTTTCTGAAAAGTTTCAGGAATAGGTTCATTGTGAGAGCCAGAATTGATTTCAAAAAGCTTACAATTTCTTTAGTTCATGAGCGAAATATTTTTATTTCATTTACACTTCCGGCAAAATATCGATTATCTTATCTACATTTCTATATAGAACGATATTTCGCTTCGGATAAAAATGTCAAATTTGAGATCAAAGTTTAGAAACGTCGGTAGAATAAAAAAAATTTCGACAGTAAAAAATTCATGATATAATCTAGCCTAAAACGGATACTGATAAAGATCTCATTTTCATACATCAAAAACACCTTGGACCGTATTTTTTATTTTTTTTTTTTTTCGCCATAACGGTACGATTAAAGTTTGAGTGTGAAAATCAATCTATTTAAGTTTGACAAATTGATCCATATATTTTTTGTAAATCCAAGAAACAAATGCTAGAAGTATAAAACGTGGAGGATTACAAGATATCAAAATTGTAGAACATTCGAAATGTCCGTCCCGGATCGTTTGCAAGGGGCGGGGTTGAAGTTCCGAATTTGAAAAGTTCCGAAAGCGGCCAATTCCGAATTTTTTGGTGGCAAAGCTTAAAAGTAAAGAAGTCGAACTTTGACGAAACATCAAAGTTTCGAGTGGTCCAAAGCCCAACGTTCAAAGTTCCGAAAAGACAAAGTGCCGTGAGGACGCAACTCCAAAAAGTCCAAGTTCCGAAAGTGCGAAAATGTGAAAATTAAAAGACTTGAAACACCGAAATTTCGAATGATTTTCAGTTCTGTGAATTTTTCATTTAGTAAAATTTCACCACTTTAATCTTTCTGTGTTTTGATGTTTCGATATTTTCACGTTCGGCATCCTGGTAATTCACATTTTCGCTACTTATGATTTTTTACACCCACTCGTTGATTAAACTACGCCTTGTGAGTATATTTAAATTTTTGGAACTTCACTCCACGGTAACTTGAACTATCGTAATCTTGGATTTCGGAACTTCGAGCCGTCGGGTTTCCGACAATTCGAAACATTGTTGTATCGTCAAAGACTGATTTCCTTACTTCAATTTTCGCCAGCAAATAATTCATAAACAGGCTCTTTCCGAACCTTTGAAATTCGGAACGTCAACCCCGCCTCGTTTACAGCTAACTTAATGGATCCATGAGCCGTACGTACAACGATAGAAATCTGAAGTCGTTCTAACGCGAAAAAAAAAAAACTTTCTAATCCTTAGTACTGGATGCTGAGCAAAACCGGCGAAATTCGGAGGGACGAATCATGCCTCGATTACAGCGGGACGGACGTGATTCTCTACCCGTGTCACGGCAGCAAGGGAAATCAGCAGTGGATATACGACGCTCAGGTACGATAAAGACGGAACATTGTTCCTCCTCTCCAAGACGAAAGGTTCAAAGAGAAACGGGATATCCGCGATAGCGTTACATTGCAACGTTTCTAAATTAAAAAAAAAAAAAAAAAAAAAAAAAACAAATTCCAGACGAAGCAGATCAGGCACGGAAGCAGCGACAAATGCCTAGCGATCACCGAAAGCAAGCAGCGGCTCCTTATGGAGGAATGCTCGATGTCGGCACCGAGGCAGAGATGGTCCTTCGAAAATTACGACCCTTCGAAGCTGTGATACCGGCCCGTTTCCGAATACCAGCTGAGCCGCCTTCAGCCGCAGCTTCGGCATCGTTCCGAGGGCTTTTGGATCGGTGGGCAGCGATATTCCGTTGCGAGGACGCGATTCGGATGATAGGCGACGACCGAGCTACCCTTCACTGCCTGCCTCTTCCACAAGGACGATTCGTTCGTTCGCAATGGTGAAAAACCCCGGTGAAACGATGATTTTACCACGTCGAAGAATGAGGACGGAGTCGAGGATTGATCAACCGCTATGACGGATCCGATTTTCCGATCATACTCGCGCTTCATCTTTCGCTCTCTCCCTCTCGTTTTCTTTCTCTCTCCCTTTCTATCTCTCGAACGTATCTGCATGTGTGTATGTAAATATAGGATGTAATACGGTATAAAATATTACCCGGCGAGATAAAAGCTCGAATGAAGATCAGTGTACGCGTAAAGCTGTTTGAAGATTTTTCAATCTTTCAAAGCGGATATGGTATACATACATGTATAGTTTTACCGTATCGTTATACCATCGAAAGTCTGGACCTCGTCCTTTTTTAACGAGACACATTATATGTAATGTACCAATGCGTCCTTGCTCTGTCGATATTTCGATTCGAAGCCGATCTGAGAGGAGAGAAGAAACGTTTTTTTTTTCCTTTTTTTTTGCGTATAAATTGTTGATTTACGTTACGATAACACGAATTATACATACAAGAATGGAGAAATATCAGGCCTTGATACGCGAAGCGAAAGAAAAACGAGGAGTGAGAAAATTAATTGCACGGCAACGATCCCTCGGGGGAAATTGAGACGATTTCTTTTCCTTCTTTTTATATTATTTTTTTATTTGTTTTATTATCTTCCGAAAGCAATAATTATAATGATAATCGAAACGGTACGCAATTAGGAAAGAAAAAAAAAATTTCCGGCAACGAACATGAAACGAAGCTCTTACGCAGAGTCGAAAACTAAGCTTATTGATACGATTTGTGATCAACTATTTCCATCGTCAGCTATTCGTTAAGTGTAATATCGAAATTGGCTGGAAAACGATTTTCACCAGCGCACCGCGTACCTGCGTAATAAATGTAATATATTCGTTATCGATCCTTTCGCAGCTTCGAACGGTATAATTTTCAGGCCAATTCACAATACGTGTATAAAGTATAAAATCGAATTCCCGCGTGTTGAAACACCCTGTCTGCGTCTTCCAATATTACTGCATTCCGCGAGCTCAACTATTGCTATATTTACATGTATACAGACATATATATATATTCAGTATATACACGCAGACTGTTGTGAGGCCATGCCGCCACGCGTTAATTAAATCGTCCGTATATAATATCGATCGTTTTTATTATGCACATATATGCATATCAGCGAATCTCTAAGGTATCAAAACGCGTGTCCCGTCTGTGCTTACTTGCTCATTCTTTCGTCTGTGTAGTTTTTGCTGGGGATCCTTGTTTGAAAGAACGGTTAAACATACGAAACGAAAAACAGCCTCTGATAAAGAAAGAAGAAAAATTCTTTGTACCGTAACCGACGCACGTATGAATTTAAATACATATCTGTAATGAATGCCGGAATGAGCAAATCGTATTGTCATATTCTCAAAAAGAAATTTGCCTCTCATTGATAACGGAGAGCTATATAAGGCGAAGCGATGAAATGAGATAAAAGATAAAAATTTATACAAATAAAAAATACAATTACTCTGTTGAAAATGCGGTTTACGTATCTAGGTTTCATATCATGACGAAGTGATCGTCACCACTCGCTGCTGTTATATCGTTGTGCAAATCTTTACCAATCATTCTGTATAATAAGGCTAAGTATCTCGATCGCAGAGACAAATATGGCTGTAACGTGTCGTTGTGCAAAAAGTTCAATGTACCATATCAGAATGTATATTCGTATATGTAGGCTTCGAAATTATCTCGTATCGCACTGTATTCAATTTCAGTTCTTCTTCTTCTTCTTCTTCTTCTTCTCCTTCTTCTCCGTTAATCTCCGTTCAAGTTTTCGTTATTATGGCATTTTTCTTTTTTTTGTTTTTTCGAGTTGAGAAACTTTTGCATTCCAGGGAGAGAAGGCAAGAAATTATGAATATTGTAATATTGCATTTATACATAACTGGAAATATAAGAAATTGATGACGACATGAAACAAAAGAATATAAACTGGTGTGTAAAAGAAGATTCCATTGGACAGTTCAATTCAGATTATAATGAAAATGTGAAAAGTGAAATTTTGCGTAATTTATCCACGCTCGAGTGGATTGATCTTTTTCTTGGCGTAAATCAGAAAAACTGTCGCAAAAAAAAAAAAAACCACAAGAAAAAAGTGATAAAATATACATTCCAGGTTTATAAGTTTTTTGTACATTGTAATTGTAAGATATATATATACGCATATGCCTAATTAATTCTACCATTTAAATCATAGACAAATTACGATAAAATTCTAATAATAGTGTTATATTATATATAGGCATATTCGAGTAATAGAGATTATACGATTATAATTCGATGAGTGGAACCAGAAGCGATTAACGAGTAACGATCGATCGCTTTGTATCTGCTGACGTTGAAACGGTTCCGGTTCAACGGGATAAAAAGAGAGCATAAAATAAGAGAAGATGATCTGGAAATTTGATCAATATCGATGTACAGCGTCTCTTGTCTGCAGTTTAGCATTTGTAATTGAGAGAGAGAAAAAAATCTCTATATAAAAACAACAGTTGAATAAATAATATTTTTAAAATAGTGCCACTGCAAATTTCTAGCTATAATTCACGGTACCGACGAGATACGACATATAGGTATAATAGAGAGTTATTCTCGTTTGGCGTGTAACGCGATAGGTGATTGAAATTGACGAAAAAAAAATTGAGTATCTGGTGTATACGCGATGCATTGATCTCGCGGAACATCCGAATCGATTTATAAATGAATAAACGAATGCATTACTGTGTAAAATATTGCATTATAACAATATGCAAAGGTAAATTATATAAATATACATATGCGGTGTATGATAATAGTGATAATGATTAATTACGTAAGCGCTTCATGGAAGTATTGTCGTACCAGTGCGAGCGGTGATTACTTAATGATACATACTACAGTAATAACGTGTATTCAAGTTGAACAGGAATTTTCATGATAATTAAACATCGTTATTAGACATACGTTTGTATGACTATATATATATATATATTGTATATATATATATAGAGTGCTTCGTCGCGATGAAATGTATTATATCCATACAACCAGTGCATATAAATATATACATATGTGTCATCTGTTTTTAACGTAAAAATACTAACGAGAATAATAACCAATGAATTAGGAGTAGACCTAATACTTATATAATTAATAAAAATCGGCGTGCGTCGTTTAAATATTATATACATATAGACAATTACTATAGTTGGCGGACGGTGTAGAAAGTGCGCGAAGAAGAACGAACGAGTAAATTTATACTACAACATTTTCTACTCTTTAATGAAGATGTAACATATCGTAATAATAATAGTAATAATATCATTACATAGGAATAATTATAATTATACTATTACGAAAATTATTGGCGTGACATATGCCGACACGTGATACTTGTATCATCATCATCATCATCATCATCATCATCAGGTGTATATCGAGTGTGCTGTTAACACCGCGTAACGTACAAATAAGATCAGCATATGATTGAAAAAAAAATTGCAACCCTCTTCGCGTGAAAAGCCGACGTGGATCGCGCTATAATCATAACGTAATATCAACCGTGCCTTATTTCGTGTACATAAATTACATAAATATTATATAATATTTCAATGACGATAATATTATGCAAGCATTTGTGTTTAATAAATGGATGTTGTTTTATGTTACTATAACCCTATCTCGTTATCCCGTCGTTTACGCGACATAACCTCTTCACCGTATATATTCACTGAATCCCCAACTTCCGTTTCGAATCTTCAATGCCGCAGAATCATTCCGGTTTTGAGAAATTAGTAGCTAAAACCGATAAACGCAGCATAATCCATGGCCGCCGCCATGTTGCGTGAGTTTTCCTGTCGCCTCACGACTTTAGACTGCGTTTTCTACCTACCGACGGTTGAATTCGGAAAGATCAATGGCTTGGCTAGTCGCACAGCCTTGGCAGAATTGAAACAAGCTCGTCGTCGCAATTTTCAAAAGTTTTACACGGCTCCGGGAAACCGTAATGAAAATTTCTCCTTCTCCGACACCATTGACGTTTCACCTTATCATCTGCCGGGAAACGATGACGTGTATATTAAAATACTTCCAATGACTGTGGTAACAGTAGCGCGCGTTTTTACCATCGATTTTCAGGGTTAATTATACAACTGCAGATTGCGCATCAGCCGGAATTCGTTCGAATATTCATCGTTATTCACCGGATTTCTTATGAATATAGTGAACCGTATTCGATTCTTTTTGAATTCAATGTCTTATCGAGGTAACATATTTGAGCTCCCTCGGCAAGGTAGGGATCGCCCTTACCGCACCTCCATCCTCTGAGGGGTGTGTTCGGCGCAAGTGATCAATTCGCAACTCGGAGTAATAATGCTCTGGACGCAGCTCGTCGTCTTCTCGTCCGTGGTGACTACATTCAATATTCCGCCGTAAAATTCGCGAGCAAAACTACAGCACGCACCGTTTAATCAAAGATTGTATCTATTAAACCTGCAGCCTCTACCGATTCGTCAGAGCTTTGTGCTATGTACGAAAACGAGCGCTAAGCGGCTGCGCCGCTCGTTATTCTCACGCCGGCGCTCTCGGTGTTCAAATTACCCTTCAGGAAGGCAGCTCCACTCCCCGAAATCCCCGACACTATCAACTGATATGAATTTTTTACGTCGTAATGACCCGTTATCTGTCGTTGAAAATATCAGATTTGACAAATTGGGGAGGCGGAGCAAAATGGCAACCAAACGGAGGTCGTTAGCCGATCGTTTCGGGAAAATTGATTGGACATCATCAAGGCAAGGAAAATTCCTTTGTCACGTCAAATTGACACCGGATGAAAAACTACATTTATTACTAAATACGGTTCGTGTATTATCTGATTTGTATACATATATATATTTATATATTATGGCGAATCGTGAATGATGACTCCTTTATTCCTACAGTCACTTGCTCGATCATTTTTACTTTTCCATGTTTTCCGCTCTAATTCCATTGATCGGCATTTATCGGTTCACTGGTTATTCTCTAAGGACGCGAGGCAGATACGGTGTAAAAAATTACCAACAGCCTGCAACGTTTGCGGACAGGTGTTACACGCACCTTCGTATAATGTATAACATGTAGATGAAAATATGCAGCTACTTGTTGCAGGCAGCGAGTATTGATCTCTCTAGAAAGAGGCAGACAGCGAGCTTGAGGGAGATAAAAAGTTTGCGTGGAAATATGAATGACTGCGGTGGATCGGATTTCTGGCATTCGAGTTCAGACGTACCCAAATGTATCAAACAAGTATCGAATGCGAAATCTCTCAGGGGTGGGGGAGGAGCGTAAAACGGGTCGTAATCTATTACACGCGCCTGCGCGTGCCAGATGAAACAAAGTGAAACGTGATTTCAATCAATCCAGATGATAATCGGATTATTATACCGCTGAAAATACGCGAGTCTTATAATCTGATAATGTTATTAGAAATCCGATGAGAATCTTTCAAGTCTTGATAAAACGAGCATAGCCAGGTATACCGATAAGAGCGCAATAACGTGATTGAAAATTTCGAGAGAAGAGTAAGATAAAGGATGAATATTGTCGTATATAATGGGAACACCTCGTCGTCGAGGGCTCGTCTCGCCCAGGGAGAAACCGCACGGTCGTGACGTCAACGACGCTCCCTGGGTGACCCAGTTTAGGGCGCGTCAATGTCACCGGATTCTGGGTCACCCTTTGCACGTAGACCTGTAAGTGTGTGGCGGTCATCCCACCCTCTTCCGTTCCCCATTCAATAACGCCCCCAGCAAGTCAGAGCTCCTGGAACTTGGTTCCACCTTGCGTGTAGACGGCACACATACTTACGCTTGAACCTCGAGGACGTTGTATCTTACGCTACCGGCCAGGGTCTCAACCCCCGAACAAACTCGATTTCACAAGACCTTCGGCGAATTTACCACCGAGTCGCGGAACTGAGCCCGGCGGTTTCGTCGATAATTATTCATTATCGTCCGGCTGGAATTCCGCATAGCAGAAACCAATTTCCTAAGGTTTAAGCTTCAGCGATTGAGAATTTGTGCGGCTGAAATTATTTCGTCGAGTAAATAATTGAAAGTGACGATCGTTTCTAACGAACGGTCATTTTATACCTTGTCCTTATGATCCGCGGTTTAATCAATATACGCGAGGGATGATTACACCGTGATTAAATAGCTGCGATGAAAAATTTCCAGGCCGTGCTGACGCCTGGTGTAATTTTTTCTTTTTTTTTTCACTGTTTTTTCCTTCTTTCTTTTTTTTTCTCTTCTTTACCTTTGTTCCCGAGGGGATAATTTTTATCTCGAATTAAAAGTTCTTCAATAAACAACCGAGAGTCGGATGGGCGCAGGCTCGACGGCGTCGCGGCGCAGGCGCCGGTGATGAAGGTTGGCCGCAGAGTGTGGAGAGGCGAGTCTATAGGGTAAGAAGTGCACCGATAGAAACGCCGTTCCGTAGTTCAGATACGGTATTCATTCATAGGTAGACCCTCTGCCTAGATAACTCATCGGCACTAGCGCACATCAGGATAAACAAACTTCATTTTATCACACGCAGGTTCATGCCCAGCTAGTTTCGCGCACAGAATTGTCGATCACGAGTTTTCAACCTTGCATCCAGGTTATTCAATCCGTTGAAAATCATTCGTTACACGCGTTTTACGGGTGTGCAATTAATATTATGCCCCTTCGCAGGGTAATCAGTGACGCGCAAACTTGAAGACGACAGGTAACGTGACATGTTGCGTAATACAGCTTTTCGCCACCTCTCCTTAATCTGCATAACTTCCTTCGGGTTTTGATTTTCTTTTTTTTTTTTTTTCTTGTCAAGACACAGGCAAGTACGCCACGCTGTTTGTGTATTGAATTGAAATTGTTGAAAATAAAAACTGCAACACCGTGATATTATCACGAATTTCGATTGAACTCAGAATTCCTGATGCATAGCTGTTGGATTAGAACAACTTTCGAACCGACGGGTTGATAAGCATATTACAATACCGCATGTTTCTGCAATAACGAAGAACCTTTATACAGGCGTTCAGATTTCCCGACGCTACAATCATTCCAACTTGAACTTATATATCATACATGACAAACTGTTGCACAGGCAGGTTCGTGCCGCGGTCTTCTTCCCTCGGAGTCTGGGGTGTGAATAAAAAGGCACCGAGGTCCACAAAGCGTATAATATGCGTAACGAGAATTTGCCGCAATTAGTGAAGTGAGGTAAAGTGTTTTTTCGAGGGAAAAACAGCCCGGTGGGCGAGCGGGCACCGGGACTCCAGCAACAGGTAATTAACGAGAAGCTCCGGTGTCAAATGGCCAGGGTCCTTATCTATGAGGTGTAAAAATTACGGTCCCAGGAGAGCTCTGGGTCCATGCCTGAGGCGTCGGGATCGGGCCTCGGCCTCGGCCGTGGCCTTGGAATGATAGGCGCGATGGACTCGCTGCTGGACGAACCGGACTACTCGACCTTTGAGAACAAGAGCGGACTTGCCGAGGACATGAAGTTCCTGGCAAGCATGCCCGAGCTTTGCGACGTGACCTTCCTCGTCGGTGACACCCGGGAGCCGGTCTGCGCGGTCAAGGCAGTCCTGGCGGCTCGTAGCAGGTGAAAAACCGCGTCGAACCCGCCCCGGAAATGGACTCCGATGCGTATTCCAACGCCATTGGCATTATCTGTTTCAGGGTCTTTCACAAGATGCTTTACCAGGCGCCCAGCCCACAGCGCAAAAAGGACCCACCACCCAAGGAGAACAAGATACGTCTCTTCCTGAAACGAAGCTCGGAGCCACTGCTCAATCTCCAGAACGCCACTCAACAGGTATAACCAAAAATACTAACATCTCCGCTTCGTAAGAATTCGCCGATATTGTGGCCCAAGTGTGCAAAGGCCGAGAGTATAAACTCGGGAGCGCAGATTATACGGTGAAACGGATTGATAAAGATCTATATTTTGATATTTGACGAATGATTAGGCAGACACGCATAACACTGTAACATACAATTGTGCTTAGGCTCAATACAAGAATGCTGCAAGGCTTCGAATGAACGATTTTTTCGCTTTGAGTGACATCACTTACCTCTACACGTACTCGTGTAATACATTATTGTGCAGTAAATTTTATACAGAAACAGTAAACATTAACAACGGTTCGTTTGCGTATGATACGGAAGAACGGATCAGCCCCGTTTTTTTTTTTTTTTTTCATCCCTGATTCACCTGATTATCGATATATTTTATCAACACCGCATTCTGTGTATATGTGTAAAACGAAACTATTCCACACCTTGAAAATATTCGAATTTGACCACTGGAGAGAAAAAAAGATAAAACGAAAACCACAAGGTAAAAGAAAAAAGAAATCACAGCCGAGTTGAGGGTTGATTTTTTGAACGTGAAATGAAACTAATAGCTCATGAAATACGACCCTACCCGTTGTTGACGACGGTGTTGCGTAAACCGCGGTTGGCGTAAATTGTTAGCCGCAACACGGGCTTCGGTGTTACAAATTCAAAATAGCAATAGTAAGTGTGTATTTGTTATGTGTCGTGTAGCGATCAGGCTTCGCGCAGCAGCTGGCCCCCATTCAAGAGGTACTTTAATCACCTATTTAATCATAAAACTCCTATCAATTAGTCATCTAGTAGGAGCTGAAGTATGCCTTTATATTTTCACACACGTACTTACATGCATACATGTATGGTAGATGATAGAGTCAAGCATAACCGAGTTAGGTAGCATCGGTCCCAAGTATCTTCAGTACCGGGCAAAGTCAGTGTAAAATTTGTTTTAATTTCGCATCGATTAACGGCCAACGAACAAAGGAACAAATAATCGGAACTGATATACCTACATAGGCAAAATTTACGCTGGCTTGAACTGATCACTAAATAATTTTCTCTACCAACACCAATTGTCGAATTCTCACCCCGACTTGGTTCGTGCCTGTTGCAATGTGCTCTTACTTTTAATGTATGGATAGTGTGCTTGCACCAGGATTGATTATAGTGAGCTTTGGTTGTTTGTTAAATTATTTCACCGCAGTCGTACCGCAACTCGCTACACTGTTCGTGACTGTCGTTATTGTGAAAGTTATTTGAGAAAAGACTGCGGGGCGTAAAGCACGGCTATACGTTCGTTCATTGTTTGACGATCAGGTACTCCATAATTAACCACTATCGCTTGTTCCGCACAAAAACATCACCAGCAATATCTTCTCTTCTACAGTCGCTCAGCATGGACTCTCTCTTTCGATTCTGTTACACTTATAGCTAACGTACTTGCATCAGCATATTATTTATGCTACTGATCGTACCGAATTTCATACCTTGAATCGGACAACGCTCGAACCCGCTAATGACAGTATTTCTTCATCGCAGCCACAGTCGAACCAGCATCACACTCTGATCATAGAGGAGTTCGAACCCGACGTGTTTCGCCAGCTCATCGAGTACATCCACACCGGATGCGTCACTCTTCAACCGAGAACTCTGCTGGGTCAGTTTTTCCCAATCAATAGGTCAACGACGAACCTCTGTAATCACTAATTTTTCCCCATTCTTTTCTCCCAGGCGTGATGAACGCTGCCGATTACTACGGACTTGACGAGCTCAGGAGAGCTTGCGCCGGTTTCGTTCAGTGCTGCATAACGGTCGACACGGTCTGCGCCCTTTTGGCTTCGGCGGAGCGGTACATTCAGTACAAATGTACGAAATCGCTGGTGCAAAAGGTCGGTTGAACCGTAGAGCTAACCCTTTCTCTGGTGATAAAATCATCTCTGCAATGTCAAATGGTTCAGCGCTAACGGCACTTCTCATTGGCCTGTGTAAAAGGTCCTGGAGTTCGTCGACAAGCACGGGAACGAGGTGTTAAATCTGGGCTCGTTCACCCTCCTGCCTCAGCACGTGGTCCGGTTGATACTGGCCAGGGAAGAACTCGTCGCCGAAGAGTTCACCAAGTTTCAGGTAAACGGTCAACGTCCCTCTCTCGCGTATCGTTGAAATTAAACGAGTCCATTTTAAACCGCAGGCCGCGCTGATGTGGAGCAAGAAGTACTTCGACAGCAACCAGAACACCCCGCTGAAGGACGTGATCGGTAACTTCCTGGTCTACATACAGTTCCAAAAAATACCGGCGAACGTACTGATGCGGGAGGTTCACCCGCTGGGTCTTGTGCCCGACAACATAATCATGAACGCATTGGCCTATCAGGTGCGTGTCTTGACTCTGCGAGGTGTCGATCGTTTGGAAACGGGTCGCGCCTCCCCGAAGCGAGGAAGCGGGAGGGTACGGCACTTGACTAAAGGGTTGTTGCAGGCAGACCCAACCAGTGTCGACCCCGGGAAACTCTCCCCACACAGAGTGAGGCGTCAGGGTAGGAGTATGTCGGTGCAGTCCTCGCTCGACCCTTACGGCAGCAACACGACCCTGAGCTCAAGCGGAAGTGACGTCGGTTCGGACCAGAAACAAAACTCGGGTAGCAACTAACCTACAGCCGCGGCCGCCCCAGCTGCGGCCGCTTCGAACGTCCCGATGCCTTTTCCAGAACGCGAATCCCCCTTAATTGTTCCGCGAGAGGATGTCGGCGGCGACCCCGCGGCCGCTGACTTGGGCGGCCTCTACATCCGCTTTGTCCTTAGGCAGGAGGGCCGGGCAGACCTTGTTTGGCTCTACAAGACGCACAAGTTTTAATCACCTACAATTACAAGGAAGATATCCCAGGTCGATATCTCCGATTTCATTTCTTTTCTCAAACGTTACGGTGGACTGAACACTAAGCGACACGTATTCTTTTTCGTCCGCCATTATACGCTTTAAGGGGGTGAGATAACCTTCTCCAAAGTAAGGCACGTCAAGAGGCGATTTAGCATTTTTTTTTTTTTTGAGATAGAAAATTACATTCTACATTTCTCGTCATGAGAAAACTTTCCCACACTGAGAGAAATTTTTAGTTCCGGTTACCGTTCGGTCCTTAACTATTTTCATTTTTTATCGCAATCGAAAAATATAGTTCTAGGTAGAAAATGAAAATTAGTTTTCTAGCTGTTACCGGGAAGTCTGGTATCCGTTACTATTCTTTCTCATTACGATCACTGTTGCTATATTTTCTTGTAACTATTGCGAAAATTTAATGCTCGTGCAACAATAAATTCACGTTAAAGCCTTATTTAACTAAAAACGTAGAGTAAACCGAACAAGCTGATTTTGCGTTGCAGTTACCAAAAAAGGATCGACAATGGCGCAAAATGGTTACGAGTACCTCGTTTTTCCTAATTCCAACAATATTCAAACAGTTTTTTTAACGATACCTGTTTTACTGAATTTTTCTAGTTGCTATAAAAAATGAAATTTTTCTCAGTGCAGTTGGATTGATTGAAGGATATTATCCTCTTCCGGGTGAAACTGCCAAATCGCCGCTTGACATGCCTTACTTTGCAGGGTGGTTTAAAGTGTCAAATGTGGCAGATGAAACAAAATACGTGTACCTTATTTTTTAGTCTACTATAACAAATTGCAATTAAAATCAAATCGGAAAGGTCGACTTGGAATACCTTCCTTGTTAGTCGATCCTCGTCTTCACGTGCAGGACAGGAATTTCGCGGTATCTAAATTGAGGAGGTTTGGTTGGATGGAAATTGATGTGTCTGCAGTTTCGAAAATTCATTTAAACGAAGATTTGAGACGTCAACCCTGTTCCATTGTTGAGAAAAATTCTCAAACAATTGCAACCCGATTGAAGGGACTAATTGTAATTTTTCGTGCTTCAAGTTCCAGGTGGTGGGGAATTTTATGCATAGAAACATGCTTGGTACGTAAGCCTGTATCTTTGTTGGTTGAGATGAACGCTCGGAACTTCAGTTGCATGAAAATTGATACTTTTTGCCAATTAACGCGAGAGTGGCAATGTGGAGAGATCAGAAGATGGAATTGTTGCAGTATCGAATTTTGACAGACGCGAAAATCTATTTCGTGTAGCTTCAAAATGTAGAAAATCTAAGCATAGTAAACCAAAATATGAAACTTCAGAATCCTGACGTTTCTTATTTCTAACTTGCTACACCAATTCCTGTTCAGTCTTACCTTTTTATGCTTCGCCTTTCTATACTTCAACCTTCCTGCATCTTCACTTTCTCATTTCACTTCAACTCTACATTTTGAAACTCTGTCAAATAGATTTTCAAATCTCAGAAAATTCAATATTGTGACCTTTTTATTTTCTGGTCTTTCTATATTTTGAGATAGTGTACATTGAGTATTTATCAAGTTATTATTTATCAAGAAGCTGTAATGGGATTATAAACAGAAACTTAGATATCGATGCTTCGTTCAAATCTCTTCAAAGTGCTTTAAAAATCTAGCAGATCCGTTTGATTACACTCAACAATGGTTTATACTATTCAAACTACTGTTTTTTGCAGATTCATCGATATTGATTATGATGAACCGATTGGAATATTCAATTGACTATTGGAAAGAAACAAAAATCTGTTTCATTGACTTGAAAAGTAGTCATTCGAATAAAATAAGTGATCGTAAATTGAAATCCAATAAATCCGCCTGATTATTAACTGTTTTAACGGGATTTTGTAGAAAACATTGATATCTAAGCTATCGTTTATCCTTCGATTATCTTTTACTCTTGTGTCTTTAAACAGACTTTCTCAGCTTTCAAATATAATACTTTGATAAATACTCAACGTACAAAAATCTCTTAATGGATCTAATAAAAGGTATCGACTTTTGGCTCACAAACCTTCTTAACAGCACAATAACTCTGCAGCTAGTCCAATGTCAGAGTTGAGTATTTTTATTTTAGTTTTTTTTACTCCCGAAAACTTCCGGTTCATTTCTACTTCTTTCCATTTTAGGGGGTCGAGTTTTTTCAATATGCAATTATCCGTAGAGCCTCAATTTCCTGGTGGAGTAATTTTAGCCGGTATACAATGAGCATATGCAATTCAAAGAAAACAGATTCGTTTTACGCTCAGAATCATCATGATTATATTCACGGCAAAATACCTTGTGCTCTGCGATATTTGAATTTATCGGGGTTTTTTTACTGCAAATTTCGTGCACTCTTCAGGCTGAGTTAGAAAAATTTCACCAGGAAATGTGAGAAACGGCAGATAAAAGCGTAGCTCAAAATATAAGAATTTTTTGTCACGCTTCGCGTCGAAGTTTCAGATAACTAGTACAGTTTTTAATTTCGATACAATCTCCAGAAAAAAATCTTCCATTGAACAATTGTCCTGTTTGTCCCTGTCCGCTGAATATTTATGGGTTTCTCGAATAGCGATAAAATAGCGTAATAAAAAAATCAATTAATATTCTGTCATAAATAAATGCTCAATTTGATTTATTCACGGGGACATTGGCAGGTTTGAATACATATTATACATACACACGTAGTCAATATACATAGAGTATATTGATATACAAAATTATAAATAATACAATTATAACATATCCATCAATCGAGCGATAAATAATACCTCGTAATGGTAGTGACGTTTTAAATTATATATTTGATACTACAACAAAGTCACAGTAGCTGTTGTTCTCCCATCATTTACGTGATGAGAAAGAAATTAAAAATATCGCGATTGAATCATTTCGCGTGTTTAGAATCCTCATGAATATGTGTAACAAGTATCGACGAATCGATGCGTAATCAGTTAGAGAATATTAAAAGCGTGCATCAATCATTTACCTTACAAAAAAAAGGAAAAAAAAAAAAAGTAACGAGAAGCCGGCGAATATAAAAAATTGAACGAAACCACATTACGTGTTCTCCTTCGATTGCGAAAATGACTCGTGTATATATGTATATCCCAGAAAGCCGTATTGACTTAATGATCATGCGATCTGTAATATTAATCAGCGTTGTGAAATCGAGATCTATCGATCAAACATTTCCATGCATCCTTGTCGTGTGAATTTTCGCGAGTTAATCAACCCTCGCCCGAAGCGCACTAACTGTGATCCTGAAGATTTCTTTTTTTTTTTTTTTTTCTTCTCATCTTAGCCTCAGGGGGTGTGGTAACCCCCCTCCCCATACAGACTGAACTTCGCCATAAAGTTCAATTGATAATTAATATTAAAAACTATATTCATTAACTTGTAATACACCAAGTTGTGTAACAGCAAAGATACGTCATACTGCGTGTTTTTCATGATTTATAGAAAACCGGCAGGAGCCCCGCCTTCCTCCGATGCATGCACAAGTTTTCCACCCCGAGTCCTGTCGATTATCCCCAAAACTATTTGTCATCGTTCCGTCAACACGTGACTTATAATGATGCATTAGACGCCCGGTACAAACAGAAATGTTGTAAACGATAACGATTTAATTGCCAAAACAATTATACCCCGTTGATAAACATGGATGTCAATTTTGAACCGACGAATTACAATTAAAAATAATGTCAGTTTTGTTTTCAAGTTTTCGAACAATGACTTACTGGCAATTTATAAAAAAATCTATTCAGAAAACGAAATGTACTTTGTATCCTGCAAGTATAGAACAAGATGCTGGAATTTTATAATTCTTGTGAATTGATCCATAACTACATATTCGGTGTTTAATTTGATTCCATGTATATTTTAAGGGAAAGAAGTTGTTTCGATACAATTGAACTCAATCAATCATACTTAAAACTTTTTTTAAATCTCAGATTAATATTTTTGACGATAATCCGTACGTCTCATGCATCTTTAAATTCTGCCATGGCTGGTGGTTGGCTGTTATATCACCTGTTGTCAAGTTGTTATTCGAAAAATACTGCAAGTTGTGTTACAGCGCTGATGGACGTTTCGATTACGATAAATTTGGCATTAGTTGATCTTGCGAGATTTTCCCTCAATCGAGTGATCGGTGGGAGACTCAACTGATAAAAGGTGCTTGCGAGATCGGTGCTGACTTTTGCCCCCTATGACGAAGTCATTTCGATCAGTAAACATCGATAAAATCGCCAAGATTGCATATCGGATACGATAGAGAATCGAAGTTGCCAGGCATTCTTACAACCAGAAATAAAAATAGTTTCGAGTTTCCATAATACTGTGGTATAAACAAATCGACCGATCGAAACATCCATTATGCGTCGTCAGGTTAGTTGCTACCCTGCAAATATCTTATCCACATTATATAGGGGTTATTTATATATCTAAAAGAAGTTACGTAAATATAAGCAAATACTATCATTGTTATGTATTTAATATTAAACAAAGAAAGAAGATAAAAACAAAAAAAAAAATTATTGTCCCGTTTTTCCGTGGATTTAAAATACGAGTGTTATACGGACATTATATTTAAAAATATAATGTTTTAATAATGATTACTGCGCTTTATCGTAGTAATTGATATATTTTTTATTTCATTTTTTCACCCGCGTTAATACGAATGAAGAGAGGGGGGGGGGGGGAGGGGGGGGGGAAGAATAACGGTCGCGAACTGATATCACTTATATACTTCATGTAAGCATTATATTATACATAATGCCTAATAGATACATATTTTTCAAAACGAATTACCTCAAAATTCTCACTCTAGACGGTGAAACTTTTTTTTTTTTTTTACCCCTTTCAATTAATCATCAGTCCAGACAGCTTGTAATATGCCGGCACTGCGATTGAAAATTCACCGCGAATTTATCTAATCGTATGTACCGAAAAATGAAATACCCTCAAAACACGTCCAGGTATACACATATAGATATGTGTGTACGCCTAACGTATCAAAAATGCCGGCTCAGCTTCTGCGACATTTCTAACAGCGTACGCAAACTATACAGTCAAAGAACAAGGATAACTCGAACCGCTTTTTTACTCATATACATATATATATATATATATATAAATTTCGTTTAAAATACGACTAATACCTTGTGACTGTCGCGTTGCTTGTTGATTGCCTGTATGTTCACGTACCTGGAACATTGGATTTTGATGTGAAAAATTGAAAAACTCTTGCATGGTCGACGACCGCGAATTATTATTGTTGTTATCAGTTTTTACTGATTAGTAATTAAGTTAAAAATACAGAAAAAAAATTACTTTTACAGATTTTTTTGTTATTTTGTCGATATGACGGGACGACTGGATGAAAAATTATATGGCCACGAATGTTTCATAATCAAATTTTTATCAATGTGTGTAACATGTTTTCAATATGTTACATAAAAATGCGCATAAGTGTCAATGATATGTTTGTAAATGTGAATAACTGTATTGTCGTACTATTGTATAGCCTTGCGTGCAGCGATGTATAATTTTGCTTTTAATTTATGAGTGCCAATAATTTCATCGTATTATGTCTTTTCGGCAAGACAAAAAAATATCGTTCAACAATTCAATTCCGCATAAATAATCTTACGAATTTTCGAACCTTTGTCGCGGCCATAAAAAAAGAATTGAATTACATTGTCATAATTTTGGGTAACTCTTTCTCAGAGCAACAAGTCATTTCTTTTCCCGACTATTCGCTCTTCTGTGACCGAATTGGGCGCAGATTTTAATTTTGCAAATATTGTTGGAATGAGTTTGGGGAAAATGAGTAATCGTATCAACTCACCTTACTATTGTACCTACTCAACGGCCGTATTGCAAAGACATAAGTAATTATAATTTAATTATTAAGCATAATTGTATCAATAAGACATTGATACAATTATGCTGTAAACAATTACCGCAAACGAGTCATACGATCTGACCCTTTGTTTTAATTTCCAATGTATTGTACTTGCTATGTAAGATTGAAAAAAAAAGAACAAGAGTATATCATATTGTTAATCATATGCACATCTATAGAGTTTTTATGCCAGCAATACTCATTACTACCTGACGCTTATTAACTATTCCATTGTTATCGGCCGGCGAAAGCCATATTGTTGGATTGTTTTATAGTTACACAAGTATTGGGATGAAATTTTTCTGTGCATATCATAACGAAGAAATATACGTATATATATATACATACACGCATTGTTTACGTACGAATACTGCAGGGAAAATTCGTATTCGGTGTGACGTGCAGTTAGGTAGTAACACGCTGGGCAGAAAAGTGAAAGTTAACGAGGTGACAAGAAATTGGCACTAGTTCTCACAATTGCTTGATTTTCTTGGCTTTTGTGTGCATTATAATTACGATATACTTATAGATAAAATTTGCCGCAGTGTGAACGTCTCGACGGCACGATTGTTTAAATGTTTCCTCCAACTGCGAAGATAATTTATATTTAACGTCAAAATTGTTGTGTATAATCACTGTGGTCGAGTGAAAATATACTCGTGTATATTGCTGCTATTTGGAATTTGCCAAATGGAATATCTCTATCTGAAGTTCGATCTCTATAATGTTGTGATATACTGTAGCCAAATCAGTCGAAATAAAGTTACGAATATATATCTAATATCATACAATCATACTTCTCGTACATATCACATTTGGGAAAATTTATTCCATCCTTCCAATTAAACAAGAAATATATATATCGGTGTGTGAATATACACACATATATATATATATATATGTATATGTTCACACACATACATATGGACAGTACATTTCCCATCTTTCGAAAAATACCTTTGTCTAAGTTTTGCATGACGTTACATGCGACACAATTTTTCTTGTTTAATTTCATTCGTCAGAGAGTTATGGTAATTGCAGAGTAAATGAAATTCAATATGGTTTCATCATATGTACTATACTACTTAACGCTTCCCGCGCTATGGTTAATTTTTGTGAATTGTCTATAGATGGAGCAACTGATGATACGGTCGGCACAGATTGTATAGCCTGTATTCGCAGCCCTACTTACAACTCACACGAAATAAGAATAGTTCACTTCAAAGAGCTAAAATCTAATCTTCGTGTCTACGCGTTAATTTATATCGTGGGAAAGTCGAGTGAAAATCGCCTTCGGCGAAACTTGTTTTGACGGCCGACGTCGACTTGCCATAACATGATAATTATACTAACTAGAGATAACGTCAGCAGGTAAGATGAAAAAACACTTCACAGATCGATTGGAGAATTAATGTTGATACAAATCTTCGGAATACGATCGAACGAGTTTGTTTTCTTTTGTACACTCGCGAGAATCCTGAAAAGGATGGTTGCCATTTTGCGGAAAAAACATTTTCCGATATTCTTAGAATGCGAAAAGCACGTTTTAGATTACAGAAACGTTCAGTCTGTTCAATTTTAGTGATGCTATAATACTTTTTCAAGAATACGTTATTGTATTTCACTTCGGCTGCTATGCATTGGAATACTCACAGAGGCACACACTAGCTAGTAGTGAAAATTTATGGTACGCTACTGCCCTCTGATTATACATGAAGAACACGATTACTTACGATTTATCATTGGCACTGACCCCTACTTTTTATTATTTCAGGGTCAGATAATTGAGAAGATATCACGCCGTAGTTACGACTGAATTAAAAACCTAGAACTGTCAACGAGTTGGGAATAACGTCAAGTAAAATATGAGTACCAAGTTTCTTCGTTCTGTAATTCAGTTATCGCAATGCAGTTGAGCCTGACGTTACTGTCTTTGGCCGCATTTGCGGTTGCAACTAAAAATCCTCATTTCTCAAACGGTCGCGATGTCATCGTGCATCTCTTCGAGTGGAAGTGGAGCGATATTGCCGATGAATGCGAAAGATTCCTCGCACTGAAAGGATACGGAGGTGTCCAGGTTGGATTTCTGGTACCGAACGGTTCGCCATAAATGCGTTGCGAACAACACCAAAGAAACTTTTCGTTTCACAGGTCTCGCCCCCGAACGAAAACTTGGTAATAAAAAACAGGCCTTGGTGGGAACGCTACCAGCCGGTTTCTTATAAGCTGGTTACCAGATCCGGTGACGAAGCAGCTTTTAGGAACATGGTGACACGCTGCAACAACGCGGGTGTCAGGATCTATGTTGATGCCGTCATCAACCACATGTCCTCGATTGCAGAGGATGGGTCATATGGCACTGCTGGATCCCAGGTCTTCTACTCTAATCAATCGTGGCCCGCGGTTCCCTACAATTCGGCCGACTTCCATGCGGACTGCGTCGTCACGAACTACAATGATGCTGCTAACGTCCGGAACTGCAAATTAGTTGGCCTTGCGGATCTCAACCACGCAACAGAATGGGTCCGCGAAAAGATCGTGGAGTACATGAACCACCTCATAGATATTGGCGTAGCTGGTTTCCGGTAAGCTTCTGAACTCTTGCAGATATTCTGGCATGCAGTTTCTTAACACACAAGAACTACAGATTTCATTATCGACCCACGATGCCTACCACGAGTCATCTATCAAGGTCATTACTTTCTTTTTTTACTAACAGTATCGACGCGGCAAAGCACATGTGGCCGAGAGATTTGAAAATCATCGTCAACCGCCTTAAGAATCTCAATACAGACCAGGGCTTCGCGCCGAATAGTCGCCCCTTCATCTATCAGGAGGTCATTTATCTGGGACATGAAGCGACCAATGTGTCGGAGTACACAGGCATTGGTAGAATTACTGAATTCAAGTATGGTTTGGAACTGGATTGCTGCTTCAGGGGAAACAACGCTCTTAAGTGGCTGACCAGCTGGGGTGAAGCTTGGGGTCTCCTCACATCCAGTGATGCTCTAGTGTTCATCGACAATCATGACAACCAGCGTGGTCACGGTGGTGGTGGAAGTATTCTCACGCACAAAACCTCCAAACCGTACAAGGTGAGCTTTCAAATATCACGGAGCTGACGGGACAGACAGGAATTTGTAGTCCTGAAATGCATTCGAAGACTCTGATCTACCAGTTACGTTCATTAATTTGATTACAGATGGCAACTGCCTTTATGTTAGCCTACCCTTACGGAATCACCAGAATCATGAGCTCGTTTGCGTTCGACAACAGTGACGCCGGTCCACCCGCCGACTCCAATGGCAACATAACCTCACCGATGATCAATTCTGATGATACCTGCGGAAACGGATGGATCTGTGAGCACCGTTGGCGACAGATCTACAACATGGTTGGATTCCGTAATGCGGTCAAGGGTACTGGAGTAAGGAACTGGTGGGACAATAACAACAATCAAATTGCATTTTCTCGCGGAAGTGCCGGTTTCGTTGCATTCAATTTGGACAGGCAGGACTTGAAGCAGACCCTCCAGACTGGCCTTCCGGCTGGTACCTATTGTGACGTAATATCCGGTAGCTTGAAGGACGGTAGATGTACAGGAAAAATTATAACCGTGAACAGCGACGGTACCGCTTACATCGAGATATTAAACTCCGAGGAAGACGGTGTACTCGCTATCCATGTAAATGTGAGTAAAATCGACGTGTGATGGTTAAAAAATTCTCCGTTCTCAGGTAACAACTTTTGCAGTCTTCAAACTCATAACTTCTCCTTTTGTTTGTTTTAGGCGAAACTGTAGCAAACTCAATTGGATGCCAATCACGATTGTCAATATCCGGCAGAAAAGTTCAATTCGAACAGACCGAAATAATGATATCATATAAAGTTTCCATCCGGTATCGAAAACTAAGGACCTATATTTTCTGTATCAATTCCTCAGTTTCGTGACTTATAAATTAATTGTTCATTCATTCACCCGATTCACGACGATTGCAAAACATTTTTTTTTTTTTTTTTGCGAGTAAAAACTCGGTTAAAGTTTCACCACAAACATGTTGTGAACTATACGAAATTTTTATGTCGAAAGGAAGAACACAGTTAGTGCCGTTATTTTATCGTACTATCGTGCACGGTTTTGCAGAGCCAATTTTTCTCAACAATGAACAAACAAGAAAGACCTTGATCATTATTATCATTGCAATTCCATCAGATACGTTAGTTGTTTTCCGAGTCCTAGACAATATCCGATAAAAATGTGACTGATCTAGCCACGGCTGTATAAATATGTGACCAGTTG
This sequence comes from Neodiprion lecontei, assembly GCF_021901455.1. Classification (NCBI taxonomy): domain Eukaryota; kingdom Metazoa; phylum Arthropoda; class Insecta; order Hymenoptera; family Diprionidae; genus Neodiprion; species Neodiprion lecontei. The sequence continues at coordinate 5,238,612 of NC_060263.1, read as the reverse complement.
CAGTACGTTAATGAATTTTATTATCTCTTGAGAGAAACACTCCTAGTTTTGATGTAACCACTATTAAAATACCATGATTATATTATATGATTATAATTCCTACCTTGAAAGAAACTTGGGTCTTTTGAACCCAACAAATATTTTTTTGCAAGTGGCGAATGCATTTTATTACTTGAACTGAATTTATCTCAACGAGTCTTTCGTTACTCTAAAAATATCTGTACTGTGTAGTTGATTTTGTGCGATTTTTTGTTACCTTATTAAGAAAATATTCGAACAACAAACTCTACTCTGAAAATAAATGTTTTGTTGGACGAAGATTTTCTTTTCTCAGTACTTTTTCGGTTAGCTTTACCGGGTCAAGTTGATAAAATCAAGCTTCCAAGAAAGCGACTTCCGCACAACTTGTGACTGACGTTAAATTTTCAATACACTACTGACTGAAGATTACCTGAGCTGATAAGAGAGCAAAACTGCTATAAAGATTGACCAGCAGAATCACGTTAAGTGAACAGAGTGTGTTGACATTAGTTTCCAGCATAACAATTTAGGGACATCTTGCAGGATGACATGAAAAATATGAATTTCTTTCCAGAATCATCTTTTATTGTTAGTGTGCGATGGTCGATGATAGAATCACGTAACGCTGCGAATTCTAAAATAGAATCGATCAATTTCGATCAATCAGTGTCTCTTCGCATTTGATTTTCGTGGGGTAAAGATTTCAATTGAGATATGTCACAAATGACGGATGAAAATAACACAGGATTATTGACGTACCGATTAGATTTCGGTAAAATATAAATTCACCAACCACTTCAATCCAGAACACAAAGTATTGACCATGCTGCTCGGTGTGACGTTGCTAGCTCTCGCCGCGGTTGCGACCGCCACCAAGAATCCCCATTACTGGGACAACCGTGATGGTATGGTACATCTTTTCGAGTGGAAGTGGAGCGATATTGCAGATGAATGTGAAAGATTCCTTGGGCCGAAAGGATACGGCGGTGTTCAGGTAACATTTCCGGAACCGAACGGTCAGCCATAACTGCGTTGCGAGGAGCTCCAAAGAGACCTTTTATTGTTACAGATTTCGCCCCCGAATGAAAATCTGATAATCAGCAACAGGCCATGGTGGGAGCGCTACCAGCCCGTTTCTTACAAGCTGGTGACCAGATCTGGCGACGAAGCTGCTCTCAGGGACATGGTAACGCGCTGCAACAACGTCGGTGTAAGGATCTACGCCGACGCCATCATCAATCACATGTCCGCGTCGGCACCGCTTCCAGCATACGGAACTGGCGGATCATCGGCTTATCACGGTGACAGATGGTGGCCCGAGGTCCCCTACGGTTGGAACGACTTCAATTCAGTCTGCTCCATATCAAGCTACCAAAACGCCATTGAGGTACGAAACTGCGAGCTGAGCGGTCTCCCGGATCTCAACCAGGGAACAGACTGGGTTCGCGACAAGATTGTCGAGTACATGAACAACCTTATTGACATCGGTGTTGCTGGCTTCCGGTAAGCTACAACCAACCTCTACATTCGTTGCATTCAGTTTCTCTACAAAGGAAGAGAGAAAAAGCTCAATTTCTTATCACTTTACCAACAGTATCGACGCAGCTAAGCACATGTGGCCCGGGGATTTGGAGATCATCTTCAACCGGTTGAACAATCTCAACACGAATCATGGCTTCCCAGCGAACAGTCGCCCCTTCATATATTCAGAGGTCATTGATCAGGGAGGCGAAGCAATTACAGCATCGGAATATGTACACCTTGGAACAGTTACCGAATTCAAGCATGGTTTGGAGCTGGGTAACGCCTTCCAGGGAAACAACGCTCTTAGGTGGCTGACCAACTGGGGTGAAGCTTGGGGTCTCCTGACATCCAGTGATGCTCTAGTGTTCATCGACAACCATGACAACCAGCGTGGTCACGGTGGTGGTGGAAGTATCCTCACCCACAAGAATTCTAAGCCGTACAAGGTGAGCTAACGGGTCGTAGGAAACATCTACCGACACCTAAGAAAGATCGAACGTGTAATGAAAGTTTTTAATTAACTTGATTACAGATGGCGACTGCCTTCATGTTGGCCCACCCCTATGGTATTGCTCAAATCATGAGCTCCTTCGATTTCACGGACAGTGAAGCTGGTCCGCCAGCCGACTGGAATGGAAACATCCTTTCCCCTACCATTAATTCCGACGATTCGTGTGGAAATGGGTGGATCTGCGAGCACCGTTGGCGCCAGATCTACAACATGGTTGGATTCCGTAATGCCGTTAAAGGAACTGGAATCAACGACTGGTGGGACAACAGCAGCAACCAGATTGCTTTCTGTCGTGGTGGAGCCGGATTCGTCGCTTTCAACCTGGACAGCTGGAACTTCCAGCAGACCCTCCAGACTTGCCTTTCCGCTGGTACCTACTGTGACGTCATATCCGGCAACTTAATCAACGGTAGCTGCACAGGAAAGAGCGTAACCGTTAATAATGACGGTACAGCGTATATCGAGATCTTGACCTCTGAGGAAGACGGTGTTCTCGCTATTCATCAGAACGTAAGTCGAACCGGCCCCTAATTGTCACGTTATTCCATTGCAAAGATTAGGATCCTTTTTTACATGCTTATACTTTTTATTTATACGTTTTTCAGGCAAAGCTGTAATTCCTCTGCAGATGATGGACGTCGCGATTGAAGAGATAACAATTGACGATATCGTCGTTTCAATTTTTTTTGAACTGGTTGTATTATTCTTGTTTTTTTAATGAGCATTTTTTCCCAGTAAATTTTTCACAGTTTCATATTCAATTTTTTTTTTACCTAATTATCACGTTATCAGATCTATCCTGACAATAAATCCTATACAAGTTCAAACTTTGATCTCGACTATAGCATAGATCGAAACGTAAAACGTGTACCTGTACCTATATATTTTTGAGCGTGTTAAAACTCCCTTGGCTTCAGTGTCATGAAAAACGACTGTGGAAAATTAAACATTCCACGTTATCCTCCATCCAGATTCTATTCGCTGAAATATTAGAGTAAATATAATAATATACTCTGTACTAATAGATATATATATATGTAAAATTCTTTGTATATATGCTTGTAAGGATTTAACTTAAGATCTATACGACGGATTTTGATGAAACTTTTTTAAATTGTTCCTTATTATTGCAGAAGCGCTATAGAATATGTTATATTTAACTTTTTATATGAAATTTTGAGTTAATAATTAATTAAAGTTTTATGCGTTCTCTAATACTCGAGCTATCGCTGAGACCTACCGTTGCCCCACCACTCCGATCGCTCGAAGTGGGGGTAACGTTATTGGCGGGGGGGAGTATAAGTGGGAGAAGCGGAGCTACATCTGCAAAGCTGCCGGTCGCAAATCGGCGAGAACGGGCATCCTATGCGGATCTCTAGAAGCGTCCGTAAGCTACGTCATCGGTTTTAGGCAGGGGAGGGTGTGGGGATGGTATAGAAATTTTTTCTTTTTTTTCTCTTTTCCTAGCACTAAATTAAAAAGTTTTGAATTTCGAACGACAAATCGAATTTCAAATTCAAACAAACGCGTTACCGAGAAAACTGTTTGACGTTATTATCGATAGCAATGCTTTCTGTTAATTGATTCAAGTTAAAAAAAATATTATTGAAGCTTGGAATACGTTGTTTTGAAAAAGAAAAACAGTAAATGAATTAAACAAATGGTTATTGAGATACAAATTCCCAAAATTCGCTCACTTTTTCCGCCGACTTTTCATCTATACCCCCTTGCACGGATTTGGAAAAACTTCGTCTAGCGATCGCAGCAATCTAACACAGCTAAAATCTGATAGTCGCATTTCAGTCGAAACTATAAATTCGAGTTTTTAAAAAATCAATTAGTTTTCACTGACGTCTAGGAGTAAATCTAGAATTTTGTTGGATTTAGAGGAACAAAAACCAAGATTTTTCAAATCTGAACTTAATGTCATTTTAGGGATGTTATACCATAGTTTAATCGACATTCTGATTAACGCTAATTGATTCAATAATTTTTTCTTTTTCCTTTCTCATGGAATACTTTATTTTCAAGGGGAATCAATCACGGAAATGATTAAAAAACAATTATCTACATTTATTTCAATAAATCAGCACGCTTGAAGTACCGGTGACTGGATTTAAAGTTTATAATGGACACTTTCAGGCTGAGGATCTCTCATTCATTATTCTCATTATTTCCAGTTTGTGACCATTCATGCACAATCAGCCGGGTCCGCAGAGCCAACACCGAGTCCGAATTGTTTGACAACGACTAGTGAGGTAAGCGCCAAGTTTGTTAATTATAAAGATCCACTTTCGTTTTGTGTATAAATTGAACGTATTTAATATCCTCAAGACGAAAATTTTTAGCTTTGATCTGCGGTAACTTTCACTTAGGAATTCACCTCAAATTCAGCCTTGAATTATGCCAGCAAACAAATTCATTTATCAATGATGTATCTCATATGTTGCTAGTTGATTATAGTTTCAAATAAATATCGATGCACTCCACCTTCTGATAGTACAATTTTCAAGTTTGTGTTCAAAAACTTACCTTACTATCGCTAAATTATGCCTGTATGTACTTATCTTATCTTAATTATAGATATAAGCCCCAATCTTTCAATTAGCGCCGCAAGGAATGATTTCGATCTACGCGTTAACAGTTATTGTTTATATCACGAAATTGCGTGGCTTTGAAGAATGGCTTGGCGCTGGTAGAAGAAATTGACGCAAAGACGCGTGCCACGGGCTTATTCATAACTGATCGCAAATAATTAGTCACCTCATTCTCGACCACTTGTTTCCTCTGTCGATAACAATAAAGAAGCGAAGCAAGCTGATATAGACCCACTTAGGGTGATACATAATCTTTCATTAATCAACCTTTGCCCCTCGCATGGATTCCTGGAAAAGCTTCAAATTTCACAAAGAAACTATGTACGTATAAAATGGGTATTCTATTTACAACAGATTATACAAATTAATTTTCATATAAAAATTTTAACAATTAATATTTATCGAAAATGACGACAGCGCAAGACAGCTGTGAGGGGTGAATTATTACAATATAGACGTAAACAATGGACATAAGCTCCTTGTCGTCAGAGGAAGTGGTTCAGGATAAACAGTAAACAAGTTTTTCGTACAATTGGAAGTACATGATGCGTTAAAACGTCATGATTTTTCATGATACACCGACGATATGAATCTCTCACCGACACACTGTGCAGTGATCTGAGTTATCAACGTCTTTACAGCTTTGCCTGAAAAAATGGAAATGAAAGTTAGAATCGTGAAAACAGTAAACATAGCGCGTCTTCACTCACGTTCTGATGAATAGCAAGTACACCATCCTCCTCGGTAGTCAATATCTCGATGTAAGCGGTACCGTCGCTGCCTACGGTTACGGACTTTCCTGTACAGCTACCGTCCACCAAGCTGCCGGATATGACGTCACAGTAGGTACCAGCGGAAAGGCAAGTCTGGAGGGTCTGTTGGAGGTCCCAGGAGTCCAAATTAAATGCAATGAATCCGGCGCCACCACGGCAGAAGGAAATTTGGTTGCTGCTGTTGTCCCACCAGTCATTGACACTGGTTCCATTTACGGCATTTCGGAATGCAACCATGTTGTAGATCTGGCGCCAACGATGCTCGCAGACCCATCCGTTTCCACATGTGTCATCGGAATTAATAATGGGTGAAACGATGTTGCCGTCGGAGTCGGCGGGTGGACCGTCGTCACTGTCGTCAAATGAAAAGGAGCTCATAATTCGGGGGGTGCCGAAAGGATGAGCCAGCATGAAGGCGACCGCCATCTAACATAACATTAACAATCAAGGTTTCATATTAGGTTCTAAATTTATTACATCCATACACATTGTAAGCAGCGAAAGTTTGGTCTTGGAACTTTGCCAGCAGACCTTATATGCCTTTGAGCTCTTGTATGTGAGCACATCGTCAGAACGCTGGGTATCGTGATTGTCGATGAACACGAAAGCATCATCGGAGGATATGAGACCCCAGTCTTCACCCCAATTGGTTAACCATCTGAGATCGTTGTTTCCTTTGAAGCAATTACTCAACTCTGAACCGTACTTAAATTCGGTAACTTTGCCAAGGTCCACATACTCCGATGCCGAAATTGCTTCACCGCCGTAATCGATAACCTCCTGGAAGATAAATGGTCGACTATCTGCGTCGAAGCCTTGATCTGTATTCAGATCATCCAGACTGTTATAAATGACTTCCAAATCCTCTGGCCACATATGCTTAGCTGCATCAATACTATCAATGAAAGGAAATTTCGATCAATAAATCGTGGAATGCACAGTTGCTCAGCAACTCAGCTCGTCCAGTATGTTAAGAAAGGTCGAAATATGCTGCCAGTTATATTTTTCGTCCTCACCGGAAGCCAGCTACACCAATTTCTATCAGGTTATTCATGTACTCCACAATCTTTTCGCGGACCCATTCCGTTGCTTGATTGAGATCCGCAAGACCAACCAATTCACAGTTCCGGACGTTAGCGGCATCTTGATAGCTCGTGATTTCACAGGCCGAATTGAAGTCGACCGAAGTGTAGGGAACCCCAGGCCATGACCTCTCCGAATAAAAAGCCTGAGAGCCAGCAGTGCCATATGTCCCATCGTCTGCCGTTGATGACATGTGGTTAATGATGGCGTCGACGTAGATCCTGACGCCCACGTTGTTGCATCGTGTCACCATGTCCCTGAATGCATCCTCGTCGCCAGATCTGGTTACCAATTTGTAAGAAACTGGCTGGTAGCGCTCCCACCAAGGTCTGGTATCAATTATGATATTTTCATTCGGGGGTGAGACCTGTGAAAGAAATAGAACTGAGTGTCGACTCTTGATTCAGCACCGGCTGTTTGTCAGATCAATTACTAACCTGGACACCTCCGTAACCCTTCGGCCCAAGAAACCTTTCACATTCATCAGCAATGTCACTCCATTTCCATTCAAAAAGGTGCACCATGCCATTGTGATCATCCCAGTAATGGGGCCCTGTGGTAGCAGCCACAACGGTGGCCAGGGACAGCAACGTAATACCGACCAGCATTTTGGATATTGTACAAGGTGATTGAAACGATTCAATTTATATTCCTCTATAATCTTATCGGTGAACCACTAATCTAATGTCATTTTCACTTTTCTCTCATGGTATATCTTGTCATCAATCCTGACAGCTATTCATTATCTCTGATCGATTCCTTCGAATAATCAATTGGAAGCTATCAATTCTATCGGTTACTGATTCAAGAAAATAGACCAATCTCTCGGTAAAATATCTGTTCGAACCTTAACCGCACTCTGTTGCGTTCATGAATGTTTGTTCTGGTCCCTACCTCAATAACATAGATACGAATAGTGGGATATAATTGTGACCTATGCAAGGTCATTCTAAAAAAAAAAAAGTGAAATTGCGTGACAAAGTACGATCGAATTCAAGAAATTGTACGCTGTGTTTCGAACTGTAATGCAGTAGTTGAAATACTGAACAACTGGTAATGAGAATTTTCACATCTTTTCACAATGCACACAGCAAAAGATCATGGAAGTACGTGACTGATTGCAACGCTACTGAACTTAAGTCTTATTGTTTCATTACATAATTTCAATTTCATTTATCGAAGTTATATGAGGTTTTCATATCAATACTAGAGACTGTTAGTTCGATTCATAGGCAGATATAACAGAGTCATGATAATAATATCATGATTTTGTATTTCCAACCCTGCCCGAAGATTATGACAATTGCTACAATTATCATGGACCATGACACTGGGATCATAGCTGGAATCTACTTACCGCAATAAGCTTACAAATTCCAAAGGTTAAAAGAAACCGTTCATGGGCATGTAAGGCGGAGTAAAATCAGACCGTGGAAATGACGAGCGGTGTGTACATTTCGCGCGACCGTTAACCCACTATGTGACAGTAGCTTTGGATTTCAATGGTGAAACAATTATCGATAAAATCAACAAATATTCATACATTATTCGAAGATAATGATCATTTTTACACACATTTGAGTTCTCAATGGTCAGGACTGATGATAATATGATGATGTCAAGAAATAATATGAATCTCTCGTTACATACAATCAGTTAAAGTTACTGATATATGTGCGTACGGTGAACAAAATTTGTGCGTGTGCAGTATGCCAGCATCATTTGTAGTAGATCGTCAGTGCCTGTATTTGAAATGTACATGCTTGAGATTTGAATCGTGAATCAATTACCTATAGAAACTGATGATATTTACCGATATATATTTGATTTCTGTAATATCTGGATCAACGATAAGACGAATAAGCCACCACAATAATATGAAAATAATATTGTATAGAATTGGACGATTAGATTGCATTAGAATATAAATAAGAAAGATTCTGAAATCTGGGTACAGAATGCTCAAGATGTTGCTGAGTGTGACGTTACTGACACTCGTCGCGATTGCGACCGCTGACACCGGCGTCAAGGATCCCCATTACTGGGATAACCACGATGTCATGGTGCACCTCTTCGAGTGGAAATGGAGCGACATTGCAGATGAATGTGAAAACTTCCTCGCCCCGCAAGGATACGGAGGTGTCCAGGTAAGCAATTGCGAGGAGAATGATCCGCCGTGAACGAACATTACACTTTTTTTCTTCTCACAGGTCTCGCCTCCAAATGAAAATCTGATAATTTCCGACCGGCCTTGGTGGGAACGTTACCAGCCAGTTTCCTACATACTGACGACTAGATCTGGCACTGAGGACGAATTCAAGGATATGGTAGAACGTTGCAACACTGTTGGCGTCAGAATTTACGTGGATGCAGTCTTCAACCATATGTCCTCAGTGGCAGACGATGGCTCCTACGGAACTGCTGGATCTCAGGCTTACTATTCCTCACTATCATGGCCTGGAGTTCCCTACACATCGGACAACTTCCATACTTCATGTTCCATCTCGAGCTACCTGGATGCCTATCAGGTGCGAAACTGCTATTTGGAGGGTCTTGCGGATCTTGACCAGTCGCAAGATTATGTCCGCGCTGAGATCGTGGAGTACATGAACAAACTGATTGAGATGGGCGTAGCTGGCTTCCGGTAAGACATATTATAACATCCGGTATTCTTTTTCAGTCTCTTAACATAGTAGAAGAACATCCATTATTAATGAGTTTGTTTACTTCTATCTTCATGGACAGTATCGACGCAGCTAAGCACATGTGGCCCGCTGATTTGGAGGTCATTTACGACAGCCTGGAGACTCTTAATATCTACCAAGGCTTCGATTCATACACTAGCCCGTTCATTTTCCAAGAGGTCATCGATCACGGAGGCGAAGCGATTTCCGCATCGGAGTACACGGACCTGGGCAGAGTTACCGAATTCAAGTATGGTACGGAGCTGAGTAATTGCTTCCAGGGAAACAACGATCTCAGGTGGTTGACGAACTGGGGTGAAGACTGGGACCTTATGTCATCCGATGATGCTTTCGTGTTCGTCGACAACCATGACACTCAGCGCGGCGGAAGTGTCCTCACCTACAAGAGCTCCAAGGCATACAAGGTGAGCTTTGAAACAGGATTTATAAGTTCACGGGGTCACGTCAAATCATCTGCTGCTTACCATGCTCATGGAAATAAAAAGTCGAGAACGTATCGAACGATAATTGTCATTGGTACTTCAGATGGCGGTCGCTTTTATGTTGGCCCACACTTACGGTACTCCCCGAGTCATGAGCTCCTTCTCGTTCACCGACGATGATGCCGGACCACCCGCCGACTCCGATGGCAGCATCAGCTCTCCCATATTCTATTCTGACAACAGTTGTGGAAACGGATGGGTCTGTGAGCATCGCTGGCGCCAGATCTACAACATGGTTGGGTTCCGAAATGCCGTAAAGGGAACCACCATCAATGACTGGTGGGATAACAGCAGCAACCAAATTTCCTTCTGCCGTGGTGGCGCCGGATTCATTGCATTTAATTTGGACTCCTGGGACCTCCAACAGACCCTCCAGACTTGCCTTTCCGCTGGTACCTACTGTGACGTCATATCCGGCAGCTTGGTGGACGGTAGCTGTACAGGAAAGTCCGTAACCGTAGGCAGCGACGGTACCGCTTACATCGAGATATTGACTACCGAGGAGGATGGTGTACTTGCTATTCATCAGAACGTGAGTGAAACTGCTCTGAGCATGCCAGAATGTTTGGTTCGAAATGCAGCATCATTTTTGTGATTCTCGCATTTCTGATTCTTTTCTTTCATCTGTTTCAGGCAAAGCTGTAATGATGACATTAAATTTGGCCACATCATCTTCAATTAATGAGCAACGCTAATCAGAAGACTACATTTTATTATTCTTTTATAATCCAGAGGCTTTTTTGCAATAAAGAATCACAAAAAAAATGTGTATATATATATGGAACCGAGTGAACTAGTAGCCACGTGACGAAACTCCTTATATCAAAATGTATATTTATACAATATTCACAGAGATGCCCATGAAAATAGTCGAAATGTCCGTAAAAGTACCTGGTAAATTGAAAAATAATGTAATGATGATGGTTACTGATCCATCCCCTTCCTTGCCCGGCGTAAGCCAGAAAGTGGCTTCTGGTGATATACCTTGTCGAGTATGGCAGTAGTAGGCGGCAAGTATTATTATTATTATTATTATTATTACTACATCCAAAAGAATATTACTTGCCAAATATAATTACAGCTTCATATTGTCCCAAACCAATCAGGCGTACGATTTTAATTTACACCATGTTCCACTTCTGCCCCATGCAGTATGTGTGAAATCGTGGTGATTTTTTCTCGAAACGTGTAGCTTTGTTTCACGTAGTATTCAAAAATTTTCTTCGGTAATGAAAAGTCCCAAAAGAGAGAGAAAAGAAGTGAATAAATTATTTCACTCAATTAATCATACGTAGCGTGAATCAGAATGACTAGCAATGGGAAAATATGGTCACAGATAATACTCCTCAAACAACACCAGATTCATATTCCGAAATATAATACTTAAAATTAATTATAACAATAATATTTCAGAATGCTAGCTTTGTTCGTCAGTATGCTCATAGTCAGTGAAGTTGATGTTGCTATTTACGGACCAAATTTTCCATCTAAAAGCTGAAGTATGGAAGTAATTTCGACAAAATCAACTCAGATTGATGTACGAAAAACAAGTGTTTTCGTTGCGTAAACATCAATTATTTTAGCGGCGCACTAATTCTAATGATTAGGTTTCGATACATAAGATGCAAGACGTCTCATCAAGCTGTACTCATCAACTCTTAATTTCTGCTACACAAAATAATCAAAATTTCTAAACACAAAATATTCAAAACAATAATATGGAAACAATTTTTTTATTAAAATACTTTAATATTCAAAAATGAATTATAAACTATGCTTTTGTATACTTATAATAAAACTACACCTTAGAGGATATAAGCGTTCCCTCTTATTATAATTATCAGTTCGTTCGGGAACCAGAAGATGGCACTATTATTTAATGTTGGTAACACCACTATTATGTCTCCGACGAAAAACCATCAGAACTGTAGTTTCAAATTGTTCACTAGTTGGTAGCAAGCAGTTAGATAGTTAACCTAATAAATATTAACTGTTGACATTAAAAATAAGTTTTGTTAGTACTTTTGTCTGGATTTAATAATTAATATTATTCAACGATTTTTTCATGTGAAGGAAAGTATGTCTAAATGTAATAATTCGATGTGTTGCATTTGTTCAAAATTCATTAAAAAAATGTCGCGCACTTTGGAGTCACAATTGCACGGGTAAAGATAGTCGAAAACTTCTTAGCATCTTCATCGGATTGTAAATGTTTTGAAGGCCCCCGTATTTTTTTTATGAATTTTGAACAAATGCAACACTTCGAATTATTACTTTTAGACGTAGATATACGTTCATTCGCATGAAAAAATCGTTAAATAATATTAATTATTAAATCAAGACAAAAGTACGAAGAAAACTTATTTTTAATGTCAACGGTTAATATTTATTAGGTTAAATATCTAACTGCTTGCTACCAACTAGTGAAAAAATTTGAAACCAAAAGTCTTATGGTTTTTTGGCCGGAGATAAAATAGTGGTGTTGTCCACATTTTTGATTTTCAGTTGTTTTCGATTTATCCTAAAACCGAAGTAGATTAAGATCTGAAACTTGTAAGATCAGCGTACCTTATTAGTACCAACATACCCTCAAATGATGATCCAGATATCCTTCTGGGGCCGATTCACTATGCTTATCGTCCTATGGTCTTTATGTACGTGCAAGATGCCAACATCATGTGCAGTAGGCTCTCAGTGACTGTAATGGAAATGTACCAACTTGAGATTTGAACCGCGAATCAATAACCGATAGAATCAATACATTTTCGTGTATTGCGTAAATAGACTGATCATATTCACCGATATATATTTGATTTCCGTAGTATCTGGATCAACGATAAGAAGAATACCCCAATATGAAAATAATATTGTATTTAATTAGTCGATTAGATTGTAGAAGAATATAAGTAGAAAGATTCTGAAATCTGGGTACAGAATGCTCAAGATGTTGCTGGGTGTGACGTTACTGACCCTCGTCGCGATTGCGACCGCAGACTCCGGGACCAAGGATCCCCATTACTGGGACAACCACGATGTCATGGTGCACCTCTTCGAGTGGAAATGGAGCGACATTGCAGATGAATGTGAAAACTTCCTCGCCCCGCAAGGATACGGAGGTGTCCAGGTAAGCAATTGCGAGGAGAACGATCGGCCGTGAACGAACAGTAAACTTTTTTTCTTCTTACAGGTCTCACCTCCGAATGAAAATCTGATAATTTCCGACAGGCCATGGTACGAACGCTACCAGCCAGTTTCTTACATACTGACGACTAGATCTGGCACTGAGGATGAATTCAAGGATATGGTAGAACGTTGCAACACTGTTGGCGTCAGAATTTACGTGGATGCAGTCTTCAACCAGATGTCCGCATTGGCAGACGATGGCTCTTATGGTACTGCTGGATCTCAGGCTTACTACTCGATAAGGTCATGGCCCGGAGTCCCCTACACTTCGGACGACTTTCACTCGTCCTGCTCCATCACGGACTACACAAATGCTACTAACGTCCGAGACTGCTGGCTGGATGGTCTAGCGGATCTTGACCAATCGACTGAAGATGTCCGCGAAAAGGTCGCGGCATACTTAAACGGACTCATCGAGATGGGCGTAGCTGGATTCCGGTGGGTGTTTAAAATATAACTACCGGTGTCATTTAGTAAAATATCTCTGTTTATCGAGCAATTACTGATGCCACGAGTTATTCAGCGAACTTCTTTTTGTCTCTCTTCACCCGCAGTATCGACGCAGCTAAGCACATGTGGCCCGAAGACTTGGAGAACATTTACGACCGCCTGGAGACTCTTGATATCTACCAGGGCTTTGCCTCAAGTCTTAGCCCGTTCCTCTACCAGGAGGTCATTGAATCCAGCGGCGAAGCAATTACCGCATCGGAGTACACAGACCTTGGAAGAGTCACCGAATTCGCTCATGGTTCGCAGCTGAGTAACTGTTTCATGGGAAACAACGACCTCAGGTGGTTGATCAACTGGGGTGAAGACTGGGGTCTTATGTCATCCGACGATGCCCTAGTGTTCATCGACAACCATGACACCCAGCGCAGTGACAGCTCAATCCTCACGTACAAGGATGCGAAGGCGTACAAGGTGAGCTTCCAAACATCACTTTAATAAGTTTTACGGGGTCACGTCAAATCTCACGCTGTTCTCAATGTACATTGTGATAAAAGGTTCCGGAACGTTTGGAACGTTAATTGTCAACGTTATTATAGATGGCGGTCGCGTTCATGTTGGCTCATCCCTATGGTACTGTGCCCCGAGTAATGAGCTCCTTCTCGTTCACCGACAGTGACGCTGGTCCACCCGCAGACACCGATGGCAGCATCCTCTCTCCCATATTCTATTCCGACAACAGCTGCGGAAACGGATGGGTCTGCGAGCATCGTTGGCGACAGATATACAACATGGTTGCATTCCGTAATGCTGTAAAGGGGACCGAACTCTACGAGTGGTGGGATAATGAAAGCAATCAAATTTCCTTCTGCCGCGGTAGCGCCGGATTCGTCGCATTCAATCTGGACACCTGGGACCTCCAACAGACCCTTCAGACCTGCCTTTCCGCTGGTACCTACTGTGACGTCATATCCGGCAGCTTGGTGGACGGTAGCTGTACAGGAAAGTCCGTAACCGTAGGCAGCGACGGTACCGCTTATATCGAGCTATTGACCACTGAGGAAGACGGTGTACTTGCTCTTCATGTTAACGTAAGTAAAATTGCTTCGACCATACCAGAATATTCGATTTTAAATGTTGCACCAGTATTTAGCAATCCTCAAATTCGTAATACTTTGTTTTTATCTGTTTTAGGCCAAGCTGTAGTGGCGTTAATTTCACTCTGATTATCTCCAATAATGGCACAACTGTTTAAAATGTAAAAATTACATTTTTGTTCTAAAATTGGAGAGACTTCTTGTTGAATATATGTTGATTATGTTATAGTTTTACGTATTTTTGCAATCATCATATGAGGTACTATATAAGTACACCGTGCACTACGTACATTCATTTGTTTTTTGTATTTGAGTGAAGACTTAGCAAGCAGAGTGATTGACGCTTTCCAATTCGCATCAGGTTCAAAAGTTGTACATGTATACACTGGATCTTTCTACAAAATAATTATCAGCATTCACGACCTACCTGTCGTTTTTTTCTGTCACAAAAAATCCAAACAAATAATAAGAAACCATATATATATATATACATATAGACTAGTAGCTATATCGAGGAACTATATTACTCAATATCTATAAGGATATCTACGAACAACATCGAAACGTTTGTTAGACGTCTAGCATATCAAAAAATGATGACATATAAATATTATACCGAAAAAATATAACTGTAGCTAGTTATCACTATAATATGTCTATAATTTACGAATTACACCAAAATACTTCAATTGGAGATATTTTTTCTCAAATTGCTGTAGGTATATCTCGAATTACGCCGCAAATTATTGTTTATCGTTTCCAAAGTCTTTGACAATTAATTGATCATAATGAACAATGATAGAATTCTTTTTTATTTCGAGTTAATAATTATTTCTCTTAAATCTGCGTAGCGTTCCCCTGTCAAAACGAAGTACGTTCAAGTATTAAGACATTAAAGTATTATTACAGACTTTTACAGCCGTAAGTAATGTGAAAAAATTTTCATTGCAAATAATCCAATCAATTTTTCACTGCGAGAAAAATGTGTTTGTAGTCATTTAACCCCGGGGTGGATTACCGTAGTACAAATACCTTTGAATATCAGAGTCTTGAGTAGTCTGAACTGAATCTATAACATGTAAATTGTGGATATTATGTAATAATAATCCAGGTATATATATAGCGAAAAAGATTTGCAACGAATACGTTCAAATTATATTCTCTTTGGCACGAGTATATTAATTAGATCGCATTTTTTGCCAAGATTTGATTTGCACGCCGTTGCGAAATGTTCCGAGATGTTTTAGTATGCAAAATCGGGGTGAGTCAGGAATAAGGTAGTGGCACACGTCATGTCGAACTGACGTAGTAGCACCGATCAATTCTTAGTACCCTGCCACGCAACTATGTCACATTATTAACAATTAATGGCACATATAACGAGATCGTTTGTGTAGAGACTATTAGAAACATCGCAGCTCAAGTCGTCAATTGAGATAAGATATGCATACGCAATGCTAATACATAGGAATTACGTATACTAAAGTTTCTTCGAGAATAATATTATTGTCTACTTAATTACAGGTCAAATATAAAACTTTTCCCTTTATTCATCCACGAAAAATTGTCTTCGATTAATTGAATGGGAATTTAATACAGTGAAACACGAAACAACATATACGTCGATTTTATTAATTATCTAAAAATAAACACGAGAAAGGTAATGTGAAGAAAAAAAAAAACTATGAATAACACAATAAGAAATATTAAATAACAGCAAATTTAAGATAGCATAAAATCACCGTGTGTATTACCCCTGAATTTCACCAATTTTATAAATTACCGTTATCCTTATTGTACTATACAATCAATTAGTAAGAATCAAATTTCACTTCCTGATATGGCTCGTCACAAACCACGAGGCACAGCGCCAGTCTGCAAGCAGGTTTTAGAACGCTCGAACAATCAACGAACAACTACCCAAACAACAGGTATTTGATAAGATCGATTATAAAAAGAAGTTATAAACGTATTCAATTGCGGGCGAGCCACGTCAGGAGTGTAAAATTTTATCCATAGTTACAGCAAGTTATATATATAGTAAATATAAGTATATATGTATAGTATGTTCTCTTGTATGAAATAACATAAGTGTATTTATTTATATTTATATACACACAAGGTGTCACAGTTTGTGAACTCACAATTTTTCAATACTCTTTAGCATGAAGCCGAATGAGATCCATTATTTTACATATAAAGTTATGGACTCTCTATGGGAAATTTTGTAACCACAACAAGTTTTAGAATATTTTCAGTGAAAGTTGTTGAAATGTCGAGACAGCCAAAAACTGGAGCACCTTGTATATGCATGGGACAGGATAGATGAAGACCTTTATTTTATGGATTTACTGAATGCGTTGATGCTCCTTCCGACCGTCATCGTCGGTTTAGTCTTTACGTTTGCGATTTTGTTGCTCCTGAAAAATAATTTTATGAATGAAAAAAAAAGTGAATTTGTCACATTCAGCCACTTCTGCTTTTATAAGCCTAAAAGCCACGTAATCGCAAAAAGTTGCCACTTACAGCTCGTTTATTGATCAACGAGCTAAACTTGAATAATTAATAAATTCACGCAGTTTACTTGTGTTGGCACATACCTTTTGGGTAAGAATAATGAGAAGCCGACGGAAAACGCCAATAAAGTCAATGAAGAGATCCAGAGAGTGAGCGATAAAGTCCTTGCTGCCCATGCGACGCTTCTCAATGATAAGTTGTGTGTCGTACAGGACAAACCCTGACATTACAAATAGGCCCAAGTATAAATGGATTTGGTGAACAACAGGCGAGCGTAAGAAGAGATTAGCCAATGAAATGAGTAGTATAGCATTCAACATTGTCATCAGAGTTCCACCAAAGTATAACCAGCGGCCTCGTTCAGCTAGGATTGCTGAGATGCTGAATGAGACAAACATCACCGTAGTGCCTGTAAGACCGAAAAAAAAATATTAGGAGTCAAATAGATAAAATGAGAAGACCATGTCTAGTGACTGTTATTCACAATCGAGACGTACCTACTAACGCAGTGACTATGATGCTGGGATCGACAACGATGACCGCCTCCAAAAGCGGGCCCATTCCCAGTCCAGAAAGGAATGCGAATCCAAGGAGATAGCCAAGACGCAGTTTCTGGTTTTTATCATTATCTGGTGTTGATATCAGGGCAAAAAGGAGTCCAAGAGCTCCAAGTGTCGTCAACAATCCGGCTTCCAGAATACCGGTGTACATGTGAATGTACGCACCAACAGCCGCCGACACCGTGGAAAGTGACAGGCAACCATAGACATTTTTCAAGTGTTGTCTGACCGGTGCTTCCCTAAGAAAAAAAATAAAGTTGTTGCTAATTAAATTGTGTAATATGTAAATTAAACGTATTAAGTCATTCAATGACTGGCAGTAATTTGCTTCGGTGACAAGGTCATGAGAAAAACTTGACAAGTGTGAAATACAAACCGTTACGTTACGCATGATGAAATATTTCATTAGATTAAGGTTGAATGTTTGGTAGGATTACTATTTATACATTGTACGGTCTGTCTTTAAAAAACCAAAAGATTGGATGAAGTATCGTCAGTGTCGTGTATCTGCAAGGTCAGAATTAGCTGGGTAAGCTCAGCTACGTGATAAACTCGGTTCATATATTTTTAAAAAGTCACACCTGATAAAACCCTGAGTATGAATAAGGCAATGATGACCATTATTGTTATTTAAAAAGATATGACGACGATCACGTAGCGCGGTTATCAAGCCCTGTTGGATTGGGTCACTTTCTAGTCATACAACGATTGCCATTAGTCAACAGCCCGATGATGAAAAAAATGTCAAAGAAAGAAAACTGTTATGTCACGAAACATTGTGGTTAGCGTGATATTTTAACGAAAAGCGATGAGTAGAATATTGGAATGTGAATATCCCAGAGCTGAGATACGAAGTTGCAACTATCGTTAATGTACTGTACAAAAACCGCTGTAAACGAATATTCGTAGTAAGGTAATTGGAACGAATAATGGGGGCTTGAATGTACTCACAATTTGTTATTGAAAGAATGCACGAATGACTGTAACGTAGGCGCCATGATTTTACTTCCTTGCTATTCCAGGTAGCACAGTATTATGCTCGGCTTAACTCGTATTGCTTATAATTTTATACAGATCCAGAATAATCTTGAATCGTGGAAGGTTCTTTTCGGGACACGTCAGACTTTACGTTAATTTCTTGCGAACTTCTGATTGGCCGTTACAAGTTTACCAAAACAACAAGGTAGGGCCGATGCGGCGTCGTTAGAGTGACTGAGATATCGGATAGTCATCGACTGTGACGTGGGTGCAGCCATAATGTTACTGCGACGTCTCGCTCATCGTGACGCGCACGCGCCTGGTTATACCACGTGATCGAGTAGCTTAGAACGGGTAGGTCTTTAATAAAAAAAAAAAATTGAGTAAAAGAATTATTTTAAAGTACAATAGTTCGTAATTACGATGCTTAATGATCTTCTACCACTGAAGATAATTCTATGAACATACAGGAAGGACCACATCAGATACTGAACCCCAGCAAGGAAAAAAACTGCTTTTGCAAACTTCAGAGAAAATTAGCTTCATTATTATAGCGTCCGTATTCAGTAACTGATGAAAACCTCCTATGAATATGAAAGATTCTTCTAGGCCGTTGTTTACAAATGGAATGTATGAAATGATTAGAATTAGTGATAAAGATCCATTGTAAATGCAATTAGTGTAGAATTTATTGACGTTTCGACACGGATAAAAGCTAGGCAATAACAACTAGTTTTCTGTTTCATTGCGCATGAGATGTTAATAATTTCAGGCTTAGGTAAGAAGAAGATGGTATTTGATGTATATTTTTAAGACAATGATAATAACTATCTGATAGAGTATTTATCATATTGTGCTGATGACGAATATAATATATGATACGCGACTATTTCCATAAAATCTGAGTACACTTCTTATTAAAGCGGGATAACAGGTTCTGTGTTCTTCTTTTTCTGTAGTGAAATTTGTTATGTTGTTAAATTTCTACGCACTGACATCCAAACACTTGTACTTGTATTAGGGCATATTCGATGAAATACAGATTTATGCTAAAAAATTCTGATTTTTTTGCCCAGCCTTATCTAGAACCCGTCCCAAATTTCATGCATTTCAGCCGAAACTTGGAATTCTTCGATTGCACCGCATTCGGACTGCGTAAATTCAGTTCGTGAGAAATTCTACCGGCATTTTGACAAAAACATCAAGGTTTTCACAGTGAATGCAGTGGTGAGCTTTACTGTATTGCCTATTTTCTGACCGAAAAAATATTCGTCTCAGATTCGATTCGTATGACTCTTTCCCGACCAATTGGACCCCAAGGAACTCAGAAAACGCAGCAAAAGGAGCGTGGGATCGACGGGAGAGAAGATACGATGAAAAAAGCACCTGCTGAAAATTGTCGAAAATTCTGGTTTTCGTTTTTTGGCTGTAACTTTCGATGCGTTGATCGCAGCGTATTGGGACTGCGCCCAATCGATTTCTCTAGCAAAATTACGTCGGAATAGTGCCTGAAAGAATTGATTCCAGCACTTTTGAAAATCGCGAAAATTTTCACCAAAAATACAAAGGGGTTTTTCCTTTCTTTTCTTTTTTTTTGAACAAAAAAATTTTCGTCTCAGAATTGATTCGTATGACTCTTTCCCGACAAATTGGACCCCGAGGAACTCAGAAAACGCAGCAAAAGGAGCGTGGGATCAACGGGAGAGAAGATACGTGGAAAAAAGCACCTGCTGAGAAATGTCGAAAATTCAGGTTTTCATTTTTTAGCTGTAACTTTCGATGCGTCCATCGCAGCGTATTGAGACTGCGCCCAATCGATTTCTCTCGCAAAATTACGTCGAAATAGTGCCTGAAAGAATTGATTCCAGCACTTTTCAAAATCGCGAAAATTTTCGCCAAAAATACAAAGGGGTCAACCTTCCTTTTTTTTTGACCAAAAAATTTTTTGTCTCAGAATTGATTCGTATGACTCTTTTCCGATCAATTGGACCCCAAGGAACCCAAAAAACGCAGCAAAAGGAGCGTGGGATCAACGGGAGAGAAGATACGAGGGAAAAAGCAACTGCTGAAGAATGTCGAAAATTCAGGTTTTCGTTTTTTGGCTGTAACTTTCGATGCGTTGATCGCAGCGTATTGGGACTGCGCCCAATCGATTTCTCTCGCAGAATTACGTCGGAATAGTGCCACAATTAATTTATTCCAGCACTTTTGAAAATCGCGAAAATTTTCGCCAAAAATACAAATAACCTTCCTTTTTTTTTGACCAAAAAATTTTCCGTCTCAGAATTGATTCGTATGACTCTTTTCCGACCAATTGGACCCCAAGGAACTCAGAAAACGCAGCAAAAGGAGCGTGGGATCAACGGGAGAGAAGATACGAGGAAAAAAGGACCTGCTGAAAACTGTCGAAAATTCAGGTTTTCGTTTTTTGTCTGTAACTTTCGATGCGTTGATCGCAGCGTATTGGGACTGCGCCCAATCGATTTCTCTCGCAAAATTACGTCGGAATAGTGCCACAATTAATTTATTCCAGCACGTTTGTGAATCGCGAAAATTTTCGCCAAAAATACAAAGGGGTTAACCTTCCTTTTTTTTTGACCAAAAAATTTTTCGTCTCAGAATTGATTCGTATGACTCTTTCCCGACCAATTGGACCCCAAGGAACTCAGAAAACGCAGCAAAAGGAGCGTGGGATCAACGGGAGAGAAGATACGAGGAAAAAAGCACCTGCTGAAAACTGTCGAAAATTCAGGTTTTCGTTTTTTGGCTGTAACTCTCGATGCGTTGATCGCAGCGTATTGGGACTGCGCCCAATCGATTTCTCTCGCAAAGATATGTCGGAATAGTGCCACAATTAATTGATTCCAGCACTTTTGGAAATCGCGAAAATTTTCGCCAAAAATACAAAGGGGTTAACCTTCCTTTTTTTTCGACCAAATAATTTTTCGTCTCAGAATTGATTCGTATTCCTCTTTCCCGACCTATTGGACCCCAAGGAACTCAGAAAACGCAGCAGAAGGAGCGTGGGATCAACGGGAGAGAAGATACGAGGAAAAAAGCACCTGCTGAAACATGTCGAAAATTCAGGTTTTCGTTTTTTGGCTGTAACTCTCGATGCGTTGATCGCAGCCTATTGGGACTGCGCCCAATCGATTTCTCTCGCAAAATTACGTCGGAATAGTGCCACAATTAATTTATTCCAGCACTTTTGGGAATCGCGAAAATTTTCGCCAAAAATACAAAGGGGTTAACCTTCCTTTTTTTTCGACCAAAAAATTTTTCGTCTCAGAATTGATTCGTATGACTCTTTTCCGACCAATTGGACCCCAAGGAACTCAGAAAACGCAGCAAAAGGAGCGTGGGATCAACCGGAGAGAAGATACGAGGAAAAAAGGACCTGCTGAAAACTGTCGAAAATTCAGGTTTTCGTTTTTTGTCTGTAACTTTCGATGCGTTGATCGCAGCGTATTGGGACTGCGCCCAATCGATTTCTCTCGCAAAATTACGTCGGAATAGTGCCACAATTAATTTATTCCAGCACTTTTGTGAATCGCGAAAATTTTCGCCAAAAATACAAAGGGGTTAACCTTCCTTTTTTTTTGACCAAAAAATTTTTCGTCTCAGAATTGATTCGTATGACTCTTTCCCGACCAATTGGACCCCAAGGAACTCAGAAAACGCAGCAAAAGGAGCGTGGGATCGACGGGAGAGAAGATACGAGGAAAAAAGCACCTGCTGAAAAATGTCGAAAATTCAGGTTTTCGTTTTTTGGCTGTAACTTTCGATGCGTTGATCGCAGCGTATTGGGACTGCACCCAATCGATTTCTCTCGCAAAATTACGTCGGAATAGTGCCACAATTAATTTACTCCAGCACTTTTGTGAATCGCGAAAATTTTCGCCAAAAATACAAAGGGGTTAGCCTTCCTTTTTTTTTGACCAAAAAATTTTTCGTCTCAGAATTGATTCGTATGACACTTTTCCGACCAATTGGACCCCAAGGAACTCAGAAATCGCAGCGAAAGGAGCGTGGGATGAACGGAAGAGAAGATACGAGGAAAATAGCACCTGCTGAAAAATGTCGAAAATTCAGGTTTTCGTTTTTTGGCTGTAACTCTCGATGCGTTGATCGCAGCGTATTGGGACTGCGCCCAATCGATTTCTCTCGCAAAATTACGACGGAATAGTGCCACAATTAATTTATTCCAGCAGTTTTGGGAATCGCGAAAATTTTCGCCAAAAATACAAAGGGGTTAACCTTCCTTTTTTTTCGACCAAAAAATTTTTCGTCTCAGAATTGATTCGTATGACTCTTTCCCGACCAATTGGACCCCAAGGAACTCAGAAAACGCAGCAAAAGGAGCGTGGGATCAACGGGAGAGAAGATACGAGGAAAAAAGCACCTGCTGAAAACTGTCGAAAATTCAGGTTTTCATTTTTTGGCTGTAACTTTCGATGCGTTGATCGCAGCGTATTGGGACTGCGCCCAATCGATTTCTCTCGCAAAATTACGTCGGAATAGTGCCACAATTAATTCATTCCAGCACTTTTGGAAATCGCGAAAATTTTCGCCAAAAATACAAAGGGGTTAACCTTCCTTTTTTTTCGACCAAGAAATTTTTCGTCTCAGAATTGATTCGTATGACTCTTTCCCGACCAATTGGACCCCAAGGAACTCAGAAAACGCAGCAAAAGGAGCGTCGGATCAACGGGAGAGAAGATACGAGGAAAAAAGCACCTGCTGAAAAATGTCGAAAATTCAGGTTTTCGTTTTTTGGCTGTAACTTTCGATGCGTTGATCGCAGCGTATTGGGACTGCGCCCAATCGATTTCTCTCGCGAAATTACGTCGGAATAGTGCCACAATTAATTTATTCCAGCACTTTTGAAAATCGCGAAAATTTTCGCCAAAAATACAAATAACCTTCCTTTTTTTTTGACCAAAAAATTTTCCGTCTCAGAATTGATTCGTATGACTCTTTTCCGACCAATTGGACCCCAAGGAACTCAGAAAACGCAGCAAAAGGAGCGTGGGATCAACGGGAGAGAAGATACAAGGAAAAAAGCACCTGCTGAAAAATGTCGAAAATTCAGGTTTTCGTTTTTTGGCTGTAACTTTCGATGCGTTGATCGCAGCGTATTGGGACTGCGCCCAATCGATTTCTCTCGCAAAATTATGTCGGAATAGTGCCACAATTAATTGATTCCAGCACTGTTGGAAATCGCGAAAATTTTCGCCAAAAATACAAAGGGGTTAACCTTCCTTTTTTTTCGACCAAAAAATTTTTCGTCTCAGAATTGATTCGTATGCCTCTTTCCCGACCTATTGGACCCCAAGGAACTCAGAAAACGCAGCAGAAGGAGCGTGGGATTAACGGGAGAGAAGATACGAGGAAAAAAGCACCTGCTGAAACATGTCGAAAATTCAGGTTTTCGTTTTTTGGCTGTAACTTTTGATGCGTTGATCGCAGCGTATTGGGACTGCGCCCAATCGATTTCTCTCACAAAATGACGTCGGAATAGTGCCACAATCAATTTATTCCAGCACTTTTGTGAAACGCGAAAATTTTCGCCAAAAATACAAAGGGGTTAACCTTCCTTTTTTTTTGACCAAAAAATTTTTCGTCTCAGAATTGATTCGTATGACTCTTTCCCGACCAATTGGACCCCAAGGAACTCAGAAAACGCAGCAAAAGGAGCGTGGGATCGACGGGAGAGAAGATACGAGGAAAAAAGCACCTGCTGAAAAATGACGAAAATTCAGGTTTTCGTTTTTTGGCTGTAACTTTTGATGCGTTGATCGCAGCGTATTGGGACTGCGCCCAATCGATTTCCCTCGCAAAATTACGTCAGAATAGTGCCACAGTTAATTCATTCTAGCACTTTTGAACATCGCGAAATTTTTCGCCAAAAATACAAAGGGGTTAGCCTGCCTTTTTTTTTGACCAAAAAATTTTTCGTCTCAGAATTGATTCGTATGACACTTTTCCGACCAATTGGACCACAAGGAACTCCGAAATCGCAGCGAAAGGAGCGTGGGATCGACGGGAGAGAAGATACGAGGAAAATAGCACCTGCTGAAAAATGTCGAAAATTCAGGTTTTCGTTTTTTGGCTGTAACTCTCGATGCGTTGATCGCAGCGTATTGGGACTGCGCTCAATCGATTTCTCTCGCAAAATTACGTCGGAAGAGTGCCACAATTAATTTATTCCAGCACTTTTGGGAATCGCGAAAATTTTCGCTAAAGATACAAAGGGGTTAACCTTCCTTTTTTTTCGACCAAAAAATTTTTCGTCTCAGAATTGATTCGTATGACTCTTTCCCGACCAATTGGACCCCAAGGTACTCAGAAAACGCAGCAAAAGGAGCGTGGGATCAACGGGAGAGAAGATACGAGGATAAAAGCACCTGCTGAAAACTGTCGAAAATTCAGGTTTTCGTTTTTTGGCTGTAACTTTCGATGCGTTGATCGCAGCGTATTGGGACTGCGCCCAATCGATTTCTCTCGCAAAATTACGTCGGAATAGTGCCACAATTAATTTATTCCAGCACTTTTGTGAATCGCGAAAATTTTCGCCAAAAATACAAAGGGGTTAACCTTCCTTTTTTTTCGACCAAAAAATTTTTCGTCTCAGAATTGATTCGTATGACTCTTTCCCGACCAATTGGACCCCAAGGAACTCAGAAAACGCAGCAAAAGGAGCGTGGGATCAACGGGAGAGAAGATACGAGGAAAAAAGCACCTGCTGAAAACTGTCGAAAATTCAGGTTTTCGTTTTTTGGCTGTAACTTTCGATGCGTTGATCGCAGCGTATTGGGACTGCGCCCAATCGATTTCTCTCGCAAAATTACGTCAGAATAGTGCCACAATTAATTTATTCCAGCACTTTTGTGAATCGCGAAAATTTTCGCCAAAAATACAAAGGGGTTAACCTTCCTTTTTTTTTGACCAAAAAATTTTTCGTCTCAGAATTGATTCGTATGACTCTTTCCCGACCAATTGGACCCCAAGGAACTCAGAAAACGCAGCAAAAGGAGCGTGGGATCGACGGGAGAGAAGATACGAGGAAAAAAGCACCTGCTGAAAAATGACGAAAATTCAGGTTTTCGTTTTTTGGCTGTAACTTTCGATGCGTTGATCGCAGCGTATTGGGACTGCGCCCAATCGATTTCTCTCGCAAAATTACTTCGGAATAGTGCCACAATTAATTCATTCCAGCACTTTTGGAAATCGCGAAAATTTTCGCCAAAAATACAAAGGGGTTAACCTTCCTTTTTTTTCGACCAAAAAATTTTTCGTCTCAGAATTGATTCGTATGACTCTTTCCCGACCAATTGGACCCCAAGGAACTCAGAAAACGCAGCAAAAGGAGCGTCGGATCAACGGGAGAGAAGATACGAGGAAAAAAGCACCTGCTGAAAAATGTCGAAAATTCAGGTTTTCGTTTTTTGGCTGTAACTTTCGATGCGTTGATCGCAGCGTATTGGGACTGCGCCCAATCGATTTCTCTCGCAAAATTACGTCGGAATAGTGCCACAATTAATTTATTCCAGCACTTTTGAAAATCGCGAAAATTTTCGCCAAAAATACAAATAACCTTCCTTTTTTTTTGACCAAAAAATTTTCCGTCTCAGAATTGATTCGTATGACTCTTTTCCGACCAATTGGACCCCAAGGAACTCAGAAAACGCAGCAAAAGGAGCGTGGGATCAACGGGAGAGAAGATACGAGGAAAAAAGCACCTGCTGAAAAATGTCGAAAATTCAGGTTTTCGTTTTTTGGCTGTAACTTTCGATGCGTTGATCGCAGCGTATTGGGACTGCGCCCAATCGATTTCTCTCGCAAAATTACGTCGGAATAGTGCCACAATTAATTTATTCCAGCAGTTTTGGGAATCGCGAAAATTTTCGCCAAAAATACAAAGGGGTTAACCTTCCTTTTTTTTTGACCAAAAAATTTTTCGTCTCAGAATTGATTCGTATGACTCTTTCCCGACCAATTGGACCCCAAGGAACTCAGAAAACGCAGCAAAAGGAGCGTGGGATCGACGGGAGAGAAGATACGAGGAAAAAAGCACCTGCTGAAAAATGACGAAAATTCAGGTTTTCGTTTTTTGGCTGTAACTTTCGATGCGTTGATCGCAGCGTATTGGGACTGCGCCCAATCGATTTCTCTCGCAAAATTATGTCGGAATAGTGCCACAATTAATTTATTCCAGCACTTTTGGGAATCGCGAAAATTTTCGCTAAAAATACAAAGGGGTTAACCTTCCTTTTTTTTCGACCAAAAAATTTTTCGTCTCAGAATTGATTCGTATGACTCTTTCCCGACCAATTGGACCCCAAGGAACTCAGAAAACGCAGCAAAAGGAGCGTGGGATCGACGGGAGAGAAGATACGAGGAAAAAAGCACCTGCTGAAAAATGACGAAAATTCAGGTTTTCGTTTTTTGGCTGTAACTTTTGATGCGTTGATCGCAGCGTATTGGGACTGCGCCCAATCGATTTCCCTCGCAAAATTACGTCCGAATAGTGCCACAGTTAATTCATTCTAGCACTTTTGAACATCGCGAAAATTTTCGCCAAAAATACAAAGGGGTTAGCCTGCCTTTTTTTTTGACCAAAAAATTTTTCGTCTCAGAATTGATTCGTATGACACTTTTCCGACCAATTGGACCACAAGGAACTCCGAAATCGCAGCGAAAGGAGCGTGGGATCAACGGGAGAGAAGATACCAGGAAAAAAGCACCTGCTGAAAACTGTCGAAAATTCAGGTTTTCGTTTTTTGGCTGTAACTTTCGATGCGTTGATCGCAGCGTATTGGGACTGCGCCCAATCGATTTCTCTCGCAAAATTACGTCGGAATAGTGCCACAATTAATTTACTCCAGCACTTTTGTGAATCGCGAAAATTTTCGCCAAAAATACAAAGGGGTTAACCTTCCTTTTTTTTTGACCAAAAAATTTTTCGTCTCAGAATTGATTCGTATGACTCTTTCCCGACCAATTGGACCCCAAGGAACTCAGAAAACGCAGCAAAAGGAGCGTGGGATCGACGGGAGAGAAGATACGAGGAAAATAGCACCTGCTGAAAAATGTCGAAAATTCAGGTTTTCGTTTTTTGGCTGTAACTCTCGATGCGTTGATCGCAGCGTATTGGGACTGCGCTCAATCGATTTCTCTCGCAAAATTACGTCGGAATAGTGCCACAATTAATTTATTCCAGCACTTTTGGGAATCGCGAAAATTTTCGCTAAAGATACAAAGGGGTTAACCTTCCTTTTTTTTCGACCAAAAAATTTTTCGTCTCAGAATTGATTCGTATGACTCTTTCCCGACCAATTGGACCCCAAGGAACTCAGAGAACGCAGCAAAAGGAGCGTCGGATCAACGGGAGAGAAGATACGAGGAAAAAAGCACCTGCTGAAAAATGTCGAAAATTCAGGTTTTCGTTTTTTGGCTGTAACTTTCGATGCGTTGATCGCAGCGTATTGGGACTGCGCCCAATCGATTTCTCTCGCAAAATTACGTCGGAATAGTGCCACAATTAATTTATTCCAGCACTTTTGAAAATCGCGAAAGTTTTCGCCAAAAATACAAATAACCTTCCTTTTTTTTTGACCAAAAAATTTTCCGTCTCAGAATTGATTCGTATGACTCTTTTCCGACCAATTGGACCCCAAGGAACTCAGAAAACGCAGCAAAAGGAGCGTGGGATCAACGGGAGAGAAGATACGAGGAAAAAAGCACCTGCTGAAAACTGTCGAAAATTCAGGTTTTCATTTTTTGGCTGTAACTTTCGATGCGTTGATCGCAGCGTATTGGGACTGCGCCCAATCGATTTCTCTCGCAAAATTACGTCGGAATAGTGCCACAATTAATTCATTCCAGCACTTTTGGAAATCGCGAAAATTTTCGCCAAAAATACAAAGGGGTTAACCTTCCTTTTTTTTCGACCAAGAAATTTTTCGTCTCAGAATTGATTCGTATGACTCTTTCCCGACCAATTGGACCCCAAGGAACTCAGAAAACGCAGCAAAAGGAGCGTGGGATCAACGGGAGAGAAGATACGAGGAAAAAAGCACCTGCTGAAAAATGTCGAAAATTCAGGTTTTCGTTTTTTGGCTGTAACTTTCGATGCGTTGATCGCAGCGTATTGGGACTGCGCCCAATCGATTTCTCTCGCAAAATTATGTCGGAATAGTGCCACAATTAATTGATTCCAGCACTTTTGGAAATCGCGAAAATTTTCGCCAAAAATACAAAGGGGTTAACCTTCCTTTTTTTTCGACCAAAAAATTTTTCGTCTCAGAATTGATTCGTATGCCTCTTTCCCGACCTATTGGACCCCAAGGAACTCAGAAAACGCAGCAAAAGGAGCGTGGGATCGACGGGAGAGAAGATACGAGGAAAATAGCACCTGCTGAAAAATGTCGAAAATTCAGGTTTTCGTTTTTTGGCTGTAACTCTCGATGCGTTGATCGCAGCGTATTGGGACTGCGCTCAATCGATTTCTCTCGCAAAATTACGTCGGAAGAGTGCCACAATTAATTTATTCCAGCACTTTTGGGAATCGCGAAAATTTTCGCTAAAGATACAAAGGGGTTAACCTTCCTTTTTTTTCGACCAAAAAATTTTTCGTCTCAGAATTGATTCGTATGACTCTTTCCCGACCAATTGGACCCCAAGGTACTCAGAAAACGCAGCAAAAGGAGCGTGGGATCAACGGGAGAGAAGATACGAGGATAAAAGCACCTGCTGAAAACTGTCGAAAATTCAGGTTTTCGTTTTTTGGCTGTAACTTTCGATGCGTTGATCGCAGCGTATTGGGACTGCGCCCAATCGATTTCTCTCGCAAAATTACGTCGGAATAGTGCCACAATTAATTTATTCCAGCACTTTTGTGAATCGCGAAAATTTTCGCCAAAAATACAAAGGGGTTAACCTTCCTTTTTTTTCGACCAAAAAATTTTTCGTCTCAGAATTGATTCGTATGACTCTTTCCCGACCAATTGGACCCCAAGGAACTCAGAAAACGCAGCAAAAGGAGCGTGGGATCAACGGGAGAGAAGATACGAGGAAAAAAGCACCTGCTGAAAACTGTCGAAAATTCAGGTTTTCGTTTTTTGGCTGTAACTTTCGATGCGTTGATCGCAGCGTATTGGGACTGCGCCCAATCGATTTCTCTCGCAAAATTACGTCAGAATAGTGCCACAATTAATTTATTCCAGCACTTTTGTGAATCGCGAAAATTTTCGCCAAAAATACAAAGGGGTTAACCTTCCTTTTTTTTTGACCAAAAAATTTTTCGTCTCAGAATTGATTCGTATGACTCTTTCCCGACCAATTGGACCCCAAGGAACTCAGAAAACGCAGCAAAAGGAGCGTGGGATCGACGGGAGAAAAGATACGAGGAAAAAAGCACCTGCTGAAAAATGACGAAAATTCAGGTTTTCGTTTTTTGGCTGTAACTTTCGATGCGTTGATCGCAGCGTATTGGGACTGCGCCCAATCGATTTCTCTCGCAAAATTACTTCGGAATAGTGCCACAATTAATTCATTCCAGCACTTTTGGAAATCGCGAAAATTTTCGCCAAAAATACAAAGGGGTTAACCTTCTTTTTTTTTCGACCAAAAAATTTTTCGTCTCAGAATTGATTCGTATGACTCTTTCCCGACCAATTGGACCCCAAGGAACTCAGAAAACGCAGCAAAAGGAGCGTCGGATCAACGGGAGAGAAGATACGAGGAAAAAAGCACCCGCTGAAAAATGTCGAAAATTCAGGTTTTCGTTTTTTGGCTGTAACTTTCGATGCGTTGATCGCAGCGTATTGGGACTGCGCCCAATCGATTTCTCTCGCAAAATTACGTCGGAATAGTGCCACAATTAATTTATTCCAGCACTTTTGAAAATCGCGAAAATTTTCGCCAAAAATACAAATAACCTTCCTTTTTTTTTGACCAAAAAATTTTCCGTCTCAGAATTGATTCGTATGACTCTTTCCCGACCAATTGGACCCCAAGGAACTCAGACAACGCAGCAAAAGGAGCGTGGGATCGACGGGAGAGAAGATACGAGGAAAAAAGCACCTGCTGAAAAATGACGAAAATTCAGGTTTTCGTTTTTTGGCTGTAACTTTCGATGCGTTGATCGCAGCGTATTGGGACTGCGCCCAATCGATTTCTCTCGCAAAATTACGTCGGAATAGTGCCACAATTAATTTATTCCAGCACTTTTGTGAATCGCGAAAATTTTCGCCAAAAATACAAAGGGGTTAACCTTCCTTTTTTTTTGACCAAAAAATTTTTCGTCTCAGAATTGATTCGTATGACTCTTTCCCGACCAATTGGACCCCAAGGAACTCAGAAAACGCAGCAAAAGGAGCGTGGGATCGACGGGAGAGAAGATACGAGGAAAAAAGCACCTGCTGAAAAATGACGAAAATTCAGGTTTTCGTTTTTTGGCTGTAACTTTCGATGCGTTGATCGCAGCGTATTGGGACTGCGCCCAATCGATTTCTCTCGCACAATTATGTCGGAATAGTGCCACAATTAATTTATTCCAGCACTTTTGGGAATCGCGAAAATTTTCGCTAAAAATACAAAGGGGTTAACCTTCCTTTTTTTTCGACCAAAAAATTTTTCGTCTCAGAATTGATTCGTATGACTCTTTCCCGACCAATTGGACCCCAAGGAACTCAGAAAACGCAGCAAAAGGAGCGTCGGATCAACGGGAGAGAAGATACGAGGAAAAAAGCACCTGCTGAAAAATGTCGAAAATTCAGGTTTTCGTTTTTTGGCTGTAACTTTCGATGCGTTGATCGCAGCGTATTGGGACTGCGCCGAATCGATTTCTCTCGCAAAATTACGTCGGAATAGTGCCACAATTAATTTATTCCAGCACTTTTGAAAATCGCGAAAATTCTCGCCAAAAATACAAATAACCTTCCTTTTTTTTTGACCAAAAAATTTTCCGTCTCAGAATTGATTCGTATGACTCTTTTCCGACCAATTGGACCCCAAGGAACTCAGAAAACGCAGCAAAAGGAGCGTGGGATCAACGGGAGAGAAGATACGAGGAAAAAAGCACCTGCTGAAAAATGTCGAAAATTCAGGTTTTCGTTTTTTGGCTGTAACTTTCGATGCGTTGATCGCAGCGTATTGGGACTGCGCCCAATCGATTTCTCTCGCAAAATTACGTCGGAATAGTGCCACAATTAATTTATTCCAGCACTTTTGTGAATCGCGAAAATTTTCGCCAAAAATACAAAGGGGTTAACCTTCCTTTTTTTTTGACCAAAAAATTTTTCGTCTCAGAATTGATTCGTATGACTCTTTCCCGACCAATTGGACCCCAAGGAACTCAGAAAACGCAGCAAAAGGAGCGTGGGATCGACGGGAGAGAAGATACGAGGAAAAAAGCACCTGCTGAAAAATGACGAAAATTCAGGTTTTCGTTTTTTGGCTGTAACTTTCGATGCGTTGATCGCAGCGTATTGGGACTGCGCCCAATCGATTTCTCTCGCACAATTATGTCGGAATAGTGCCACAATTAATTTATTCCAGCACTTTTGGGAATCGCGAAAATTTTCGCTAAAAATACAAAGGGGTTAACCTTCCTTTTTTTTCGACCAAAAAATTTTTCGTCTCAGAATTGATTCGTATGACTCTTTCCCGACCAATTGGACCCCAAGGAACTCAGAAAACGCAGCAAAAGGAGCGTGGGATCGACGGGAGAGAAGATACGAGGAAAAAAGCACCTGCTGAAAAATGACGAAAATTCAGGTTTTCGTTTTTTGGCTGTAACTTTTGATGCGTTGATCGCAGCGTATTGGGACTGCGCCCAATCGATTTCCCTCGCAAAATTACGTCAGAATAGTGCCACAGTTAATTCATTCTAGCACTTTTGAACATCGCGAAAATTTTCGCCAAAAATACAAAGGGGTTAGCCTGCCTTTTTTTTTGACCAAAAAATTTTTCGTCTCAGAATTGATTCGTATGACACTTTTCCGACCAATTGGACCACAAGGAACTCCGAAATCGCAGCGAAAGGAGCGTGGGATCAACGGGAGAGAAGATACCAGGAAAAAAGCACCTGCTGAAAACTGTCGAAAATTCAGGTTTTCGTTTTTTGGCTGTAACTTTCGATGCGTTGATCGCAGCGTATTGGGACTGCGCCCAATCGATTTCTCTCGCAAAATTACGTCGGAATAGTGCCACAATTAATTTACTCCAGCACTTTTGTGAATCGCGAAAATTTTCGCCAAAAATACAAAGGGGTTAACCTTCCTTTTTTTTTGACCAAAAAATTTTTCGTCTCAGAATTGATTCGTATGACTCTTTCCCGACCAATTGGACCCCAAGGAACTCAGAAAACGCAGCAAAAGGAGCGTGGGATCGACGGGAGAGAAGATACGAGGAAAATAGCACCTGCTGAAAAATGTCGAAAATTCGGGTTTTCGTTTTTTGGCTGTAACTCTCGATGCGTTGATCGCAGCGTATTGGGACTGCGCTCAATCGATTT
Source organism: Neodiprion lecontei (assembly GCF_021901455.1). Taxonomy (NCBI): domain Eukaryota; kingdom Metazoa; phylum Arthropoda; class Insecta; order Hymenoptera; family Diprionidae; genus Neodiprion; species Neodiprion lecontei. The sequence goes on along the minus strand of NC_060263.1, from coordinate 5,205,613 downwards.
CTCTCGCAAAATTACGTCGGAATAGTGCCACAATTAATTTATTCCAGCACTTTTGTGAATCGCGAAAATTTTCGCCAAAAATACAAAGGGGTTAACCTTCCTTTTTTTTTGACCAAAAAATTTTTCGTCTCAGAATTGATTCGTATGACTCTTTCCCGACCAATTGGACCCCAAGGAACTCAGAAAACGCAGCAAAAGGAGCGTGGGATCGACGGGAGAGAAGATACGAGGAAAAAAGCACCTGCTGAAAAATGACGAAAATTCAGGTTTTCGTTTTTTGGCTGTAACTTTCGATGCGTTGATCGCAGCGTATTGGGACTGCGCCCAATCGATTTCTCTCGCACAATTATGTCGGAATAGTGCCACAATTAATTTATTCCAGCACTTTTGGGAATCGCGAAAATTTTCGCTAAAAATACAAAGGGGTTAACCTTCCTTTTTTTTCGACCAAAAAATTTTTCGTCTCAGAATTGATTCGTATGACTCTTTCCCGACCAATTGGACCCCAAGGAACTCAGAAAACGCAGCAAAAGGAGCGTCGGATCAACGGGAGAGAAGATACGAGGAAAAAAGCACCTGCTGAAAAATGTCGAAAATTCAGGTTTTCGTTTTTTGGCTGTAACTTTCGATGCGTTGATCGCAGCGTATTGGGACTGCGCCGAATCGATTTCTCTCGCAAAATTACGTCGGAATAGTGCCACAATTAATTTATTCCAGCACTTTTGAAAATCGCGAAAATTCTCGCCAAAAATACAAATAACCTTCCTTTTTTTTTGACCAAAAAATTTTCCGTCTCAGAATTGATTCGTATGACTCTTTTCCGACCAATTGGACCCCAAGGAACTCAGAAAACGCAGCAAAAGGAGCGTGGGATCAACGGGAGAGAAGATACGAGGAAAAAAGCACCTGCTGAAAAATGTCGAAAATTCAGGTTTTCGTTTTTTGGCTGTAACTTTCGATGCGTTGATCGCAGCGTATTGGGACTGCGCCCAATCGATTTCTCTCGCAAAATTACGTCGGAATAGTGCCACAATTAATTTATTCCAGCACTTTTGTGAATCGCGAAAATTTTCGCCAAAAATACAAAGGGGTTAACCTTCCTTTTTTTTTGACCAAAAAATTTTTCGTCTCAGAATTGATTCGTATGACTCTTTCCCGACCAATTGGACCCCAAGGAACTCAGAAAACGCAGCAAAAGGAGCGTGGGATCGACGGGAGAGAAGATACGAGGAAAAAAGCACCTGCTGAAAAATGACGAAAATTCAGGTTTTCGTTTTTTGGCTGTAACTTTCGATGCGTTGATCGCAGCGTATTGGGACTGCGCCCAATCGATTTCTCTCGCACAATTATGTCGGAATAGTGCCACAATTAATTTATTCCAGCACTTTTGGGAATCGCGAAAATTTTCGCTAAAAATACAAAGGGGTTAACCTTCCTTTTTTTTCGACCAAAAAATTTTTCGTCTCAGAATTGATTCGTATGACTCTTTCCCGACCAATTGGACCCCAAGGAACTCAGAAAACGCAGCAAAAGGAGCGTGGGATCGACGGGAGAGAAGATACGAGGAAAAAAGCACCTGCTGAAAAATGACGAAAATTCAGGTTTTCGTTTTTTGGCTGTAACTTTTGATGCGTTGATCGCAGCGTATTGGGACTGCGCCCAATCGATTTCCCTCGCAAAATTACGTCAGAATAGTGCCACAGTTAATTCATTCTAGCACTTTTGAACATCGCGAAAATTTTCGCCAAAAATACAAAGGGGTTAGCCTGCCTTTTTTTTTGACCAAAAAATTTTTCGTCTCAGAATTGATTCGTATGACACTTTTCCGACCAATTGGACCACAAGGAACTCCGAAATCGCAGCGAAAGGAGCGTGGGATCAACGGGAGAGAAGATACCAGGAAAAAAGCACCTGCTGAAAACTGTCGAAAATTCAGGTTTTCGTTTTTTGGCTGTAACTTTCGATGCGTTGATCGCAGCGTATTGGGACTGCGCCCAATCGATTTCTCTCGCAAAATTACGTCGGAATAGTGCCACAATTAATTTACTCCAGCACTTTTGTGAATCGCGAAAATTTTCGCCAAAAATACAAAGGGGTTAACCTTCCTTTTTTTTTGACCAAAAAATTTTTCGTCTCAGAATTGATTCGTATGACTCTTTCCCGACCAATTGGACCCCAAGGAACTCAGAAAACGCAGCAAAAGGAGCGTGGGATCGACGGGAGAGAAGATACGAGGAAAATAGCACCTGCTGAAAAATGTCGAAAATTCGGGTTTTCGTTTTTTGGCTGTAACTCTCGATGCGTTGATCGCAGCGTATTGGGACTGCGCTCAATCGATTTCTCTCGCAAAATTACGTCGGAATAGTGCCACAATTAATTTATTCCAGCACTTTTGGGAATCGCGAAAATTTTCGCTAAAGATACAACGGGGTTAACCTTCCTTTTTTTTCGACCAAAAAATTTTTCGTCTCAGAATTGATTCGTATGACTCTTTCCCGACCAATTGGACCCCAAGGTACTCAGAAAACGCAGCAAAAGGAGCGTGGGATCAACGGGAGAGAAGATACGAGGATAAAAGCACCTGCTGAAAACTGTCGAAAATTCAGGTTTTCGTTTTTTGGCTGTAACTTTCGATGCGTTGATCGCAGCGTATTGGGACTGCGCCCAATCGATTTCTCTCGCAAAATTACTTCGGAATAGTGCCACAATTACTTCATTCCAGCACTTTTGGAAATCGCGAAAATTTTCGCCAAAAATACAAAGGGGTTAACCTTCCTTTTTTTTCGACCAAAAAATTTTTCGTCTCAGAATTGATTCGTATGACTCTTTCCCGACCAATTGGACCCCAAGGAACTCAGAGAACGCAGCAAAAGGAGCGTCGGATCAACGGGAGAGAAGATACGAGGAAAAAAGCACCTGCTGAAAAATGTCGAAAATTCAGGTTTTCGTTTTTTGGCTGTAACTTTCGATGCGTTGATCGCAGCGTATTGGGACTGCGCCCAATCGATTTCTCTCGCAAAATTACGTCGGAATAGTGCCACAATTAATTTATTCCAGCACTTTTGAAAATCGCGAAAGTTTTCGCCAAAAATACAAATAACCTTCCTTTTTTTTTGACCAAAAAATTTTCCGTCTCAGAATTGATTCGTATGACTCTTTTCCGACCAATTGGACCCCAAGGAACTCAGAAATCGCAGCGAAAGGAGCGTGGGATGAACGGAAGAGAAGATACGAGGAAAATAGCACCTGCTGAAAAATGTCGAAAATTCAGGTTTTCGTTTTTTGGCTGTAACTCTCGATGCGTTGATCGCAGCGTATTGGGACTGCGCCCAATCGATTTCTCTCGCAAAATTACGTCGGAATAGTGCCACAATTAATTTATTCCAGCACTTTTGGGAATCGCGAAAATTTTCGCTAAAAATACAAAGGGGTTAACCTTCCTTTTTTTTCGACCAAAAAATTTTTCGTCTCAGAATTGATTCGTATGACTCTTTCCCGACCAATTGGACCCCAAGGAATTCAGAAAACGCAGCAAAAGGAGCGTGGGATCAACGGTAGAGAAGATACGAGGAAAAAAGCACCTGCTGAAAACTGTCGAAAATTCAGGTTTTCGTTTTTTGGCTGTAACTTTCGATGCGTTGATCGCAGCGTATTGGGACTGCGCCCAATCGATTTCTCTCGCAAAATTACGTCGGAATAGTGCCACAATTAATTTACTCCAGCACTTTTGTGAATCGCGAAAATTTTCGCCAAAAATACAAAGGGGTTAACCTTCCTTTTTTTTTGACCAAAAAATTTTTCGTCTCAGAATTGATTCGTATGACTCTTTCCCGACCAATTGGACCCCAAGGAACTCAGAAAACGCAGCAAAAGGAGCGTGGGATCGACGGGAGAGAAGATACGAGGAAAAAAGCACCTGCTGAAAAATGACGAAAATTCAGGTTTTCGTTTTTTGGCTGTAACTCTCGATGCGTTGATCGCAGCGTATTGGGACTGCGCCCAATCGATTTCTCTCGCAAAATTACGTCGAAATAGTGCCACAATTAATTTATTCCAGCACTTTTGGGAATCGCGAAAATTTTCGCTAAAAATACAAAGGGGTTAACCTTCCTTTTTTTTCGACCAAAAAATTTTTCGTCTCAGAATTGATTCGTATGACTCTTTCCCGACCAATTGGACCCCAAGGAACTCAGAAAACGCAGCAAAAGGAGCGTGGGATCAACGGGAGAGAAGATACGAGGAAAAAAGCACCTGCTGAAAACTGTCGAAAATTCAGGTTTTCGTTTTTTGGCTGTAACTTTTGATGCGTTGATCGCAGCGTATTGGGACTGCGCCCAATCGATTTCTCTTGCAAAATTACGTCGGAATAGTGCCACAATTAATTTATTCCAGCACTTTTGTGAATCGCGAAAATTTTCGCCAAAAATACAAAGGGGTTAACCTTCCTTTTTTTTTGACCAAAAAATTTTTCGTCTCAGAATTGATTCGTATGACTCTTTCCCGACCAATTGGACCCCAAGGAACTCAGAAAACGCAGCAAAAGGAGCGTGGGATCGACGGGAGAGAAGATACGAGGAAAAAAGCACCTGCTGAAAAATGACGAAAATTCAGGTTTTCGTTTTTTGGCTGTAACTTTTGATGCGTTGATCGCAGCGTATTGGGACTGCGCCCAATCGATTTCTCTCGCAAAATTACGTCGGAATAGTGCCACAATTAATTTATTCCAGCACTTTTGGGAATCGCGAAAATTTTCGCTAAAAATACAAAGGGGTTAACCTTCCTTTTTTTTCGACCAAAAACTTTTCGTCTCAGAATTGATTCGTATGACTGTTTCCCGACCAATTGGACCCCAAGGAACTCAGAAAACGCAGCAAAAGGAGCGTGGGATCAACGGGAGAGAAGATACGAGGAAAAAAGCACCTGCTGAAAAATGTCGAAAATTCAGGTTTTCGTTTTTTGGCTGTAACTTTCGATGCGTTGATCGCAGCGTATTGGGACTGCACCCAATCGATTTCTCTCGCAAAATTACGTCGGAATAGTGCCACAATTAATTTACTCCAGCACTTTTGTGAATCGCGAAAATTTTCGCCAAAAATACAAAGGGGTTAGCCTTCCTTTTTTTTTGACCAAAAAATTTTTCGTCTCAGAATTGATTCGTATGACACTTTTCCGACCAATTGGACCCCAAGGAACTCAGAAATCGCAGCGAAAGGAGCGTGGGATGAACGGAAGAGAAGATACGAGGAAAATAGCACCTGCTGAAAAATGTCGAAAATTCAGGTTTTCGGTTTTTGGCTGTAACTCTCGATGCGTTGATCGCAGCGTATTGGGACTGCGCCCAATCGATTTCTCTCGCAAAATCACGACGGAATAGTGCCACAACTAATTTATTCCAGCAGTTTTGGGAATCGCGAAAATTTTCGCCAAAAATACAAAGGGGTTAACCTTCCTTTTTTTTTGACCAAAAAATTTTTCGTCTCAGAATTGATTCGTATGACTCTTTCCCGACCAATTGGACCCCAAGGAACTCAGAAAACGCAGCAAAAGGAGCGTGGGATCAACGGGAGAGAAGATACGAGGAAAAAAGCACCTGCTGAAAAATGTCGAAAATTCAGGTTTTCGTTTTTTGGCTGTAACTTTCGATGCGTTGATCGCAGCGTATTGGGACTGCGCCGAATCGATTTCTCTCGCAAAATTACGTCGGAATAGTGCCACAATTAATTCATTCCAGCACTTTTGGAAATCGCGAAAATTTTCGCCAAAAATACAAAGGGGTTAACCTTCCTTTTTTTTCGACCAAAAAATTTTTCGTCTCAGAATTGATTCGTATGACTCTTTCCCGACCAATTGGACCCCAAGGAACTCAGAAAACGCAGCAAAAGGAGCGTCGGATCAACGGGAGAGAAGATACGAGGAAAAAAGCACCTGCTGAAAAATGTCGAAAATTCAGGTTTTCGTTTTTTGGCTGTAACTTTCGATGCGTTGATCGCAGCGTATTGGGACTGCGCCGAATCGATCTCTCTCGCAAAATTACGTCGGAATAGTGCCACAATTAATTTATTCCAGCACTTTTGAAAATCGCGAAAATTTTCGCCAAAAATACAAATAACCTTCCTTTTTTTTTGACCAAAAAATTTTCCGTCTCAGAATTGATTCGTATGACTCTTTTCCGACCAATTGGACCCCAAGGAACTCAGAAAACGCAGCAAAAGGAGCGTGGGATCAACGGGAGAGAAGATACGAGGAGATAAGCACCTGCTGAAAAATGTCGAAAATTCAGGTTTTCGTTTTTTGGCTGTAACTTTCGATGCGTTGATCGCAGCGTATTGGGACTGCGCCCAATCGATTTCTCTCGCAAAATTACGTCGGAATAGTGCCACAATTAATTTATTCCAGCACTTTTGTGAATCGCGAAAATTTTCGCCAAAAATACAAAGGGGTTAACCTTCCTTTTTTTTTGACCAAAAAATTTTTCGTCTCAGAATTGATTCGTATGACTCTTTCCCGACCAATTGGACCCCAAGGAACTCAGAAAACGCAGCAAAAGGAGCGTGGGATCGACGGGAGAGAAGATACGAGGAAAAAAGCACCTGCTGAAAAATGACGAAAATTCAGGTTTTCGTTTTTTGGCTGTAACTTTCGATGCGTTGATCGCAGCGTATTGGGACTGCGCCCAATCGATTTCTCTCGCAAAATTATGTCGGAATAGTGCCACAATTAATTTATTCCAGCACTTTTGGGAATCGCGAAAATTTTCGCTAAAAATACAAAGGGGTTAACCTTCCTTTTTTTTCGACCAAAAAATTTTTCGTCTCAGAATTGATTCGTATGACTCTTTCCCGACCAATTGGACCCCAAGGAACTCAGAAAACGCAGCAAAAGGAGCGTGGGATCGACGGGAGAGAAGATACGAGGAAAAAAGCACCTGCTGAAAAATGACGAAAATTCAGGTTTTCGTTTTTTGGCTGTAACTTTTGATGCGTTGATCGCAGCGTATTGGGACTGCGCCCAATCGATTTCCCTCGCAAAATTACGTCAGAATAGTGCCACAGTTAATTCATTCTAGCACTTTTGAACATCGCGAAAATTTTCGCCAAAAATACAAAGGGGTTAGCCTGCCTTTTTTTTTGACCAAAAAATTTTTCGTCTCAGAATTGATTCGTATGACACTTTTCCGACCAATTGGACCACAAGGAACTCCGAAATCGCAGCGAAAGGAGCGTGGGATCAACGGGAGAGAAGATACCAGGAAAAAAGCACCTGCTGAAAACTGTCGAAAATTCAGGTTTTCGTTTTTTGGCTGTAACTTTCGATGCGTTGATCGCAGCGTATTGGGACTGCGCCCAATCGATTTCTCTCGCAAAATTACGTCGGAATAGTGCCACAATTAATTTACTCCAGCACTTTTGTGAATCGCGAAAATTTTCGCCAAAAATACAAAGGGGTTAACCTTCCTTTTTTTTTGACCAAAAAATTTTTCGTCTCAGAATTGATTCGTATGACTCTTTCCCGACCAATTGGACCCCAAGGAACTCAGAAAACGCAGTAAAGGAGCGTGGGATCGACGGGAGAGAAGATACGAGGAAAAAAGCACCTGCTGAAAACTGTCGAAAATTCAGGTTTTCGTTTTTTGGCTGTAACTTTCGATGCGTTGATCGCAGCGTATTGGGACTGCGCCCAATCGATTTCTCTCGCAAAATTACGTCAGAATAGTGCCACAATTAATTTATTCCAGCACTTTTGTGAATCGCGAAAATTTTCGCCAAAAATACAAAGGGGTTAACCTTCCTTTTTTTTTGACCAAAAAATTTTTCGTCTCAGAATTGATTCGTATGACTCTTTCCCGACCAATTGGACCCCAAGGAACTCAGAAAACGCAGCAAAAGGAGCGTGATATCGACGGGAGAGAAGATACGAGGAAAAAAGCACCTGCTGAAAAATGACGAAAATTCAGGTTTTCGTTTTTTGGCTGTAACTTTCGATGCGTTGATCGCAGCGTATTGGGACTGCGCCCAATCGATTTCTCTCGCAAAATTACTTCGGAATAGTGCCACAATTAATTCATTCCAGCACTTTTGGAAATCGCGAAAATTTTCGCCAAAAATACAAAGGGGTTAACCTTCCTTTTTTTTCGACCAAAAAATTTTTCGTCTCAGAATTGATTCGTATGACTCTTTCCCGACCAATTGGACCCCAAGGAACTCAGAAAACGCAGCAAAAGGAGCGTCGGATCAACGGGAGAGAAGATACGAGGAAAAAAGCACCTGCTGAAAAATGTCGAAAATTCAGGTTTTCGTTTTTTGGCTGTAACTTTCGATGCGTTGATCGCAGCGTATTGGGACTGCGCCGAATCGATTTCTCTCGCAAAATTACGTCGGAATAGTGCCACAATTAATTTATTCCAGCACTTTTGAAAATCGCGAAAATTCTCGCCAAAAATACAAATAACCTTCCTTTTTTTTTGACCAAAAAATTTTCCGTCTCAGAATTGATTCGTATGACTCTTTTCCGACCAATTGGACCCCAAGGAACTCAGAAAACGCAGCAAAAGGAGCGTGGGATCAACGGGAGAGAAGATACGAGGAAAAAAGCACCTGCTGAAAAATGTCGAAAATTCAGGTTTTCGTTTTTTGGCTGTAACTTTCGATGCGTTGATCGCAGCGTATTGGGACTGCGCCCAATCGATTTCTCTCGCAAAATTACGTCGGAATAGTGCCACAATTAATTTATTCCAGCACTTTTGTGAATCGCGAAAATTTTCGCCAAAAATACAAAGGGGTTAACCTTCCTTTTTTTTTGACCAAAAAATTTTTCGTCTCAGAATTGATTCGTATGACTCTTTCCCGACCAATTGGACCCCAAGGAACTCAGAAAACGCAGCAAAAGGAGCGTGGGATCGACGGGAGAGAAGATACGAGGAAAAAAGCACCTGCTGAAAAATGACGAAAATTCAGGTTTTCGTTTTTTGGCTGTAACTTTCGATGCGTTGATCGCAGCGTATTGGGACTGCGCCTAATCGATTTCTCTCGCAAAATTATGTCGGAATAGTGCCACAATTAATTCATTCCAGCACTTTTGGGAATCGCGAAAATTTTCGCTAAAAATACAAAGGGGTTAACCTTCCTTTTTTTTCGACCAAAAAATTTTTCGTCTCAGAATTGATTCGTATGACTCTTTCCCGACCAATTGGACCCCAAGGAACTCAGAAAACGCAGCAAAAGGAGCGTGGGATCGACGGGAGAGAAGATACGAGGAAAAAAGCACCTGCTGAAAAATGACGAAAATTCAGGTTTTCGTTTTTTGGCTGTAACTTTTGATGCGTTGATCGCAGCGTATTGGGACTGCGCCCAATCGATTTCCCTCGCAAAATTACGTCAGAATAGTGCCACAGTTAATTCATTCTAGCACTTTTGAACATCGCGAAAATTTTCGCCAAAAATACAAAGGGGTTAGCCTGCCTTTTTTTTTGACCAAAAAATTTTTCGTCTCAGAATTGATTCGTATGACACTTTTCCGACCAATTGGACCACAAGGAACTCCGAAATCGCAGCGAAAGGAGCGTGGGATCAACGGGAGAGAAGATACCAGGAAAAAAGCACCTGCTGAAAACTGTCGAAAATTCAGGTTTTCGTTTTTTGGCTGTAACTTTCGATGCGTTGATCGCAGCGTATTGGGACTGCGCCCAATCGATTTCTCTCGCAAAATTACGTCGGAATAGTGCCACAATTAATTTACTCCAGCACTTTTGTGAATCGCGAAAATTTTCGCCAAAAATACAAAGGGGTTAACCTTCCTTTTTTTTTGACCAAAAAATTTTTCGTCTCAGAATTGGTTCGTATGACTCTTTCCCGACCAATTGGACCCCAAGGAACTCAGAAAACGCAGCAAAAGGAGCGTGGGATCGACGGGAGAGAAGATACGAGGAAAATAGCACCTGCTGAAAAATGTCGAAAATTCAGGTTTTCGTTTTTTGGCTGTAACTCTCGATGCGTTGATCGCAGCGTATTGGGACTGCGCTCAATCGATTTCTCTCGCAAAATTACGTCGGAATAGTGCCACAATTAATTTATTCCAGCACTATTGGGAATCGCGAAAATTTTCGCTAAAGATACAAAGGGGTTAACCTTCCTTTTTTTTCGACCAAAAAATTTTTCGTCTCAGAATTGATTCGTATGACTCTTTCCCGACCAATTGGACCCCAAGGTACTCAGAAAACGCAGCAAAAGGAGCGTGGGATCAACGGGAGAGAAGATACGAGGATAAAAGCACCTGCTGAAAACTGTCGAAAATTCAGGTTTTCGTTTTTTGGCTGTAACTTTCGATGCGTTGATCGCAGCGTATTGGGACTGCGCCCAATCGATTTCTCTCGCAAAATTACGTCGGAATAGTGCCACAATTAATTTATTCCAGCACTTTTGTGAATCGCGAAAATTTTCGCCAAAAATACAAAGGGGTTAACCTTCCTTTTTTTTTGACCAAAAAATTTTTCGTCTCAGAATTGATTCGTATGACTCTTTCCCGACCAATTGGACCCCAAGGAACTCAGAAAACGCAGCAAAAGGAGCGTGGGATCGACGGGAGAGAAGATACGAGGAAAAAAGCACCTGCTGAAAAATGACGAAAATTCAGGTTTTCGTTTTTTGGCTGTAACTTTCGATGCGTTGATCGCAGCGTATTGGGACTGCGCCCAATCGATTTCTCTCGCAAAATTACTTCGGAATAGTGCCACAATTACTTCATTCCAGCACTTTTGGAAATCGCGAAAATTTTCGCCAAAAATACAAAGGGGTTAACCTTCCTTTTTTTTCGACCAAAAAATTTTTCGTCTCAGAATTGATTCGTATGACTCTTTCCCGACCAATTGGACCCCAAGGAACTCAGAGAACGCAGCAAAAGGAGCGTCGCATCAACGGGAGAGAAGATACGAGGAAAAAAGCACCTGCTGAAAAATGTCGAAAATTCAGGTTTTCGTTTTTTGGCTGTAACTTTCGATGCGTTGATCGCAGCGTATTGGGACTGCGCCCAATCGATTTCTCTCGCAAAATTACGTCGGAATAGTGCCACAATTAATTTATTCCAGCACTTTTGAAAATCGCGAAAGTTTTCGCCAAAAATACAAATAACCTTCCTTTTTTTTTGACCAAAAAATTTTCCGTCTCAGAATTGATTCGTATGACTCTTTTCCGACCAATTGGACCCCAAGGAACTCAGAAAACGCAGCAAAAGGAGCGTGGGATCAACGGGAGAGAAGATACGAGGAAAAAAGCACCTGCTGAAAAATGTCGAAAATTCAGGTTTTCGTTTTTTGGCTGTAACTTTCGATGCGTTGATCGCAGCGTATTGGGACTGCGCCCAATCGATTTCTCTCGCAAAATTACGTCGGAATAGTGCCACAATTAATTTATTCCAGCACTTTTGGGAATCGCGAAAATTTTCGCCAAAAATACAAAGGGGTTAACCTTCCTTTTTTTTCGACCAAAAAATTTTTCGTCTCAGAATTGATTCGTATGACTCTTTCCCGACCAATTGGACCCCAAGGAACTCAGAAAACGCAGCAAAAGGAGCGTGGGATCAACGGGAGAGAAGATACGAGGAAAAAAGCACCTGCTGAAAACTGTCGAAAATTCAGGTTTTCGTTTTTTGGCTGTAACTTTCGATGCGTTGATCGCAGCGTATTGGGACTGCGCCCAATCGATTTCTCTCGCAAAATTACGTCGGAATAGTGCCACAATTAATTTACTCCAGCACTTTTGTGAATCGCGAAAATTTTCGCCAAAAATACAAAGGGGTTAACCTTCCTTTTTTTTTGACCAAAAAATTTTTCGTCTCAGAATTGATTCGTATGACTCTTTCCCGACCAATTGGACCCCAAGGAACTCAGAAAACGCAGCAAAAGGAGCGTGGGATCGACGGGAGAGAAGATACGAGGAAAAAAGCACCTGCTGAAAACTGTCGAAAATTCAGGTTTTCGTTTTTTGGCTGTAACTTTCGATGCGTTGATCGCAGCGTATTGGGACTGCGCCCAATCGATTTCTCTCGCAAAATTACGTCAGAATAGTGCCACAATTAATTTATTCCAGCACTTTTGTGAATCGCGAAAATTTTCGCCAAAAATACAAAGGGGTTAACCTTCCTTTTTTTTTGACCAAAAAATTTTTCGTCTCAGAATTGATTCGTATGACTCTTTCCCGACCAATTGGACCCCAAGGAACTCAGAAAACGCAGCAAAAGGAGCGTGATATCGACGGGAGAGAAGATACGAGGAAAAAAGCACCTGCTGAAAAATGACGAAAATTCAGGTTTTCGTTTTTTGGCTGTAACTTTCGATGCGTTGATCGCAGCGTATTGGGACTGCGCCCAATCGATTTCTCTCGCAAAATTACTTCGGAATAGTGCCACAATTAATTCATTCCAGCACTTTTGGAAATCGCGAAAATTTTCGCCAAAAATACAAAGGGGTTAACCTTCCTTTTTTTTCGACCAAAAAATTTTTCGTCTCAGAATTGATTCGTATGACTCTTTCCCGACCAATTGGACCCCAAGGAACTCAGAAAACGCAGCAAAAGGAGCGTCGGATCAACGGGAGAGAAGATACGAGGAAAAAAGCACCTGCTGAAAAATGTCGAAAATTCAGGTTTTCGTTTTTTGGCTGTAACTTTCGATGCGTTGATCGCAGCGTATTGGGACTGCGCCGAATCGATTTCTCTCGCAAAATTACGTCGGAATAGTGCCACAATTAATTTATTCCAGCACTTTTGAAAATCGCGAAAATTCTCGCCAAAAATACAAATAACCTTCCTTTTTTTTTGACCAAAAAATTTTCCGTCTCAGAATTGATTCGTATGACTCTTTTCCGACCAATTGGACCCCAAGGAACTCAGAAAACGCAGCAAAAGGAGCGTGGGATCAACGGGAGAGAAGATACGAGGAAAAAAGCACCTGCTGAAAAATGTCGAAAATTCAGGTTTTCGTTTTTTGGCTGTAACTTTCGATGCGTTGATCGCAGCGTATTGGGACTGCGCCCAATCGATTTCTCTCGCAAAATTACGTCGGAATAGTGCCACAATTAATTTATTCCAGCACTTTTGTGAATCGCGAAAATTTTCGCCAAAAATACAAAGGGGTTAACCTTCCTTTTTTTTTGACCAAAAAATTTTTCGTCTCAGAATTGATTCGTATGACTCTTTCCCGACCAATTGGACCCCAAGGAACTCAGAAAACGCAGCAAAAGGAGCGTGGGATCGACGGGAGAGAAGATACGAGGAAAAAAGCACCTGCTGAAAAATGACGAAAATTCAGGTTTTCGTTTTTTGGCTGTAACTTTCGATGCGTTGATCGCAGCGTATTGGGACTGCGCCTAATCGATTTCTCTCGCAAAATTATGTCGGAATAGTGCCACAATTAATTCATTCCAGCACTTTTGGGAATCGCGAAAATTTTCGCTAAAAATACAAAGGGGTTAACCTGCCTTTTTTTTCGACCAAAAAATTTTTCGTCTCAGAATTGATTCGTATGACTCTTTCCCGACCAATTGGACCCCAAGGAACTCAGAAAACGCAGCAAAAGGAGCGTGGGATCGACGGGAGAGAAGATACGAGGAAAAAAGCACCTGCTGAAAAATGACGAAGATTCAGGTTTTCGTTTTTTGGCTGTAACTTTTGATGCGTTGATCGCAGCGTATTGGGACTGCGCCCAATCGATTTCCCTCGCAAAATTACGTCAGAATAGTGCCACAGTTAATTCATTCTAGCACTTTTGAACATCGCGAAAATTTTCGCCAAAAATACAAAGGGGTTAGCCTGCCTTTTTTTTTGACCAAAAAATTTTTCGTCTCAGAATTGATTCGTATGACACTTTTCCGACCAATTGGACCACAAGGAACTCCGAAATCGCAGCGAAAGGAGCGTGGGATCAACGGGAGAGAAGATACCAGGAAAAAAGCACCTGCTGAAAACTGTCGAAAATTCAGGTTTTCGTTTTTTGGCTGTAACTTTCGATGCGTTGATCGCAGCGTATTGGGACTGCGCCCAATCGATTTCTCTCGCAAAATTACGTCGGAATAGTGCCACAATTAATTTACTCCAGCACTTTTGTGAATCGCGAAAATTTTCGCCAAAAATACAAAGGGGTTAACCTTCCTTTTTTTTTGACCAAAAAATTTTTCGTCTCAGAATTGATTCGTATGACTCTTTCCCGACCAATTGGACCCCAAGGAACTCAGAAAACGCAGCAAAAGGAGCGTGGGATCGACGGGAGAGAAGATACGAGGAAAATAGCACCTGCTGAAAAATGTCGAAAATTCAGGTTTTCGTTTTTTGGCTGTAACTCTCGATGCGTTGATCGCAGCGTATTGGGACTGCGCTCAATCGATTTCTCTCGCAAAATTACGTCGGAATAGTGCCACAATTAATTTATTCCAGCACTATTGGGAATCGCGAAAATTTTCGCTAAAGATACAAAGGGGTTAACCTTCCTTTTTTTTCGACCAAAAAATTTTTCGTCTCAGAATTGATTCGTATAACTCTTTCCCGACCAATTGGACCCCAAGGTACTCAGAAAACGCAGCAAAAGGAGCGTGGGATCAACGGGAGAGAAGATACGAGGATAAAAGCACCTGCTGAAAACTGTCGAAAATTCAGGTTTTCGTTTTTTGGCTGTAACTTTCGATGCGTTGATCGCAGCGTATTGGGACTGCGCCCAATCGATTTCTCTCGCAAAATTACGTCGGAATAGTGCCACAATTAATTTATTCCAGCACTTTTGTGAATCGCGAAAATTTTCGCCAAAAATACAAAGGGGTTAACCTTCCTTTTTTTTTGACCAAAAAATTTTTCGTCTCAGAATTGATTCGTATGACTCTTTCCCGACCAATTGGACCCCAAGGAACTCAGAAAACGCAGCAAAAGGAGCGTGGGATCGACGGGAGAGAAGATACGAGGAAAAAAGCACCTGCTGAAAAATGACGAAAATTCAGGTTTTCGTTTTTTGGCTGTAACTTTCGATGCGTTGATCGCAGCGTATTGGGACTGCGCCCAATCGATTTCTCTCGCAAAATTACTTCGGAATAGTGCCACAATTACTTCATTCCAGCACTTTTGGAAATCGCGAAAATTTTCGCCAAAAATACAAAGGGGTTAACCTTCCTTTTTTTTCGACCAAAAAATTTTTCGTCTCAGAATTGATTCGTATGACTCTTTCCCGACCAATTGGACCCCAAGGAACTCAGAGAACGCAGCAAAAGGAGCGTCGGATCAACGGGAGAGAAGATACGAGGAAAAAAGCACCTGCTGAAAAATGTCGAAAATTCAGGTTTTCGTTTTTTGGCTGTAACTTTCGATGCGTTGATCGCAGCGTATTGGGACTGCGCCCAATCGATTTCTCTCGCAAAATTACGTCGGAATAGTGCCACAATTAATTTATTCCAGCACTTTTGAAAATCGCGAAAGTTTTCGCCAAAAATACAAATAACCTTCCTTTTTTTTTGACCAAAAAATTTTCCGTCTCAGAATTGATTCGTATGACTCTTTTCCGACCAATTGGACCCCAAGGAACTCAGAAAACGCAGCAAAAGGAGCGTGGGATCAACGGGAGAGAAGATACGAGGAAAAAAGCACCTGCTGAAAAATGTCGAAAATTCAGGTTTTCGTTTTTTGGCTGTAACTTTCGATGCGTTGATCGCAGCGTATTGGGACTGCGCCCAATCGATTTCTCTCGCAAAATTACGTCGGAATAGTGCCACAATTAATTTATTCCAGCACTTTTGGGAATCGCGAAAATTTTCGCCAAAAATACAAAGGGGTTAACCTTCCTTTTTTTTCGACCAAAAAATTTTTCGTCTCAGAATTGATTCGTATGACTCTTTCCCGACCAATTGGACCCCAAGGAACTCAGAAAACGCAGCAAAAGGAGCGTGGGATCAACGGGAGAGAAGATACGAGGAAAAAAGCACCTGCTGAAAACTGTCGAAAATTCAGGTTTTCGTTTTTTGGCTGTAACTTTCGATGCGTTGATCGCAGCGTATTGGGACTGCGCCCAATCGATTTCTCTCGCAAAATTACGTCAGAATAGTGCCACAATTAATTTATTCCAGCACTTTTGTGAATCGCGAAAATTTTCGCCAAAAATACAAAGGGGTTAACCTTCCTTTTTTTTTGACCAAAAAATTTTTCGTCTCAGAATTGATTCGTATGACTCTTTCCCGACCAATTGGACCCCAAGGAACTCAGAAAACGCAGCAAAAGGAGCGTGGGATCGACGGGAGAGAAGATACGAGGAAAAAAGCACCTGCTGAAAAATGACGAAAATTCAGGTTTTCGTTTTTTGGCTGTAACTTTCGATGCGTTGATCGCAGCGTATTGGGACTGCGCCCAATCGATTTCTCTCGCAAAATTACTTCGGAATAGTGCCACAATTAATTCATTCCAGCACTTTTGGAAATCGCGAAAATTTTCGCCAAAAATACAAAGGGGTTAACCTTCCTTTTTTTTCGACCAAAAAATTTTTCGTCTCAGAATTGATTCGTATGACTCTTTCCCGACCAATTGGACCCCAAGGAACTCAGAAAACGCAGCAAAAGGAGCGTCGGATCAACGGGAGAGAAGATACGAGGAAAAAAGCACCTGCTGAAAAATGTCGAAAATTCAGGTTTTCGTTTTTTGGCTGTAACTTTCGATGCGTTGATCGCAGCGTATTGGGACTGCGCCGAATCGATTTCTCTCGCAAAATTACGTCGGAATAGTGCCACAATTAATTTATTCCAGCACTTTTGAAAATCGCGAAAATTCTCGCCAAAAATACAAATAACCTTCCTTTTTTTTTGACCAAAAAATTTTCCGTCTCAGAATTGATTCGTATGACTCTTTTCCGACCAATTGGACCCCAAGGAACTCAGAAAACGCAGCAAAAGGAGCGTGGGATCAACGGGAGAGAAGATACGAGGAAAAAAGCACCTGCTGAAAAATGTCGAAAATTCAGGTTTTCGTTTTTTGGCTGTAACTTTCGATGCGTTGATCGCAGCGTATTGGGACTGCGCCCAATCGATTTCTCTCGCAAAATTACGTCGGAATAGTGCCACAATTAATTTATTCCAGCACTTTTGTGAATCGCGAAAATTTTCGCCAAAAATACAAAGGGGTTAACCTTCCTTTTTTTTTGACCAAAAAATTTTTCGTCTCAGAATTGATTCGTATGACTCTTTCCCGACCAATTGGACCCCAAGGAACTCAGAAAACGCAGCAAAAGGAGCGTGGGATCGACGGGAGAGAAGATACGAGGAAAAAAGCACCTGCTGAAAAATGACGAAAATTCAGGTTTTCGTTTTTTGGCTGTAACTTTCGATGCGTTGATCGCAGCGTATTGGGACTGCGCCTAATCGATTTCTCTCGCAAAATTATGTCGGAATAGTGCCACAATTAATTCATTCCAGCACTTTTGGGAATCGCGAAAATTTTCGCTAAAAATACAAAGGGGTTAACCTTCCTTTTTTTTCGACCAAAAAATTTTTCGTCTCAGAATTGATTCGTATGACTCTTTCCCGACCAATTGGACCCCAAGGAACTCAGAAAACGCAGCAAAAGGAGCGTGGGATCGACGGGAGAGAAGATACGAGGAAAAAAGCACCTGCTGAAAAATGACGAAAATTCAGGTTTTCGTTTTTTGGCTGTAACTTTTGATGCGTTGATCGCAGCGTATTGGGACTGCGCCCAATCGATTTCCCTCGCAAAATTACGTCAGAATAGTGCCACAGTTAATTCATTCTAGCACTTTTGAACATCGCGAAAATTTTCGCCAAAAATACAAAGGGGTTAGCCTGCCTTTTTTTTTGACCAAAAAATTTTTCGTCTCAGAATTGATTCGTATGACACTTTTCCGACCAATTGGACCACAAGGAACTCCGAAATCGCAGCGAAAGGAGCGTGGGATCAACGGGAGAGAAGATACCAGGAAAAAAGCACCTGCTGAAAACTGTCGAAAATTCAGGTTTTCGTTTTTTGGCTGTAACTTTCGATGCGTTGATCGCAGCGTATTGGGACTGCGCCCAATCGATTTCTCTCGCAAAATTACGTCGGAATAGTGCCACAATTAATTTACTCCAGCACTTTTGTGAATCGCGAAAATTTTCGCCAAAAATACAAAGGGGTTAACCTTCCTTTTTTTTTGACCAAAAAATTTTTCGTCTCAGAATTGATTCGTATGACTCTTTCCCGACCAATTGGACCCCAAGGAACTCAGAAAACGCAGCAAAAGGAGCGTGGGATCGACGGGAGAGAAGATACGAGGAAAAAAGCACCTGCTGAAAACTGTCGAAAATTCAGGTTTTCGTTTTTTGGCTGTAACTTTCGATGCGTTGATCGCAGCGTATTGGGACTGCGCCCAATCGATTTCTCTCGCAAAATTACGTCAGAATAGTGCCACAATTAATTTATTCCAGCACTTTTGTGAATCGCGAAAATTTTCGCCAAAAATACAAAGGGGTTAACCTTCCTTTTTTTTTGACCAAAAAATTTTTCGTCTCAGAATTGATTCGTATGACTCTTTCCCGACCAATTGGACCCCAAGGAACTCAGAAAACGCAGCAAAAGGAGCGTGATATCGACGGGAGAGAAGATACGAGGAAAAAAGCACCTGCTGAAAAATGACGAAAATTCAGGTTTTCGTTTTTTGGCTGTAACTTTCGATGCGTTGATCGCAGCGTATTGGGACTGCGCCCAATCGATTTCTCTCGCAAAATTACTTCGGAATAGTGCCACAATTAATTCATTCCAGCACTTTTGGAAATCGCGAAAATTTTCGCCAAAAATACAAAGGGGTTAACCTTCCTTTTTTTTCGACCAAAAAATTTTTCGTCTCAGAATTGATTCGTATGACTCTTTCCCGACCAATTGGACCCCAAGGAACTCAGAAAACGCAGCAAAAGGAGCGTGGGATCGACGGGAGAGAAGATACGAGGAAAAAAGCACCTGCTGAAAAATGACGAAAATTCAGGTTTTCGTTTTTTGGCTGTAACTTTCGATGCGTTGATCGCAGCGTATTGGGACTGCGCCCAATCGATTTCTCTCGCAAAATTATGTCGGAATAGTGCCACAATTAATTCATTCCAGCACTTTTGGGAATCGCGAAAATTTTCGCTAAAAATACAAAGGGGTTAACCTTCCTTTTTTTTCGACCAAAAAATTTTTCGTCTCAGAATTGATTCGTATGACTCTTTCCCGACCAATTGGACCCCAAGGAACTCAGAAAACGCAGCAAAAGGAGCGTGGGATCGACGGGAGAGAAGATACGAGGAAAAAAGCACCTGCTGAAAAATGACGAAAATTCAGGTTTTCGTTTTTTGGCTGTAACTTTTGATGCGTTGATCGCAGCGTATTGGGACTGCGCCCAATCGATTTCCCTCGCAAAATTACGTCAGAATAGTGCCACAGTTAATTCATTCTAGCACTTTTGAACATCGCGAAAATTTTCGCCAAAAATACAAAGGGGTTAGCCTGCCTTTTTTTTTGACCAAAAAATTTTTCGTCTCAGAATTGATTCGTATGACACTTTTCCGACCAATTGGACCACAAGGAACTCCGAAATCGCAGCGAAAGGAGCGTGGGATCAACGGGAGAGAAGATACCAGGAAAAAAGCACCTGCTGAAAACTGTCGAAAATTCAGGTTTTCGTTTTTTGGCTGTAACTTTCGATGCGTTGATCGCAGCGTATTGGGACTGCGCCCAATCGATTTCTCTCGCAAAATTACGTCGGAATAGTGCCACAATTAATTTACTCCAGCACTTTTGTGAATCGCGAAAATTTTCGCCAAAAATACAAAGGGGTTAACCTTCCTTTTTTTTTGACCAAAAAATTTTTCGTCTCAGAATTGATTCGTATGACTCTTTCCCGACCAATTGGACCCCAAGGAACTCAGAAAACGCAGCAAAAGGAGCGTGGGATCGACGGGAGAGAAGATACGAGGAAAATAGCACCTGCTGAAAAATGTCGAAAATTCAGGTTTTCGTTTTTTGGCTGTAACTCTCGATGCGTTGATCGCAGCGTATTGGGACTGCGCTCAATCGATTTCTCTCGCAAAATTACGTCGGAATAGTGCCACAATTAATTTATTCCAGCACTATTGGGAATCGCGAAAATTTTCGCTAAAGATACAAAGGGGTTAACCTTCCTTTTTTTTCGACCAAAAAATTTTTCGTCTCAGAATTGATTCGTATGACTCTTTCCCGACCAATTGGACCCCAAGGTACTCAGAAAACGCAGCAAAAGGAGCGTGGGATCAACGGGAGAGAAGATACGAGGATAAAAGCACCTGCTGAAAACTGTCGAAAATTCAGGTTTTCGTTTTTTGGCTGTAACTTTCGATGCGTTGATCGCAGCGTATTGGGACTGCGCCCAATCGATTTCTCTCGCAAAATTACGTCGGAATAGTGCCACAATTAATTTATTCCAGCACTTTTGTGAATCGCGAAAATTTTCGCCAAAAATACAAAGGGGTTAACCTTCCTTTTTTTTTGACCAAAAAATTTTTCGTCTCAGAATTGATTCGTATGACTCTTTCCCGACCAATTGGACCCCAAGGAACTCAGAAAACGCAGCAAAAGGAGCGTGGGATCGACGGGAGAGAAGATACGAGGAAAAAAGCACCTGCTGAAAAATGACGAAAATTCAGGTTTTCGTTTTTTGGCTGTAACTTTCGATGCGTTGATCGCAGCGTATTGGGACTGCGCCCAATCGATTTCTCTCGCAAAATTACTTCGGAATAGTGCCACAATTACTTCATTCCAGCACTTTTGGAAATCGCGAAAATTTTCGCCAAAAATACAAAGGGGTTAACCTTCCTTTTTTTTCGACCAAAAAATTTTTCGTCTCAGAATTGATTCGTATGACTCTTTCCCGACCAATTGGACCCCAAGGAACTCAGAGAACGCAGCAAAAGGAGCGTCGGATCAACGGGAGAGAAGATACGAGGAAAAAAGCACCTGCTGAAAAATGTCGAAAATTCAGGTTTTCGTTTTTTGGCTGTAACTTTCGATGCGTTGATCGCAGCGTATTGGGACTGCGCCCAATCGATTTCTCTCGCAAAATTACGTCGGAATAGTGCCACAATTAATTTATTCCAGCACTTTTGTGAATCGCGAAAATTTTCGCCAAAAATACAAAGGGGTTAACCTTCCTTTTTTTTTGACCAAAAAATTTTTCGTCTCAGAATTGATTCGTATGACTCTTTCCCGACCAATTGGACCCCAAGGAACTCAGAAAACGCAGCAAAAGGAGCGTGGGATCGACGGGAGAGAAGATACGAGGAAAAAAGCACCTGCTGAAAAATGACGAAAATTCGGGTTTTCGTTTTTTGGCTGTAACTTTCGATGCGTTGATCGCAGCGTATTGGGACTGCGCCCAATCGATTTCTCTCGCAAAATTATGTCGGAATAGTGCCACAATTAATTTATTCCAGCACTTTTGGGAATCGCGAAAATTTTCGCTAAAAATACAAAGGGGTTAACCTTCCTTTTTTTTCGACCAAAAAATTTTTCGTCTCAGAATTGATTCGTATGACTCTTTCCCGACCAATTGGACCCCAAGGAACTCAGAAAACGCAGCAAAAGGAGCGTGGGATCAACGGGAGAGAAGATACGAGGAAAAAAGCACCTGCTGAAAACTGTCGAAAATTCAGGTTTTCGTTTTTTGTCTGTAACTTTCGATGCGTTGATCGCAGCGTATTGGGACTGCGCCCAATCGATTTCTCTCGCAAAATTACGTCGGAATAGTGCCACAATTAATTTATTCCAGCACGTTTGTGAATCGCGAAAATTTTCGCCAAAAATACAAAGGGGTTAACCTTCCTTTTTTTTTGACCAAAAAATTTTTCGTCTCAGAATTGATTCGTATGACTCTTTCCCGACCAATTGGACCCCAAGGAACTCAGAAAACGCAGCAAAAGGAGCGTGGGATCAACGGGAGAGAAGATACGAGGAAAAAAGCACCTGCTGAAAACTGTCGAAAATTCAGGTTTTCGTTTTTTGGCTGTAACTTTCGATGCGTTGATCGCAGCGTATTGGGACTGCGCCCAATCGATTTCTCTCGCAAAATTATGTCGGAATAGTGCCACAATTAATTTATTCCAGCACTTTTGGGAATCGCGAAAATTTTCGCTAAAAATACAAAGGGGTTAACCTTCCTTTTTTTTCGACCAAAAAATTTTTCGTCTCAGAATTGATTCGTATGACTCTTTCCCGACCTATTGGACCCCAAGGAACTCAGAAAACGCAGCAAAAGGAGCGTGGGATCGACGGGAGAGAAGATACGAGGAAAAAAGCACCTGCTGAAAAATGACGAAAATTCAGGTTTTCGTTTTTTGGCTGTAACTTTTGATGCGTTGATCGCAGCGTATTGGGACTGCGCCCAATCGATTTCCCTCGCAAAATTACGTCAGAATAGTGCCACAGTTAATTCATTCTAGCACTTTTGAACATCGCGAAAATTTTCGCCAAAAATACAAAGGGGTTAGCCTGCCTTTTTTTTTGACCAAAAAATTTTTCGTCTCAGAATTGATTCGTATGACACTTTTCCGACCAATTGGACCACAAGGAACTCCGAAATCGCAGCGAAAGGAGCGTGGGATCAACGGGAGAGAAGATACCAGGAAAAAAGCACCTGCTGAAAACTGTCGAAAATTCAGGTTTTCGTTTTTTGGCTGTAACTTTCGATGCGTTGATCGCAGCGTATTGGGACTGCGCCCAATCGATTTCTCTCGCAAAATTACGTCGGAATAGTGCCACAATTAATTTACTCCAGCACTTTTGTGAATCGCGAAAATTTTCGCCAAAAATACAAAGGGGTTAACCTTCCTTTTTTTTTGACCAAAAAATTTTTCGTCTCAGAATTGATTCGTATGACTCTTTCCCGACCAATTGGACCCCAAGGAACTCAGAAAACGCAGCAAAAGGAGCGTGGGATCGACGGGAGAGAAGATACGAGGAAAATAGCACCTGCTGAAAAATGTCGAAAATTCAGGTTTTCGTTTTTTGGCTGTAACTCTCGATGCGTTGATCGCAGCGTATTGGGACTGCGCTCAATCGATTTCTCTCGCAAAATTACGTCGGAATAGTGCCACAATTAATTTATTCCAGCACTATTGGGAATCGCGAAAATTTTCGCTAAAGATACAAAGGGGTTAACCTTCCTTTTTTTTCGACCAAAAAATTTTTCGTCTCAGAATTGATTCGTATGACTCTTTCCCGACCAATTGGACCCCAAGGTACTCAGAAAACGCAGCAAAAGGAGCGTGGGATCAACGGGAGAGAAGATACGAGGATAAAAGCACCTGCTGAAAACTGTCGAAAATTCAGGTTTTCGTTTTTTGGCTGTAACTTTCGATGCGTTGATCGCAGCGTATTGGGACTGCGCCCAATCGATTTCTCTCGCAAAATTACGTCGGAATAGTGCCACAATTAATTTATTCCAGCACTTTTGTGAATCGCGAAAATTTTCGCCAAAAATACAAAGGGGTTAACCTTCCTTTTTTTTTGACCAAAAAATTTTTCGTCTCAGAATTGATTCGTATGACTCTTTCCCGACCAATTGGACCCCAAGGAACTCAGAAAACGCAGCAAAAGGAGCGTGGGATCGACGGGAGAGAAGATACGAGGAAAAAAGCACCTGCTGAAAAATGACGAAAATTCAGGTTTTCGTTTTTTGGCTGTAACTTTCGATGCGTTGATCGCAGCGTATTGGGACTGCGCCCAATCGATTTCTCTCGCAAAATTACGTCGGAATAGTGCCACAATTAATTTACTCCAGCACTTTTGTGAATCGCGAAAATTTTCGCCAAAAATACAAAGGGGTTAACCTTCCTTTTTTTTTGACCAAAAAATTTTTCGTCTCAGAATTGATTCGTATGACTCTTTCCCGACCAATTGGACCCCAAGGAACTCAGAAAACGCAGCAAAAGGAGCGTGGGATCGACGGGAGAGAAGATACGAGGAAAATAGCACCTGCTGAAAAATGTCGAAAATTCAGGTTTTCGTTTTTTGGCTGTAACTCTCGATGCGTTGATCGCAGCGTATTGGGACTGCGCTCAATCGATTTCTCTCGCAAAATTACGTCGGAATAGTGCCACAATTAATTTATTCCAGCACTATTGGGAATCGCGAAAATTTTCGCTAAAGATACAAAGGGGTTAACCTTCCTTTTTTTTCGACCAAAAAATTTTTCGTCTCAGAATTGATTCGTATGACTCTTTCCCGACCAATTGGACCCCAAGGTACTCAGAAAACGCAGCAAAAGGAGCGTGGGATCAACGGGAGAGAAGATACGAGGATAAAAGCACCTGCTGAAAACTGTCGAAAATTCAGGTTTTCGTTTTTTGGCTGTAACTTTCGATGCGTTGATCGCAGCGTATTGGGACTGCGCCCAATCGATTTCTCTCGCAAAATTACGTCGGAATAGTGCCACAATTAATTTATTCCAGCACTTTTGTGAATCGCGAAAATTTTCGCCAAAAATACAAAGGGGTTAACCTTCCTTTTTTTTTGACCAAAAAATTTTTCGTCTCAGAATTGATTCGTATGACTCTTTCCCGACCAATTGGACCCCAAGGAACTCAGAAAACGCAGCAAAAGGAGCGTGGGATCGACGGGAGAGAAGATACGAGGAAAAAAGCACCTGCTGAAAAATGACGAAAATTCAGGTTTTCGTTTTTTGGCTGTAACTTTCGATGCGTTGATCGCAGCGTATTGGGACTGCGCCCAATCGATTTCTCTCGCAAAATTACTTCGGAATAGTGCCACAATTACTTCATTCCAGCACTTTTGGAAATCGCGAAAATTTTCGCCAAAAATACAAAGGGGTTAACCTTCCTTTTTTTTCGACCAAAAAATTTTTCGTCTCAGAATTGATTCGTATGACTCTTTCCCGACCAATTGGACCCCAAGGAACTCAGAGAACGCAGCAAAAGGAGCGTCGGATCAACGGGAGAGAAGATACGAGGAAAAAAGCACCTGCTGAAAAATGTCGAAAATTCAGGTTTTCGTTTTTTGGCTGTAACTTTCGATGCGTTGATCGCAGCGTATTGGGACTGCGCCCAATCGATTTCTCTCGCAAAATTACGTCGGAATAGTGCCACAATTAATTTATTCCAGCACTTTTGAAAATCGCGAAAGTTTTCGCCAAAAATACAAATAACCTTCCTTTTTTTTTGACCAAAAAATTTTCCGTCTCAGAATTGATTCGTATGACTCTTTTCCGACCAATTGGACCCCAAGGAACTCAGAAAACGCAGCAAAAGGAGCGTGGGATCAACGGGAGAGAAGATACGAGGAAAAAAGCACCTGCTGAAAAATGTCGAAAATTCAGGTTTTCGTTTTTTGGCTGTAACTTTCGATGCGTTGATCGCAGCGTATTGGGACTGCGCCCAATCGATTTCTCTCGCAAAATTACGTCGGAATAGTGCCACAATTAATTTATTCCAGCACTTTTGTGAATCGCGAAAATTTTCGCCAAAAATACAAAGGGGTTAACCTTCCTTTTTTTTTGACCAAAAAATTTTTCGTCTCAGAATTGATTCGTATGACTCTTTCCCGACCAATTGGACCCCAAGGAACTCAGAAAACGCAGCAAAAGGAGCGTGGGATCGACGGGAGAGAAGATACGAGGAAAAAAGCACCTGCTGAAAAATGACGAAAATTCGGGTTTTCGTTTTTTGGCTGTAACTTTCGATGCGTTGATCGCAGCGTATTGGGACTGCGCCCAATCGATTTCTCTCGCAAAATTATGTCGGAATAGTGCCACAATTAATTTATTCCAGCACTTTTGGGAATCGCGAAAATTTTCGCTAAAAATACAAAGGGGTTAACCTTCCTTTTTTTTCGACCAAAAAATTTTTCGTCTCAGAATTGATTCGTATGACTCTTTCCCGACCAATTGGACCCCAAGGAACTCAGAAAACGCAGCAAAAGGAGCGTGGGATCAACGGGAGAGAAGATACGAGGAAAAAAGCACCTGCTGAAAACTGTCGAAAATTCAGGTTTTCGTTTTTTGTCTGTAACTTTCGATGCGTTGATCGCAGCGTATTGGGACTGCGCCCAATCGATTTCTCTCGCAAAATTACGTCGGAATAGTGCCACAATTAATTTATTCCAGCACGTTTGTGAATCGCGAAAATTTTCGCCAAAAATACAAAGGGGTTAACCTTCCTTTTTTTTTGACCAAAAAATTTTTCGTCTCAGAATTGATTCGTATGACTCTTTCCCGACCAATTGGACCCCAAGGAACTCAGAAAACGCAGCAAAAGGAGCGTGGGATCAACGGGAGAGAAGATACGAGGAAAAAAGCACCTGCTGAAAACTGTCGAAAATTCAGGTTTTCGTTTTTTGGCTGTAACTTTCGATGCGTTGATCGCAGCGTATTGGGACTGCGCCCAATCGATTTCTCTCGCAAAATTACGTCGGAATAGTACCACAATTAATTTATTCCAGCACTTTTGGGAATCGCGAAAATTTTCGCTAAAAATACAAAGGGGTTAACCTTCCTTTTTTTTCGACCAAAAAATTTTTCGTCTCAGAATTGATTCGTATGACTCTTTCCCGACCAATTGGACCCCAAGGAACTCAGAAAACGCAGCAAAAGGAGGGTGGGATCAACGGGAGAGAAGATACGAGGAAAAAAGCACCTGCTGAAAACTGTCGAAAATTCAGGTTTTCGTTTTTTGGCTGTAACTCTCGATGCGTTGATCGCAGCGTATTGGGACTGCGCCCAATCGATTTCTCTCGCAAAATTATGTCGGAATAGTGCCACAATTAATTTATTCTAGCACTTCTGAACATCGCGAAAATTTTCGCCAAAAATACAAAGGGGTTAGCCTTCCTTTTTTTTTGACCAAAAAATTTTTCGTCTCAGAATTGATTCGTATGACACTTTTCCGACCAATTGGACCCCAAGGAACTCAGAAATCGCAGCGAAAGGAGCGTGGGATGAACGGAAGAGAAGATACGAGGAAAATAGCACCTGCTGAAAAATGTCGAAAATTCAGGTTTTCGTTTTTTGGCTGTAACTCTCGATGCGTTGATCGCAGCGTATTGGGACTGCGCCCAATCGATTTCTCTCGCAAAATTACGTCGGAATAGTGCCACAATTAATTTATTCCAGCACTTTTGGGAATCGCGAAAATTTTCGCTAAAAATACAAAGGGGTTAACCTTCCTTTTTTTTCGACCAAAAAATTTTTCGTCTCAGAATTGATTCGTATGACTCTTTCCCGACCAATTGGACCCCAAGGAACTCAGAAAACGCAGCAAAAGGAGCGTGGGATCAACGGTAGAGAAGATACGAGGAAAAAAGCACCTGCTGAAAACTGTCGAAAATTCAGGTTTTCGTTTTTTGGCTGTAACTTTCGATGCGTTGATCGCAGCGTATTGGGACTGCGCCCAATCGATTTCTCTCGCAAAATTACGTCGGAATAGTGCCACAATTAATTTACTCCAGCACTTTTGTAAATCGCGAAAATTTTCGCCAAAAATACAAAGGGGTTAACCTTCCTTTTTTTTTGACCAAAAAATTTTTCGTCTCAGAATTGATTCGTATGACTCTTTCCCGACCAATTGGACCCCAAGGAACTCAGAAAACGCAGCAAAAGGAGCGTGGGATCGACGGGAGAGAAGATACGAGGAAAAAAGCACCTGCTGAAAAATGACGAAAATTCAGGTTTTCGTTTTTTGGCTGTAACTCTCGATGCGTTGATCGCAGCGTATTGGGACTGCGCCCGATCGATTTCTCTCGCAAAATTACGTCGAAATAGTGCCACAATTAATTTATTCCAGCACTTTTGGGAATCGCGAAAATTTTCGCTAAAAATACAAAGGGGTTAACCTTCCTTTTTTTTCGACCAAAAAATTTTTCGTCTCAGAATTGATTCGTATGACTCTTTCCCGACCAATTGGACCCCAAGGAACTCAGAAAACGCAGCAAAAGGAGCGTGGGATCAATGGGAGAGAAGATACGAGGAAAAAAGCACCTGCTGAAAACTGTCGAAAATTCAGGTTTTCGTTTTTTGGCTGTAACTTTTGATGCGTTGATCGCAGCGTATTGGGACTGCGCCCAATCGATTTCTCTCGCAAAATTACGTCGGAATAGTGCCACAATTAATTTATTCCAGCACTTTTGTGAATCGCGAAAATTTTCGCCAAAAATACAAAGGGGTTAACCTTCCTTTTTTTTTGACCAAAAAATTTTTCGTCTCAGAATTGATTCGTATGACTCTTTCCCGACCAATTGGACCCCAAGGAACTCAGAAAACGCAGCAAAAGGAGCGTGGGATCGACGGGAGAGAAGATACGAGGAAAAAAGCACCTGCTGAAAAATGACGAAAATTCAGGTTTTCGTTTTTTGGCTGTAACTTTTGATGCGTTGATCGCAGCGTATTGGGACTGCGCCCAATCGATTTCTCTCGCAAAATTACGTCGGAATAGTGCCACAATTAATTTATTCCAGCACTTTTGGGAATCGCGAAAATTTTCGCTAAAAATACAATGGGGTTAACCTTCCTTTTTTTTCGACCAAAAACTTTTCGTCTCAGAATTGATTCGTATGACTGTTTCCCGACCAATTGGACCCCAAGGAACTCAGAAAACGCAGCAAAAGGAGCGTGGGATCAACGGGAGAGAAGATACGAGGAAAAAAGCACCTGCTGAAAAATGTCGAAAATTCAGGTTTTCGTTTTTTGGCTGTAACTCTCGATGCGTTGATCGCAGCGTATTGGGACTGCGCCCAATCGATTTCTCTCGCAAAATTACGACGGAATAGTGCCACAATTAATTTATTCCAGCAGTTTTGGGAATCGCGAAAATTTTCGCCAAAAATACAAAGGGGTTAACCTTCCTTTTTTTTCGACCAAAAAATTTTTCGTCTCAGAATTGATTCGTATGACTCTTTCCCGACCAATTGGACCCCAAGGAACTCAGAAAACGCAGCAAAAGGAGCGTGGGATCAACGGGAGAGAAGATACGAGGAAAAAAGCACCTGCTGAAAACTGTCGAAAATTCAGGTTTTCATTTTTTGGCTGTAACTTTCGATGCGTTGATCGCAGCGTATTGGGACTGCGCCCAATCGATTTCTCTCGCAAAATTACGTCGGAATAGTGCCACAATTAATTTATTCCAGCACTTTTGGGAATCGCGAAAATTTTCGCCAAAAATACAAAGGGGTTAACCTTCCTTTTTTTTCGACCAAAAAATTTTTCGTCTCAGAATTGATTCGTATGACTCTTTTCCGACCAATTGGACCCCAAGGAACTCAGAAAACGCAGCAAAAGGAGCGTGGGATCAATTGGAGAAAAGATACGAGGAAAAAAGGACCTGCTGAAAACTGTCGAAAATTCAGGTTTTCGTTTTTTGTCTGTAACTTTCGATGCGTTGATCGCAGCGTATTGGGACTGCGCCCAATCGATTTCTCTCGCAAAATTACGTCGGAATAGTGCCACAATTAATTTATTCCAGCACGTTTGTGAATCGCGAAAATTTTCGCCAAAAATACAAAGGGGTTAACCTTCCTTTTTTTTTGACCAAAAAATTTTTCGTCTCAGAATTGATTCGTATGACTCTTTCCCGACCAATTGGACCCCAAGGAACTCAGAAAACGCAGCAAAAGGAGCGTGGGATCAACGGGAGAGAAGATACGAGGAAAAAAGCACCTGCTGAAAACTGTCGAAAATTCAGGTTTTCGTTTTTTGGCTGTAACTCTCGATGCGTTGATCGCAGCGTATTGGGACTGCGCCCAATCGATTTCTCTCGCAAAATTATGTCGGAATAGTGCCACAATTAATTGATTCCGGCACTTTTGGAAATCGCGAAAATTTTCGCCAAAAATACAAAGGGGTTAACCTTCCTTTTTTTTCGACCAAAAAATTTTTCATCTCAGAATTGATTCGTATGCCTCTTTCCCGACCTATTGGACCCCAAGGAACTCAGAAAACGCAGCAGAAGGAGCGTGGGATCAACGGGAGAGAAGATACGAGGAAAAAAGCACCTGCTGAAACATGTCGAAAATTCAGGTTTTCGTTTTTTGGCTGTAACTTTTGATGCGTTGATCGCAGCGTATTGGGACTGCGCCCAATCGATTTCTCTCGCAAAATTACGTCGGAATAGTGCCACAATTAATTTATTCCAGCACTTTTGTGAATCGCGAAAATTTTCGCCAAAAATACAAAGGGGTTAACCTTCCTTTTTTTTTGACCAAAAAATTTTTCGTCTCAGAATTGATTCGTATGACTCTTTCCCGACCAATTGGACCCCAAGGAACTCAGAAAACGCAGCAAAAGGAGCGTGGGTCGACGGGAGAGAAGATACGAGGAAAAAAGCACCTGCTGAAAAATGACGAAAATTCAGGTTTTCGTTTTTTGGCTGTAACTTTTGATGCGTTGATCGCAGCGTATTGGGACTGCGCCCAATCGATTTCCCTCGCAAAATTACGTCGGAATAGTGCCACAATTAATTCATTCTAGCACTTTTGAACATCGCGAAAATTTTCGCCAAAAATACAAAGGGGTTAGCCTTCCTTTTTTTTTGACCAAAAAATTTTTCGTCTCAGAATTGATTCGTATGACACTTTTCCGACCAATTGGACCCCAAGGAACTCAGAAATCGCAGCGAAGGGAGCGTGGGATGAACGGAAGAGAAGATACGAGGAAAATAGCACCTGCTGAAAACTGTCAAAAATTCAGGTTCTCGTTTTTTGGCTGTAACTTTCGATGCGTTGATCGCAGCGTATTGGGACTGCGCCCAATCGATTTCTCTCGCAAAATTACGTCGGAATAGTGCCACAATTAATTTATTCCAGCACTTTTGGGAATCGCGAAAATTTTCGCTAAAAATACAAAGGGGTTAACCTTCCTTTTTTTTCGACCAAAAAATTTTTCGTCTCAGAATTGATTCGTATGACTCTTTCCCGACCAATTGGACCCCAAGGTACTCAGAAAACGCAGCAAAAGGAGCGTGGGATCAACGGGAGAGAAGATACGAGGAAAAAAGCACCTGCTGAAAACTGTCGAAAATTCAGGTTTTCGTTTTTTGGCTGTAACTTTCGATGCGTTGATCGCAGCGTATTGGGACTGCGCCCAATCGATTTCTCTCGCAAAATTACGTCGGAATAGTGCCACAATTAATTTGTCCCAGCACTTTTGTGAATCGCGAAAATTTTCGCCAAAAATACAAAGGGGTTAACCTTCCTTTTTTTTTGACCAAAAAATTTTTCGTCTCAGAATTGATTCGTATGACTCTTTTCCGACCAATTGGACCCCAAGGAACTCAGAAAACGCAGCAAAAGGAGTGTGGGATCGACGGGAGAGAAGATACGAGGAAAAAAGCACCTGCTGAAAAATGACGAAAATTCAGGTTTTCGTTTTTTGGCTGTAACTTTCGATGCGTTGATCGCAGCGTATTGGGACTGCGCCCAATCGATTTCTCTCGCAAAATTACGTCGGAATAGTGCCACAATTAATTCATTCCAGCACTTTTGGAAATCGCGAAAATTTTCGCCAAAAATACAAAGGGGTTAACCTTCCTTTTTTTTCGACCAAAAAATTTTTCGTCTCAGAATTGATTCGTATGACTCTTTCCCGACCAATTGGACCCCGAGGAACTCAGAAAACGCAGCAAAAGGAGCGTCGGATCAACGGGAGAGAAGATACGAGGAAAAAAGCACCTGCTGAAAAATGTCGAAAATTCAGGTTTTCGTTTTTTGGCTGTAACTTTCGATGCGTTGATCGCAGCGTATTGGGACTGCGCCCAATCGATTTCTCTCGCGAAATTACGTCGGAATAGTGCCACAATTAATTTATTCCAGCACTTTTGAAAATCGCGAAAATTTTCGCCAAAAATACAAATAACCTTCCTTTTTTTTTGACCAAAAAATTTTCCGTCTCAGAATTGATTCGTATGACTCTTTTCCGACCAATTGGACCCCAAGGAACTCAGAAAACGCAGCAAAAGGAGCGTGGGATCAACGGGAGAGAAGATACGAGGAAAAAAGCACCTGCTGAAAAATGTCGAAAATTCAGGTTTTCGTTTTTTGGCTGTAACTTTCGATGCGTTGATCGCAGCGTATTGGGACTGCGCCCAATCGATTTCTCTCGCAAAATTATGTCGGAATAGTGCCACAATTAATTGATTCCAGCACTTTTGGAAATCGCGAAAATTTTCGCCAAAAATACAAAGGGGTTAACCTTCCTTTTTTTTCGACCAAAAAATTTTTCGTCTCAGAATTGATTCGTATGCCTCTTTCCCGACCTATTGGACCCCAAGGAACTCAGAAAACGCAGCAGAAGGAGCGTGGGATCAACGGGAGAGAAGATACGAGGAAAAAAGCACCTGCTGAAACATGTCGAAAATTCAGGTTTTCGTTTTTTGGCTGTAACTTTTGATGCGTTGATCGCAGCGTATTGGGACTGCGCCCAATCGATTTCTCTCGCAAAATGACGTCGGAATAGTGCCACAATCAATTTATTCCAGCACTTTTGTGAAACGCGAAAATTTTCGCCAAAAATACAAAGGGGTTAACCTTCCTTTTTTTTTGACCAAAAAATTTTTCGTCTCAGAATTGATTCGTATGACTCTTTCCCGACCAATTGGACCCCAAGGAACTCAGAAAACGCAGCAAAAGGAGCGTGGGATCGACGGGAGAGAAGATACGAGGAAAAAAGCACCTGCTGAAAAATGACGAAAATTCAGGTTTTCGTTTTTTGGCTGTAACTTTTGATGCGTTGATCGCAGCGTATTGGGACTGCGCCCAATCGATTTCCCTCGCAAAATTACGTCAGAATAGTGCCACAGTTAATTCATTCTAGCACTTTTGAACATCGCGAAATTTTTCGCCAAAAATACAAAGGGGTTAGCCTGCCTTTTTTTTTGACCAAAAAATTTTTCGTCTCAGAATTGATTCGTATGACACTTTTCCGACCAATTGGACCACAAGGAACTCCGAAATCGCAGCGAAAGGAGCGTGGGATCAACGGGAGAGAAGATACCAGGAAAAAAGCACCTGCTGAAAACTGTCGAAAATTCAGGTTTTCGTTTTTTGGCTGTAACTTTCGATGCGTTGATCGCAGCGTATTGGGACTGTGCCCAATCGATTTCTCTCGCAAAATTACGTCGGAATAGTGCCACAATTAATTTACTCCAGCACTTTTGTGAATCGCGAAAATTTTCGCCAAAAATACAAAGGGGTTAACCTTCCTTTTTTTTTGACCAAAAAATTTTTCGTCTCAGAATTCATTCGTATGACTCTTTCCCGACCAATTGGACCCCAAGGAACTCAGAAAACGCAGCAAAAGGAGCGTGGGATCAACGGGGGAGAAGATACGAGGAAAAAAGCACCTGCTGAAAAATGTCGAAAATTCAGGTTTTCGTTTTTTGGCTGTAACTTTCGATGCGTTGATCGCAGCGTATTGGGACTGCGCCCAATCGATTCCTCTTGCAAAATTACGTCGGAATAGTGCAACAATTAATTTATTCCAGCACTTTTGTAAATCGCGAAAATTTTCGCCCAAAATACAAAGGGGTTAACCTTCCTTTTTTTTTGACCAAAAAATTTTTCGTCTCAGAATTGATTCGTATGACTCTTTCCCGACCAATTGGACCCCAAGGAACTCAGAAAACGCAGCAAAAGAAGCGTCGGATCAACGGGAGAGAAGATACGAGGAAAAAAGCACCTGCTGAAAAATGTCGAAAATTCAGGTTTTCGTTTTTTGGCTGTAACTTTCGATGCGTTGATCGCAGCGTATTGGAACTGCGCCCAATCGATTTCTCTCGCAAAATTACGTCGGAATAGTGCCACAATTAATTTATTCCAGCACTTTTGAAAATCGCGATAATTTTCGCCAAAAATACAAAGGGGTTAACCTTCCTTTTTTTTTGACCAAAAAATTTTTAGTCTCAGAATTGATTCGTATGACTCTTTCCCGACCAATTGGACCCCAAGGAACTCAGAAAACGCAGCAAAAGGCGCGTGGGATCAACGGGAGAGAAGATACGAGGAAAAAAGCACCTGCTGAAAAATGTCGAAAATTCAGGTTTTCGTTTTTTGGCTGTAACTTTCGATGCGTTGATCGCAGCGTATTGGGACTGCGCCCAATCGATTTCTCTCGCAAAATTACGTCGGAATAGTGCCGCAATTAATTTATTCCAGCACATTTGAAAATCGCGAAAATTTTCGCCAAAAATACAAAGGGGTTAACCTTCCTTTTTTTTTGACCAAAAAATTTTTCGTCTCTGAATTGATTCGTATGACTCTTTCCCGACCAATTGGACCCCAAGGAACTCAGAAAACGCAGCAAAAGGAGCGTGGGATCAACGGGAGAGAAGATACGAGGAAAAAGGCACCTGCTGAAAAATGTCGAAAATTCAGGTTTTCGTTTTTTGGCTGTAACTTTTGATGCGTTGATCGCAGCGTATTGGGACTGCGCCCAATCGATTTCTCTCGCAAAATTACGTCGGAATAGTGCCACAATTAATTTATTCCGGCACTTTTAGAAATCGCGAAAATTTTCGCCAAAAATACAAAGGGGTTAACCTTCCTTTTTTTTCGACCAAAAAATTTTTCGTCTCAGAATTGATTCGTATGACTCTTTCCCGACCAATTGGACCCCAAGGAACTCAGAAAACGCAGCAAAAGGAGCGTGGGATCAACGGGAGAGAAGATACGAGGAAAAAGGCACCTGCTGAAAAATGTCGAAAATTCAGGTTTTCGTTTTTTGGCTGTAACTTTTGATGCGTTGATCGCAGCGTATTGGGACTGCGCCCAATCGATTTCTCTCGCAAAATTACGTCGGAATAGTGCCACAATTAATTTATTCCGGCACTTTTGGAAATCGCGAAAATTTTCGCCAAAAATACGAATAACCTTCCTTTTTTTTTGACCAAAAAATTTTCCGTCTCAGAATTGATTCGTATGACTCTTTTCCGACCAATTGGACCCCAAGGAACTCAGAAAACGCAGCAAAAGGAGCGTGGGATCAACGGGAGAGAAGATACGAGGAAAAAAGCACCTGCTGAAAACTGTCAAAAATTCAGGTTCTCGTTTTTTGGCTGTAACTTTCGATGCGTTGATCGCAGCGTATTGGGACTGCGCCCAATCGATTTCTCTCGCAAAATTACGTCGGAATAGTGCCACAATTAATTTATTCCAGCACTTTTGGGAATCGCGAAAATTTTCGCTAAAAATACAAAGGGGTTAACCTTCCTTTTTTTTCGACCAAAAAATTTTTCGTCTCAGAATTGATTCGTATGACTCTTTCCCGACCAATTGGACCCCAAGGAACTCAGAAAACGCAGCAAAAGGAGCGTGGGATCAACGGGAGAGAAGATACGAGGAAAAAAGCACCTGCTGAAAGATGTCGAAAATTCAGGTTTTCGTTTTTTGGCTGTAACTTTCGATGCGTTGATCGCAGCGTATTGGGACTGCGCCCAATCGATTTCTCTCGCAAAATTACGTCGGAATAGTGCCACAATTGATTGATTCCAGCACTTTTGGAAATCGCGAAAATTTTCGCCAAAAATACAAAGGGGTTAACCTTCCTTTTTTTTTGACCAAAAAATTTTTCGTCTCAGAATTGATTCGTATGACTCTTTCCCGACCAATTGGACCCCAAGGAACTCAGAAAACGCAGCAAAAGAAGCGTCGGATCAACGGGAGAGAAGATACGAGGAAAAAAGCACCTGCTGAAAAATGTCGAAAATTCAGGTTTTCGTTTTTTGGCTGTAACTTTCGATGCGTTGATCGCAGCGTATTGGGACTGCGCCCAATCGATTTCTCTCGCAAAATTACGTCGGAATAGTGCCACAATTGATTGATTCCAGCACTTTTGGAAATCGCGAAAATTTTCGCCAAAAATACAAAGGGGTTAACCTTCCTTTTTTTTTGACCAAAAAATTTTTCGTCTCAGAATTGATTCGTATGACTCTTTCCCGACCAATTGGACCCCAAGGAACTCAGAAAACGCAGCAAAAGGAGCGTGGGATCAACGGGAGAGAAGATACGAGGAAAAAAGCACCTGCTGAAAGATGTCGAAAATTCAGGTTTTCGTTTTTTGGCTGTAACTTTCGATGCGTTGATCGCAGCGTATTGGGACTGCGCCCAATCGATTTCTCTCGCAAAATTACGTCGGAATAGTGCCACAATTGATTGATTCCAGCACTTTTGGAAATCGCGAAAATTTTCGCCAAAAATACAAAGGGGTTAACCTTCCTTTTTTTTTGACCAAAAAATTTTTCGTCTCAGAATTGATTCGTATGACTCTTTTCCGACCAATTGGACCCCAAGGAACTCAGAAAACGCAGCAAAAGAAGCGTCGGATCAACGGGAGAGAAGATACGAGGAAAAAAGCACCTGCTGAAAACTGTCAAAAATTCAGGTTTTCGTTTTTTGGCTGTAACTTTCGATGCGTTGTTCGCAGCGTATTGGGACTGCGCCCAATCGATTTCTCTCGCAAAATTACGTCGGAATAGTGCCACAATTAATTTATTCCAGCACTTTTGAAAATCGCGAAAATTTTCGCTAAAAATACAAAGGGGTTAACCTTCCTTTTTTTTTGACCAAAAAATTTTTCGTCTCTGAATTGATTCGTATGACTCTTTCCCGACCAATTGGACCCCAAGGAACTCAGAAAACGCAGCAAAAGGAGCGTCGGATCAACGGGAGAGAAGATACGAGGAAAAGAGCACCTGCTGAAAAATGTCGAAAATTCTGGTTTTCGTTTTTTGGCTGTAACTTTCGATGCGTTGATCGCAGCGTATTGGGACTGCGCCCAATCGATTTCTCTCGCAAAATTACGTCGGAATAGTGCCACAATTAATTTATTCCAGCACTTTTGAAAATCGCGAAAATTTTCGCCAAAAATACAAAGGGGTTAACCTTACTTTTTTTTTGACCAAAAAATTTTTCGTCTCAGAATTCATTCGTATGACTCTTTCCCGACCAATTGGACCCCAAGGAACTCAGAAAACGCAGCAATAGGAGCGTGGGATCAACGGGAGAGAAGATACGAGGAAAAAAGCACCTGCTCAAAAATGTCGAAAATTCAGGTTTTCTTTTTTTGGCTGTAACTTTCGATGCGTTGATTGCAGCGTATTGGGACTGCGCCCAATCGATTTCTCTCGCAAAATTACGTCCGAATAGTGCCACAATTAATTGATTCCAGCACTTTTGGAAATCGCGAAAATTTTCGCCAAAAATACAAAGGGGTTAACCTTCCTTTTTTTTTGACCAAAAAATTTTTCGTCTCAGAATTGATTCGTATGACTCTTTCCCGACCAATTGGACCCCAAGGAACTCAGAAAACGCAGCAAAAGGAGCGTGGGATCAACGGGAGAGAAGATACGAGGAAAAAAGCACCTGCTGAAAAATGTCGAAAATTCAGGTTTTCGTTTTTTGGCTGTAACTTTCGATGCGTTGATCGCAGCGTATTGGGACTGCGCCCAATCGATTTCTCTCGCAAAATTACGTCGGAATAGTGCCACAATTGATTGATTCCAGCACTTTTGGAAATCGCGAAAATTTTCGCCAAAAATACAAAGGGGTTAACCTTCCTTTTTTTTTGACCAAAAAATTTTTCGTCTCAGAATTGATTCGTATGACTCTTTCCCGACCAATTGGACCCCAAGGAACTCAGAAAACGCAGCAAAAGGAGCGTGGGATCAACGGGAGAGAAGATACGAGGAAAAAAGCACCTGCTGAAAAATGTCGAAAATTCAGGTTTTCGTTTTTTGGCTGTAACTTTCGATGCGTTGATCGCAGCGTATTGGGACTGCGCCCAATCGATTTCTCTCGCAAAATTACGTCGGAATAGTGCCACAATTGATTGATTCCAGCACTTTTGGAAATCGCGAAAATCTTCGCCAAAAATACAAAGGGGTTAACCTTCCTTTTTTTTCGACCAAAAAATATTTCGTCTCAGAATTGATTCGTATGACTCTTTCCCGACCAATTGGACCTCAAGGAACTCAGAAAACGCAGCAAAAGGAGCGTCGGATCAACGGGAGAGAAGATACGAGGAAAAAAGCACCTGCTGAAAAATGTCGAAAATTCAGATTTTCGTTTTTTGGCTGTAACTTTTGATGCGTTGATCGCAGCGTATTGGGACTGCGCCCAATCGATTTCTCTCGCAAAATTACGTCGGAATAGTGCCACAATCAATTCATTCTAGCACTTTTGAAAATCGCGAAAATTTTCGCCAAAAATACAAAGGGGTTAACCTTCCTTTTTTTTTGACCAAAAAATTTTTCGCCTCAGAATTGATTCGTATGACACTTTTCCGACCAATTGGACCCCAAGGAACTCAGAAATCGCAGCGAAAGGAGCGTGGGATCAACGGAAGAGAAGATACGAGGAAAATAGCACCTGCTGAAAAATGTCGAAAATTCAGGTTTTCGTTTTTTGGCTGTAACTTTCGATGCGTTGATCGCAGCGTATTGGGACTGCGCCCAATCGAATTCTCTCGCAAAATTACGTCGGAATAGTGCCACAATTAATTGATTCCAGCACTTTTGGAAATCGCGAAAATTTTCGCCAAAAATACAAAGGGGTTAACCTTCCTTTTTTTTTGACCAAAAAATTTTTCGTCTCAGAATTGATTCGTATGACACTTTTCCGACCAATTGGACCCCAAGGAACTCAGAAATCGCAGCGAAAGGAGCGTGGGATCAACGGAAGAGAAGATACGAGGAAAATAGCACCTGCTGAAAAATGTCGAAAATTCGGGTTTTCGTTTTTTGGCTTTAACTCTTCGCACGTTGCTCGCAGCGTATCGGGACTGCGCCCAATCGATTTCTCTCGCAAAATCACGTCGGAATAGTGCATGAAACAATTTATTCCAGCACTTTTCAAAATCGCGAAAATTTTCGCCAAAAATGCAAAAGGGTTAGCCTTACTTTTTTTTCATTTTTTTTGGAACCGAAAATTTTTCGTCTCAGATTTGATTCGTGTGACCCTCTCCTGACTAATCGGAGCCCCATGAACTCAGAAATAACATCAAAACGAGTGAAATAGCACATGAATGTATTATTTTATCACTTCTCGAGTTTCTCGATGAGAGAACATGCACATACGATTTTCGTTTATCGCGTCTATTATGGTTCTAGTAGTCTCGCGTTGTTTTAGTACACATGTCCTCAACATTTCAACCGAGTACGAACTGAGTTGAAAACCAAGTGAGACTCTGAGTTCAATTATGCTTATTAACTTATTTTATGACGTTACGTTTATTACCTTATTTATATTCAACAATTGTTTACCAGGATAACTCGT
The DNA here is from genome assembly GCF_021901455.1 of Neodiprion lecontei. Classification (NCBI taxonomy): domain Eukaryota; kingdom Metazoa; phylum Arthropoda; class Insecta; order Hymenoptera; family Diprionidae; genus Neodiprion; species Neodiprion lecontei. The sequence continues at coordinate 5,166,335 of NC_060263.1, read as the reverse complement.
TATCTTTTCTGCATCCGATTTCCGCGCTGCTATTTCTTTTACTGTGTTCCTCCTATGTACAAATTTCTTCATGCAAGTGCATCCTGCTGCTCTTAGCGGAGTTGTTCCAGCGGTATTAAACACTACCCTACTTCACTTTTGCTTCCAATCTAGCGTTGGAACGATAGATCGTGACAACTTGAGATATTTCGTAACCGAAATCCTCATTTGCGACTTCTTTTTAAATACGGAATTCATTCAACGTGTCACTTTGTTTTGGCCTATGAATAAAATGTTTTTTGAGTTCTAGCCTCTGTTCTATAATAGAAAATTATTTTTAAACCCTAATGCCCTTAATCAACTTTTGTTCGTTGTTCTGGACGTGAACGACACGCACGAGGAGATTAGATTGAAAATTTGTCTTCCTATCTGAGTTCGGAATTTATATTTCAGTTCTACCTCTTCTGTGAATCCTTCAAATCAATTCAACAATTCCACAAGTGATTGGGTTAAAAAAGTTCAAATAATGTAATGAATTGTGATATATATTTACATGACGCATTGTATAACAATATCGTGAACGAAATTGTGGTCATACGTTTATTGCACATTGTAATTGTTTGTACTATGCTTTACAAAATTACAATATTCTCTACCTGACAGTTCGTCTATACTGTAGATGCTTTCAACGTAGTTGGTTTTCCCAGCACAGCGAAATAACTTTGAGGATCTTTTTCACCATTAGTTGAAACAGAATTCGTCGTATCTGTTGTATTTCTCAAAGACTTTTTGTTGAAGAGCATGAGTAACATTAAAGCGGGCAGATGTATCAACGAAAATCGAAATAGTTTACGCGAACTCGCACTGTCGGACTCTTTATAGAATTGCCAAGCTGGAATGAAAAAAAATTACAATGTTACATGCAAGCTATTTTCGCAGTAATACCTTAGAATGCATTCAAAGATTCATATTCCAATCATAAACCAAACGGAAGATAAGTTAATTTAAGTTGTTTCGTCAGAAGCACAACGGTTTTATAAATCATTCATTTCGGCTGGCTATACTTCATTGTCATCTATTGTGCATGCATCAAGCTTAGAATCGAACGAAATGAAGACCATATTTCCTATGGTTACCTAAATATAGAAAATATGCATTCAACGGTGTCGATTCCACTGCAAACCACCAACTCGTGACATCTAAAGCAGGTGCTAAATATGACAGACCCATGATCGCGGCCGTGTATCTCAATGCAACTCTGCGACACAAACCAGGGTTGGTTACAGCCATCATTCTATATCCAGCACGAGAATAATCAGGCCGCAAGTTCCAAGATAGTGCATTAAAGTGTGGGAATTGCCAGGCATATAGCATGCCGGACATAATCCAAGCACCAGGAGCTGTAATGTTTCCAGCACATCCAGCCCATCCCATCAGTGGCGGGATTGCACCAACTATAAAACATTCACCTTTACTAGTGTTTCGACTGAGAAAATTACGATCACTTGTCAAGAACATAGCAAAGCTTCCAACAGACGACATTCTTCAAGTGTCTTGAGATATGGTGACCGGTTTTTATAGGTATAACTAAATATTCTAATTAAGAAAACTGTGCAATCAGTTACATCTGAAAATGAAAATTTCACACATTTCTAAAGTAATCTGTCAGTACACAAAATTCACATTTACCAATGGATCCAACCCAAGTATTGAGAATACTGACACGTTTCATCGGTGTGTAAATTAGAGTGTAGAGTATAAGATTTGTAGCACCTAGGGCTGCTGTCAATCCATTGACGCCTAAGTACAGCATCGAAAGTCCAGCAACACCTGACACCGTCGCAAATGCAATTGCATAGGCTGGCCTATTGACATTAAGTCCCTAATTAAGTTTACAATAATCAGTGTTCAATTTTTGTAACTAATCGTAATTATTGAAATTCAGTATGCAATGGTGAGAATTAAACGAAATTGTACAGCCTTCAATATAAAAATAAAAATCTTCATGACATTATTACTGGAAAACTGATTATAGATTAGACTTTCACCCAATCATATTTATTATACGCATAATGATGACTATATATTATGAATGAGAAAAAAAAACATGCATTTTTTGCCATGTCAATCATTATTGATATATATACTCACGTGAGATGGCCACGAACTAATACCCTGTTTTTTGTTCGCGACATCTGAGCATCGAATGGGATTTCTAAAAATTGATTTATAGAATTCGCCGTTGCTGATACAAGCCCAGTTCCTATTGAACATAACAAAAAAGTCTGAATGTCAAAAGCAGCCGGAGCCAATGCGTATCCACCCATGGTTGTAATTACTACTAGAGCTGGAAAAGAAAATATTTTTATTAGTGTGAGTAAATCCAATAGAATAATAAATAAACATATGTTCACTCTCTAATCATCTATGGTTTACTCACATGTTAATCTAATTTTGGAAAGCATTAAACAATGCGTAGGGAATTTGGAAGTGTCCACTTCCATATGCCTCCATTCTGGTTCTTGCACGGGTTTTGTCTTTGGTTTTACAGAACTGCTGGTAACGACTTCTTGAAATTTTGGTAACATATCAGCCATTGAATTGGGGGCAGATGCATTTGGAGCCACAGAAATACTCGTGAGAATTGTGTGACATCGATGACGTTTTCCCACAGTTAAACATGGCCCTTCTCGTTCTGCAGGTGTGTGTTCTGCGGACGGTGTTGGCTTTGCAACGCCGGCGGAATACTGCCAATAACAAAAACTTGAATAAACTAATAGATTTCACCTGTCTAAAATATGGAAGTCTAATTTGTTGAAGACTAACGAATATTGAAATTGTACCCAAGAATCGATAATAAATCACTCACCATTGTACCGAGTACCTTTGAAGACGGTAGACATTTCAGACTTCGACATCGTCTTGCGGTGTATAAAATAAATAACATGATAAGTTATTAACGCCGGTATATTACCAGGATCGTGTCATGATTCTGTAACATCCAACAGTTTGCAAAAAAAAAAATATGTCATAAGATGGAATTATATAAATGATGATTTCCTACGCAACTAACCTTAGAATTGTAATTCATGATTGACTAAGCAAGATACACAATACGTCTGACGATACTCACAGTAATTCAGACAAACTATCACATGCATGTTTAATACTTCAACAGCGTCATTGCTAATTTAATATTATGTTGCATAATAACTACACAGTATGATCACCGAAAATTATGACGGACTACAAGGTTGAAGAGCAGACTGCTCCTAGGTGGCTCCTGGTCCTGGTCCACCGCGCATCGCGGAAGCGGAAGCATAAAGAAAGTTAAGAGAGATCCGATACCTATCGGCAAGCTTGCGAGACCATTACTCGGTGGGTAAGTAGGCTTGCCGGTAATTCCCTTATCCACGAAAGCTGTATAACGCAATCCTATAGGACCACCGAAACCTCGTGAAGCTATCAGATTTGAAGTCTTCAGAGGTTGTAATTCGAAAAAAAATTCGTAAGTAACGAATTATCGAACTGTGCAACACTAATCAGGCTCTCAAGCAAGTTTCCACCGTACGAAACGAGCACCGCATAGCGACTGTGAATGACTAACTGCCTATAACGTTTGGGACGAATCCGGATTTGTCGTCGCCAACGCTCAATGATACAGCAGAGCAAATCTGCGAATTTACATACGAAAAAAAATCTTCCGCATACTTACGATTCTAATTGACGTTCAAGCCTCAACCTCAGATTTAGTCAAATGTACCTACTTTGGATTAAACAAAATCTGCATGAAAGTATTAAATAAGTAATATACCAACTGTAAGAATTATTTGTTGAATAATATATGTAATTGTTACTTTATTTTGAATCAATACCATCACCATACCACTAGGTATAGGTAATATTTGTTCACACATCGCTCAACAAGTCTTTATTCTTTGTAACAAAAATATATTAACTCACATAGGTATCTTTGTTATCAGGATAGAATACTTCAAGATTTCTTTTAATTTGGAACAATTGGTATAGGACCAATACCTCCAGCTAATTCATAGACAGCTAGTGAAACCTCAGTAGCCAATTTTTGTACCTCAGAAACACTCTGACCTTCTGCGTAAACTCTGACAAGGTCCTCTGTGCCAGATGGCCTGGAAATGGAAAAACTTTGTTAAACAAACTTCTAAATTACTAGTATAGCCTATTACTTGATTCAAATTGTGCATCTTAACTTTCATACCTTACAAAAGAACGACCCCTGGGATATGTTGCAACTAATGTATCAATTCTCTCCTGTAGACCAGCAGGAGTTACACATTTTCGTTCAGCGTCTACTGTACTGATAACGTTTCGATCGCGAACTTTTACTTTTAACTGCTTGTTTGGAAGATCTGTGTAGCTTTTTTCCCAGTCTGCCAAACTCCATCCCTTCGAATGTAGAATAGTTTCTACAATAAGCACATCACTGAGCGCATCACCCACAGTTTGATTTATCACTTCAATAGCGTTAAGTAGTTTGGAAGCAGCACTTCTTGCAGTTTCTGACAATCTTTAATACGAAAAACGGTTTAGTATAAGTTGTAGAACAAATATTATGATGGACGGATTTACAACCTGGAACCCTTGGATTTGTGATTTTACCTCAAATTTGCAATAGCACTGCGAATCGTTCCCAACGCACTCTCCTTAAAAGTGACAGTTCCGTGACCATTCGCCTCGAAGTAAACTCCAATATCAAAATCAAGAGCTTTATGATGCAAATGCTTGACACCTGTTGGGACGCAAGCCACAGGGATTTTCTGAAATCAATATATATATATGGTGGTGATGTATATATATATATATATACACATATATATATATACTCTATATATACTCTATTCCATTCACCATGCATCTTCCCCTAGATGTTTGTCATAAATTTCGTGAAAGGTTATTCGGATTTTTGGTATTTTAAACAAATTGGACCAACCAAAACTTTGGATATATAATCCGTTGAGCCTCCATTAGCATATGCAGTCTGCACTAAGCCAAGTTGTAAATCAAGTCCAGATTCTTGAAGCAATTCTTTAAAATAACTCGCTATTAGCGTGGCTATTCTATCACCATCCAACAAATGGAATTTGTTTTGCCCATCAGTGTAGTAATACACAACTCTATCTGCATCGCCATCGATACTAGCACACCTCACATTTTGTTGTTGTGGTACATTCATTGGCTGGGTTTGTTGTACTTTAACAAAATCAGCTCCGCACTGTTGGCAAATAAACAATTCAATGATTTTAATAACTCTCCAACTCCTGAAACCTAGTTTAGAGATCGAAAATCTATCAGAGATAAAGCTAGTGATATTAAGATGAGTAAGCATCTAAATAAAAATTTTTTTCTCACCATATAATTCAGCTTTCCACTTCCATCGTTGTAAAGTTCAATTTGAATAGAATCACCTAAGTACTTCTGAAATTCCCTCACTGCAATGGCGCCAACACCGTTTGCGCCATCCAAAACAAGGTTTGGAGTGTAATTTTTATAACTTGGCGAACTTCCTCGTATCTCTTTGAAAGCATTGCTAAGTTTCTGGTAGTAGCCATGCAGCGTTGCGATTCCATAGCTCTCGTTGGTATTGAGACAAACTACAAGATAATGCAATTGTGGAGTAGTTATAACGGCAAAGTCATTCACCATGCCTTGCAGTGCTTTTATTCCATCGACCGCAGCAGTCGCCAATCGAGGGCTACTCTGTCTAGTGTCTCTACCAACTACGACATTTGCAGGAGCATTGATATCAATGTTTTGAGTACTGACAATGTTTTGCAAGGTCGATACAAGTTTCGCATCTTCGACGTTAGCCAACTCAGTTGCTAGTTTCTCCCATGACGCCTCTAACATTTCACCTGCTGGATCTACAAGTTTCACTCCGTTGTCAGGCTCCTCATTGTGGCTGGCCGTTATCATGAGACCAATCGCGGCTGAAATTGAGAGGGCAAAGACCTGATCAGATTAGGGTTTATGCCCGGCTCGCTTTATTCAACAATATCAGAATTCTGACGTTACCTCGTTTGCTTTTCGATCGCAATACGGCCAACAGTCCCATTCTGAACATGACATGATCCAATATTTCTGATCTATGAAGAATAGGAGAAGTAAATATGGGACGGAAATTCGGTAGTTGTAGGTTATGCCTGAGACACTGTCACGTGAATGTTGCAGTACCGGTGAATTTATCGAATTTTATGCATATAAATGAAATTGTAGTGATAAACGTTGACAATTGAATTACCTCGTTCTAAAACCAGCAGTCCCATACTGAATGTGACCATCGTACATTTTAGGATGCAAAGATTTTGCAGTCTCAATCGATGTGACATCCATCTCTTGTAATTCCTATTGAACAGAGAATCGAACTTGGGCTCCTTCAAGACACCGCAACTTTCACTTTATTTCTACTTATCTACTTTCAGATATCGTAAATATCAACCTTCAAGGCTCCCACCAAAAATGAACTTTCAAGTACCTCCAACACCGCACTTTCCGCTCGGCTTGTTTATGCCGCGTTTCGGGAGTTTGAATGGTATCGAGTTTCGATATCGCCGACGCTCACAATAATGCCCAACAATCGGTACAAAATTCAAACTGTTGAGAACATCGCTCAAAAGGAAGAATGCACTTAATTTTGTATTAATTATGTACAAAAACGTGATAGACATAGATATGTAAATATAGCTTTGTTAATTATTTGTAAGGAAAGGAATGTAAGATCTTACTAATCATAGAAAAAATAAAAGAACCAGTCGGAACATAATTGTCTAAAAATCATTGTATTGCGGTATGTTTCAATTCCGTTTTGACAACATGCTTACACAACGCTAAAAAACTAGTATAAAAATGTTTCAATATTATATCTGCGAAGAACTCATAAAATATCGATATTCGCTAACAGCTTGCCAGAACTGCATCGAGTTTAATAATCTTGAATTATACACCTAATGAATTATGACTATCTGTAATCACTATTCTGTATTAAATGTGTCTAAATAATATAGAATCTCATCTGTTTTATTAGTTAGCGAGTCCACTGTCGATCGTCGATTTCTTCCAAAGAAAATGGTAGCACCGTTCACCGTATTGTTGGTATTGCGGAATAACAGCTGTGGAGAGTTAAAAACTTGATTGAGATATTGAAATGACATAAATTAGGGAATTGGACAAAATGCTGCTAATACTATTTTAGTAAAATAATAAAGTACGCTATATAAAATACCATAACTAGCTGTACTAGGTAAACAGCAAAAGTTAAAAATGATATTGCTATTAAAGCTCCTTCCACAGAGGGAAAACCAATTTCTTCGTCATTATCCCAATAGTCATGAGCACCTCTGGTTCGCCTAGGTGGAGCTAAAGCAGCGACGAGTCGTGCCTCTGAGCAGCATGAGAAAAATAATTCAACTAAGTACAGAGTTTATGATAATAAACAGATAAACGGATAAACAGAGCAATGATAATGATTTTTTACAATAAAAAAAAAAGAAACGCAATAGAAGATCGTTTACTCACCAATTTCTGCTCTCAAATCCTTCTCAAACTGTTTCAAGAATCGAATCTTTCCCTTCATAGTTGACGGTTGAGATTTTAGAGTTTGATGAACCTTCCTCAGCATTTCCATTGGCAAATAATCTTCTAATGTCTGATTGTTGCATGACATTTTATCAGAATAAGGCTTTCCAGTAGTTGGGAATTGTAATATTGGTATCGCTGTTGTTGGATCATCGAGTATTTCGGTTGGTGATTCCACAGTCAAGTGTTCCATTGGAGTAGACGTCACCACATTGCTGTGTACAACGTCTTTAACACTAGAGATTATGTCTACGTTTTGTGTGAATGTATCCACTGAGTCGTCATTGCGATCATCATTAGTGTAGATGTGCAATGAAGACTGGTTGGAGAAGTTTGAAGGATTTGTTGCGATTAATTCTGAATGGTGTTCAGGATCTTTGGAGTCATGTGAAATAATTACTTTAGCAATGTTCCCATCCGTATTTCCAAAATCATTTAATGCATTTGCAATTGCAAAATTGTTGTCTGACACAGTTTTATAATCATTGCTAGATACTTTATTATACAATGTATCATGCCGATTTCCCGCTAATTTGTAAACCTTGGTTTCGTCGGAGAACTGCGGCAGCTCTACCCACTCTCCGGTAGCAAATAATTTGTTCACAATCAAGAAAACTAGGTGACATTTTAATACCATTGTATTCTTAATCGTCATACTGAAAGTTTATACTTATCTAAAAATGTTTCTCACTCTGGTTATTATAATATTTTACAGAAACGAGTCAAAATTATTGTGTTTTTATTTTTACCAAAGAAGCGTTCACTGGTGATAATTTTTCACAAATTAAATAACGATTTAATATTGATAAATTCGTACTCCACTCGAATTCAAGTTACGATAAAGAAATGACATGATATTTGCTGCAAATTCTATGTTGAACTAAATCTCTGAAGAGTCATGGATGCATAACGGAGGAACAAAAGTAATTATTTCAAGCAGGGCATCTTTGACTTCCTGCTGTTAGAACTAAAGCAATGACAGTATTGTCATATTGTTATTGTTATAGTGTAACAAAGTTTAAAATATTCGACTGCACATCAAGGAGTTAAAACATTTCCAAAGAATGTTTGACAATATCCGAAAGCCAAATCAATGAATCAATTAGAAGTTGAGAGTAAAAAACTTTTTATTTATATTTTGTGCCCTTACATAATTGCATAAATGATTACATATTTCTTTATTTTTATTTATTATTCGCTTATTAATATACATGTATATTTTTAAGGTTTTCTTTATTTTTAGCTTTTATTATTATATCTTTTGTTTGTTTTTTTAATAAATGTTTTTCATTTTAAATCTGAACAACCTTTCGGTAATACTGTAAATATTAAGCAATGCGCATTATCTGTTAGCATAATGGATTATTACCTCGCAAGCTACTATTACGTTAGATATATTAACGATACAAATGTGATTACCTCTGAAAACAGATCAGCTCTACAATTTATGATTACATGATCTGCTTTCAGTGATCAATTATTATTAGGCCCTTCTGTTTGCTTCACCCAAGTTTTAACAGTTAATTCTTGAGTAACTACAATAATTTTAGTTATATTTTATTATTCGTTTATTCAGAACCAACTTCTTAGGGAAGATAAACGTGACATAAGTAGAAAGCTTAATACAGCGAGATTATAAAGTCAGTGTAGTGAATTAGACTGTATAACTTCTATGGAAAAATGATATTTCACAAAATATTGGCATCTAGTAATTAGTTTTGCTTGATAAGAAGTTATCGATTTCAAAAGTGTGATGTATTCGTAAATATGTAGTAAGTGATGACTTTGGAAGACTAACAATACAATTTAATTGCCATAACAGACAGGAAGTTCTTCTAAGACCAGGTGGCAATACTAGTTCGGCGTGTGATAAAAATTATCTCCACGTATGGTAGCAAGTAATACTTATTGACAATAGACGTAGATTGGTGTATCGGTTCGGCGGTATGAGTGATAACCGGTATAAGAAATCACACAAAATGTATAGTCTACCTTGCTTTTAAAAATGCAAAGTTAACAATGTTACAATTTACCAACAAGATATCATATTATTCTCAACTGTATTAGAAATATTCATATAATCATAATGTAATAATACATTTTATTACCTATATATATATGTGTGTGTGTTAATTTGCAGAGCAACAACAGATTATATATAATTTACAGCAAGGCTTTGCAGTTTCAAACATGATCGCAGAAGACAATTTACCTAATACTAATTTGAATAAGAAGACATGTCAAGTAATGAGATGCAATTTTCAACATAGAAATTTGAATGTCTGATTAATACTCTACAATTTTATTTGATCAATGTATTTTCGAACAAATTCACTAATTCGAATAGACGCCAGATATAACGGCTTTAAACTTGGGCCTTAAGCAAGTATCATTACGTACCTTAATAATTTAGGCAAAGTAACGTGAAATTCTTTTTTCATTTATAATCAAGCTTAAGCAAGAAATTTATAATTTTATATAAATATTGTTGCCTTTTGCTGATAACAATTTTGATTTTAAAAATTATCAACTGTTTATCCGTTTGTGTGTGGACGGTAAGACTAATAACAATTTCGTGCAATTTATTAAGAAATTGCTTCGAACTTTTATTTCGATTAACGTGCATATTTTCTATATACGAATTAATTAATCCGTAAAATGTATATTCTACATCTTGAGTAGGCCTTATTCTTATTTCGCACAACTGTAACATTTGTTGTTCAAGACATCCGCCAACTTGAATGATTGTGATAGTGGAAAGATTTAAAATCAAGTATATTTTACATCATTTAAATGTTCCGAGGGGACAAAAGAATTTCATAAATAAATTAGATATATTGTACAGACGCATGCAGCGGTTAAATTAAACGAAAAACGTAATAATAATCATAATAAGATATACTTTTATGCTGAATTAAATTCATTTAAATAATATCAAGATGTTACAATCAATGTAATAAAAAATGTAATACAAACGTAAAATTTTTAAAAACTTAATCAACGCGTAAACTGTACACCTGAAAGCTACAATACGTTATTATAATCAATTTATTCACTGTAGATCTTTTACTTCCAGGCAAAATAGGACAAATATAAATATTTAGAATACCGGTAATGTTTTATTTTTTTTTTTTTAACGAAAGAACAATAATTCTCAAGTTATATAATCGATTTGATATAAAAAAAAATATAAAATCAGGTATACTAAGCACGTAATTAGTTAAAAAGATTGAAAAAAATTTGTTCGGAATGATTTACTGTGCGTTTTGTTATATTACGATTTCTACAACCAATAAACCATAGGTATAAGACTCCTCAACATTTTCATTCTCGATATGCTCATTATTCGAGCAATAACAAAACATCCCACGGGTACTTTCAACTTTTTTTCAACGTTTTGAGCTAAATTTGAAACGATCAAGCTAAGCTCACGTATTATTCAACTATAATGGCTCTCGGGTTAAAATAATATGCTAATGTTATCTATCACCGTAAAAAAAAACGAGTGATATTAAGGAACTATCCAAAAGTCAAGTACGGTAGGGTCTCCCTGAAGTTAATCCTATATATAGAATACATCACCGACTCCTGAATAGCTCAGTATACTGAGCATTTAATTAAGTATGATGTATATAAAATAGAACGGTACATAGTATAATGTTATAATATTGCGTCCAATTTGTATAATAAAATATAATAAAAATTAAAATTAACCAGATCCCACAACCAGGTCACAACATAGAGATTCATAGAATTAATGATAATAATAATCATCGTATCGGAAATCAAAGATTCTCGCTCAGGGTAAACATGGTTCAATGCGAAATTCCAGCATTTGTCATTGTTACCACTTATTTTTAAACTGCACTTCAAAGCATATGATCTATTCTTAGAATACCTCTTTTCAATTCATAAAAAAAAATATATATATATAATAATAATAATAATAATAACAATAATGTATCATTTTTTCGCTAGCTAATAAAATTTTAAATAATCGTGAAACGAGAATCAATTTACATGCATTATTTTTTTTTTTTAAACAAATTTTTCTTCTCAGCTCAAATTGAATAATCTTTGTTTCGGTGTTTATAAAGATTCGGTTCCTGAAAATTGAAACTTATTATGTGTAAGGCTCAGTTTGTGAAAAAATATTTTGGAAAATCGAATGAATCTAAAACCGCAAATCTTATCGTGTAAACAAAAGATGAAGAAAAATAAAAAATTTAATGTAAAAATAGCTTGAGAATCTGAGGTAAGTTCATCATTTAACAATTTACAATAAATGTTCGAATCTTTTCTCTATATCATAAATTGTAGCAATTCATCTTAAACATGATTCAACTATCGAACTATCGTTATATTTCCGTTAATCCGTCCATTTGTTTTTAAAACTAACTAGTGGTAAAAATCTCATCTAATTTCGGAAAGTTAGTATCTGACAATGCTAAATTCAATGGTATCAAAGTTAAACATTCGGCAATTATGAGGAGTTTGGTCAATATTTATCATGCAAATTGAGCTGCAAGCTTTTCACGGACGCATATCTCGGGGATTTTTAAAAATCGTTTTTCATTCGATACAGCAATTTCAGTAAATTAAAAAATTGAACATATCTAGAAGCCCAGGATGGCACAATGCAGTGATAAATTCGCATAAATATTAATGTCTCTGCTTTGCTATTGCAGTCCAAAATCTAGAAGTAAACTTTTGGGAAAAAATGTCACCCAAAACGCGAGTGCTTTGCTCACTGTGTTATTATGCTAAAATACACCAAGATTCGCGGTTATTTTGCATTATTGTAACATAGGTAATACTAACAGTCCAGGGCTAAAATCACGGGCTTGCAGTTTTATTATATCGACGATTTGCTAAAAATGTTTCGCAAAACATTGAATACTATTTCAGGAATAAATTGCTTTCAATATCACTTGACGGAAATACGTAAAATGAAATGTGTTTCAAACGTTTCTGATTTGTCAGGTGCGAATGAAACGCCTGATGGTAGCACGGGCACTTCGCGCCCACCCCTTATGTAGCATAGATGTTGGTGGTTCAATGGTTATGGTCGGAGAGAAGTTTTGTCATGCCCGTTGATTAGCGTAGGACATCCAACGAGCGTCGTCACTTTCGTGAGTTAAGTAACGACAACCAACCTGTTGCTCAAGTTCTCTGAGATCACACCATGTTTGATAATCCTAAAATCGCAAACAACGTAGTTCGATTAAGAAAATTGTTGTCACTCATTGAACTTCTGAGCTCTACTTTCAATAAAATTTACCCACCTGTAACCATACATGTTGTAAACTCTTGTCAACGGTATATCGCTTTTGATGTTTGACTTGCAGTAGATTATTAATTAAATCTATAGCTGTAAGCAATAACATTGAGGTATTAGAAATAACTAGTTATAATAAAGTAGTAACAAACCAGCTGCTGCAAATGTTATATCAATCGGAAACATGCAAATATATCTGTGTTGAAATAATTTTTACGTCGTTTGTTCAATTAGTTTGGCCAAACTTGATGTGTATTCGAATTTTCGTAACCCAAAATTCAGTTTACATTATTCCGATGAAATTGTATTGTGTTTTCAACTATTACCAAAACTTACCATCAGAAGATATTTCTTTCCATGGTTTTGGTGGATACATGAAAGCTGCATTTTTAATTTGTTCGTTGATATCTTCCTCTTCATTGAATGGGAACGTACCACTAAGTGAAACATAGATAATAACGCCAACACTCCACATATCCAGTGATCTGTTGTATCCCTTATTTCGCAATACTTCGGGAGCCAAGTAAGCGGGAGTACCAACAACGCTTCTTCTGAAACTCTTCTCTCCAATAATCCTTGCAAATCCAAAATCGCAAAGCTTTACTTGAGTAAAATCACTGTTACTGCTGAGCAATACGTTTTCTGGTTTCAGATCACAGTGGACAATATTTTTACTGTGTAAATGTTTCAGCGCAACTAATATTTGTGTTATAAGAAACTTTGTGATCCTTTCACTGAGACGTCCCCTTTCCGAATTCAAAATCATCTCGAGCATGTCTCCTTTCAACTTCTCCATCACGACGAATATTCGTTCTGGGGTTTCAAACATTCGTTCCAAATTAACGACACCGCTGTGCGAAAGATTTTGTAAAATTGCAACTTCGTTTTTGAGCTGTGCCTCCTGCTTTGTCGGAAAGCGAAGTTTGTCAATTACTTTAATTGCTACGGCGCGACCCGTTTTGCGGTATGTACCACCGTACACTATCCCAAATTGACCAGATCCCAATACTTCGTCTGGACAAATTTGATACAATTGCGACATATCGACTACGCGCTCGTCAGGTTCCATGGACTGTTGCTCTTGCGCTACAAATGATTAAAAATTACATTTTACATATAAAAACGTTTGCTGTTGCATTTATTACAACTCGGATCAACTGAGTAGTATAAAAAACTGTTTATTTACGTGTTGATGCAGATGTGACAGGCATTAAAGCTTGCCGAATACTCGTCTCCCATGATTTGGCTAAGTGCGCTCCGACGCCACTTTCTTGTGGAGGCATCTGTCCAGTGGCACCGCTGTGAAGTGGATCTTCACCGACATAATAATCCACGTTCGCAGTTCTCAATTCAAAACAATGCATAGAATCTGCTAAAGGTTTTAGAAATTTCCCATCAATACCTGTATTTAGTTAATAGAATAGTAAATGTCAGTTTAATATTTTGTGATGAAACTTACTGGAATGTGGCGTTCTGGCAGTATCAATATACAAAATTTCCGCCAATGGTATCTCCTTGTAATATTTGTGTCCGCTGTCGCTCTGAAAGAGTGTAATAGCTTTCGTATCCAGTCTCCAATAATGTCGTTTCCTCTGAAATTAGGGATATATTATCAACGTTTATCTCGGAATTACATACCAAACTATGTAGTATTGTTAAATAGCATCATATTCTTTCACTGACCGTCGGATCACGACTAGTAAAATGCACCATCCAGCCTTCTTTCAGAACTTTAGAACCACGTCGTTTTGTATGTTTAACACTTTGAACTATTCGCATCAGCGGAATGTTGTTGCTTGGCGATGAACTGCAAACTTTAATAATGTAGAAACAAGAAAAGGAAAGTGGGGGTAGAGAAATCAAAGAGAACCATCTTTAGATGAGAATATTACATAAAGACTTGACTTTGGGAAATAGATTACTCTAGCTTTGTTAAAAATCTTACCTCGAGGGTCTGGTCTTCGGGAATTCATCAGACGAGACTTCATCGTGACTTGGAATGAGATCCTGTGGAAAAATATTGATAAAAGTGTTGTTATGATTTTGGTTTTTAAGCCGATCTTTCTAATAACTTACAGAATTTAATCCCCCATTGTGGTTTCTGTCATCAGCCACACACGAAGGATGCGATGAGGGCAATGGAGATTCGGTAGCACTGTCAGCATCTCCTTCTTCGTTACGACCACCATATCGCCCTTCGGTTTCGCCACCATCTCGATATTCTGCACCTGAATAAAGAAGCCTTATTATTTACTGTATACTTTAGTGAAAACTCTTGCTTAATTTATAGAGAATTTTTGAAAATTTTCATATTAAAATCATTGTAAAAGTATGTAATATACCAGTTAATTGATAGGACAAAAATGATCATCACCTGTACTATCTCTTGGAATCTCGCCAGTACAGTCTTTAGGAATTTTGTCGATGCATTTTTTGTGGGTATTGTACTGACAATCTTTACACTGTAAGCCTTGTTTGAATAATCCACCCAATAGTTTTTTGCATAATCCGCAAACTGTGGGCCGAGTATAAGTGTGCACTACAAAAGTATGCGGAATTTTAATACGATTTCCAATTTCACGATCTATCCAGGGTGGACGCCCCCCCAGCAATGGTGATCGTGATGGTTTGGGAACTAATATGTTGGGAATAGTCTGCAAGATGGAAGAAAACAAAACATCAATGTCATTTTCTATATTCAATTATAAACAGGCAAACACTAATTGTTAAAATCTACCTACTTTTGTTTATTTTGCAATCAATCGAATAATAATCGACAGCGTAGTTGTATTATTGAAATAATAGTTAAAACATTATTATTATACCATAAAACTTGATCCAAAACATATTATCCTTAACTATGTTTGAAGCATATACGATATTAAAAAGGAACCACACGCCGATACCACGTTTATCTGTGCAGGAACTAACCAATTATAGATAATCATCGCGAGTTCTGGATTGACTGCTTCCTCTCGAAGCGCAAAAGCATAACATGATATCCTAAATATTATCTTGCAATTGAAGGGTTCAACATTTGAGTTCGCTTACTCAATAGTTTACGTGTTACAGAAAAATGAATACTTTTCTTAACATAATGAACGAAAACGAAATTACTTCAAACTAAAAAACTGCAAAAAAACAAAGCGGATTTTAACTTCATGATAATAAAAACCGGGGATACTTACAAGCGTGCTGTTATTTTGGCTTGAGTGGGACGCAGTGCTCGTGCTGAGGCTAGCAGTATCATCGCTGCCACTGGCCAAACTGCTTGTCGAACCTTGGCTCGGAGACCTGGGAACATTCAAGAACGTAGAGCTGCGTCTCCTCTGATTACTGTCGTTGGAACAATTGTTGGGAATCACGACGACGCATCGTTTATGATAATTCATTCCACATCCTAAAAGAAATCAAAAGCAACATTGTAGGTACCGTTGCATTTTGAAAAATTATTAGCGATTAATGAGAGTTTCCAATTAAAATGCGACTGGCTGAAATCTACCTTCGCATTTAAGTCCTTGACGAACTAGACCAAATAACATTTCACCACAAAAATCACAAAAGGTTGGAACCTTATACGAATGAACCACCAGGGTATGTGGTCGTATAAGTACATCCTCACTCGGTACTTGTGCTGAAATGTGAAATATTAAATAAGTTTTACCAGTTGCGAGACAAGGATGAAAACCAAAAGACTAAACTTCATCGCAACTTGACTTACCAGTCAATACTATTTCAACCAATGTTTCGTCGACAACTTCGGTAGCATTTGTAATAAGTTGAAGAATATTTGTTGAATTATAATCGTGTTTAAACAAGAGCAGCCTTTCATTTAGACGGCTCAAACCATGATCGGGACACTTATCATTGATAAAATCACAGGCCAAGTCTTTTAGAGTTTTTAATGTGAGAGTGCCAGCCTCAACAGTTACGGTATTGCGAGTCAACCCGAACTGGAATAAAAACGTCACCTCAGGTCCCTCCATTATAACTTGTGTCCAATCCACTGTAAAATAATAAATTAAATTACCGTTGGTAAATCCTATCAAAATGTGCTGCCTGCTGATTCCTCCCTTAGCGCAAAACGTGTACACAAATATGCGTAACTGTTTTGCTTAATATGCAACGAAAGTGATTAATGAATAATTCCAAAGATAATACCAAGTAATTAATAAGGAAAAAGTGTTCGATACTAAAATTGAACTATTTGCCACACATTAACCGTTTGAATAAAATTTGTGATAGTAAAAAGTACGATAAACCAATTGAGCGAAAATGATGTAAAATTTAAGAACTGCTAGAATGAGTCATGATGTACGCATGGAATCTGAAGTGAACGATTTAATGTCATACATACTTTTTAGGGGTTTTGCAGCAGTATCAAATAACGTCTTGGTAAATCTTCGGTCCATTCAATCAAATGCGTGTATTCTTTGAAGTGAAATGTAGAGCAGTGTATAGGGTGGTTATACGGATACGCGACGTTTTAAAGCTACGTGATGTAAGAAAACCGAAGCGGATACGAATGCATATGTTTCTTGCATGTTTTTTCGACAGCTTACGACGGTCGTGTTGTATATACGTTAGAGGAAAAAAGGGGTCTTGTAATATTAACGAGCAACGGTATAACTACAGCGTAAAACCAGCGCAAATGAGAAAGAAAAGGAGGTCGGTTTGAAAATGCAAACACAGGAATAGTCTGAAATCGTTATTGAATGTTACTCGGTACGAGAAACAGCCCAAACTGAAATAATAATAAGGTATTTAAAAAGGTGTAAAATAACACTGACGCATGCACACGGACAGGTCACAAGCATAAATTTGCGAAGCAATGTACAGTTAGCTTTGGCGGTCCAACCCACCTTCTGGTCTCTGCTCATAAACTCGTCAAAGTTTTATGTTACGCACGGCTATGCTGCACTAGTTGTCCACAGCTTGATCATGTTCTCTCTACTGTCACGTACACTCGACACTCGCTGTTTCACAAGTTTCTCAAATTACAATTAACACTGGTACCGTTGATGCACCTCGTCAGACCCATCGTGTCGTCAATGTTGCGTATACTGTTTATAGGGAGGAGGGCTAACGGGTTCAACTTCGTCGATTCGTTGCCCGTGCCCAGGCTGCATTCGTTCACACACACTTGCGCGAGCGAAACCGTCGAAATCGGAATATAATCTATTTATCCCTGTTCACCACTGACAGCGTGCCGTCGATCGGTCGTGGTTCCCATGCCGCTAAATGATTAGACCAACAGATGGGAAACCACGCTCGATGCTCGCGACGCTAGCGAATATTGGAAGAACCACATATCGACCAGAACATCTGAATTATATTCCTGCGCAGCTAATGTGCGTAGCTATCTCTAAGAACCAATCGCGCGTCCGCGTATCCGGACCGTACGATGGCCATCTTGGATTTTCAACCAATCGCGTTCGATATTATTTAGCGCACCGTTCAAAGCTTGGAAATCTCTTTAATTAGTTTTCACCCGCATTACTAATTTTACTGTTATTAAAAATTAAACAAAATATGACCGTTGAGTATAAAAATATCTATTCCGCATTGTTCACTTTCAATTTTGCTAACACTTGACGCAAACATTGCAGCATTGTATATTTTTAACACAACTTCCATATGGTTCACAGACAAGTATAGTCTACGCAGAACGGGACTAAAATGTGTCTGACCCGTCCGCGGAAGGAACAAGTCTTATATTCTTCAGTTTTTTTACAACATTGACCCGTTTCAGCAAAGCGCGTATGATTGAACCGGGCATTGGAAAACAACGTATTGCTCCTTGTGGTATGACTACTGTAAGAGACTGACACTTAAGTTAGGAACAAAAATTGAAAATTGTTTTATTTCATCGTTTTTTACATTCGATTAGATGGTTAGTATCTCAAACATGCATGGAATATATTACGTATATTTGAAAGAATAAGCTCCACCAACTAACTGACAAAGGTGCTGTAATGAATAAATCAAGGTCGCTTTTCCGTGCCTTAAGTTTCATAATCGAATGATTGATTTATTCGAATTTTTTTTCCTCTTTTCACGATCATTCGTTGGATGTTGTAGCAACGGTATCGATAAACGTAGCTAGCTTAACATCCCTTTGAGACAATCCGTTTACATCATGGGAAGACAAAGTTATCTGCACTTTGTTATAAACGTTAAACCATTCGGGGTGATGATCCATTTTCTCAGCTTGCAGTGCTACCCTTGACATGAAGCCAAATGCCTGTAATAAATAAATTATAGAAATAATATAAGAACGAATTACTTTGGTTGCACAAGAAAAACTTTGAAGCTCGAATTATCAATATTAATTCTTATTCATTTTTGAGACCTGATTGAAATTTTTGAATAGAAATTCTTTATAGATGGCATCTCGCGAATCTTGTACGGTCCATCCATTGCTCAGTAATGGGCTCAAGTCTTTTTCTCGCTCCTGAGATGTGAGTTTGCCCTGAAATCCGATAAATATTCGAATACATATTGTGAGTCTGATAAATGCAACACGTAATTTTTCATGCGTAACCATGCAAAATTGAATGATAATTGACAAACAATTTTATCAAAGCACTGATATTGGTTTGTTTATTAATTTTTGTGTAAACATTAATTACCCTTTGGTTATCTCACATGTATTATACTGTATATTCCATATAATGCTTAAAGTTGAAATTCATCGTATTATCAATTTTATTAAGAGTTTAAAAGTGTGTGAAAAAAGTAAGATAACGATACATATAACGGAAACTTAAGTGTACACGAAAATAAATCTTTTCAAAGACGACCGCAGTATCCGCGACCACTATAAGTATTGCTAAAGCAGTAAAGTGAAACGGAAATCCCTAATCGCTCCTGTGACTGTCGTAAATATATAATTATATGCGCACTTATTGCACATTTTATTTATGCTCATTCAATTCATGATACCACAATAAAAAGTAGCCTACAAACCACTACATGAATCTCAAGGTTTCTAGATCACTGCCTTTCATTGATTTCTTTTTCGAATTGTGAAATATTGATTACGCTATAGTGTGTACACACCACTTGTTGCGATGGAATACGTCCGTACCCGTAAAGCCTTTCACAAATTTAATACAGTCTATTCATGAAAAATGACGCGACACTCAAGAAAAATCAACAATGAGCATAATTGTATTATCTTCAATTTATATTTACGCAACAAATATTGAAATTAGTTCTATATTATAATCGCAGCATATTGTTGTAACATCGAAAAGTGTAGTATTCAAACTGAAAAACAACAATGAATGAATTGACTTGTATGTTTTACCGATTTAAATACGTTTCAAAAGAACTCGATCCAGCGGTTTCGTGACCAGTAATATTGCACAGTTTGGATTATAAATATATTCTTACCATTTTAGTTTTGCTACGAGCTTGAGATGTTGCGCTACGTCGGTCTGCGACAGAGTAAAGTATCTTTCTACAAACTCTCCCACTGGTCAAACTCGTTTTCAATATGGCCGCCATCATCATAATTTCCTAACCTATACCTGCATAAACTCTGCGTAGGAATTTATTTTTATCTTCGACCGATTACCTGAAACGTCAATGGAGAATTCGTATTAAACTGTTTTCAGGTTCATAACACTTGCCAGAGGATCATGATTAAAAATAAAAACAATTCTGCTGTTATTCACAAAAAGCTAATTTTCTGATGTAGATTATCCCTGACGTGTAACTCCCGGCGCAGAATCAAAAGAACATGCTAGTTTGGTACCATACTTATGACGTTCATTGCATAGAATAATACTAGACCTTAAAATACTTATTCACGAATTACTTAACGCATATTAAGTACGCGAGACCGTGAAATCCGATTTTCTTACGATGAAATTACTTGACAACTTAAAGAAAAAACAATTACATAGATAATCCGTTGTTGTGTAATGATTGGTAGAGGAAATGAATATTTCGTGCGAAACCCAATAAGCCACATGTATAATTATCATTTATTAATAATGGATACTTGATTAATCTTCGGGATAAAAAAATCACGCCTTCGTTTTCTTCTTTTTTTTAACAATTTTAGATCTCTTTTTAGGTTCTTTGTCTTCGGTAGTCGTAGATATGGTTTCCTGCTGCCACTGACTGAGATATGCTTGTTCAGCATCTTCAATTTCGTCCTCAGAATCGGTGAACGACTTCGCATTAATCGCCGTTTTTGTATTATCATCAGAGTCCTAAAATGTAATATACAATCAAGTTATGGTAATGGTTTTTATTTAACACTTAAAAGTGATATAATATTACCTCTGCTTTTATATTGAATGGCTCATGAATTTCCTGTAAAAAATGAAATATCTATTTACATTACAGTATAATATAGAAATAGTTCTCTAGATTTCATTCAAAGATCTCATACGTAATTTCGAATCATAGCAGTCATGAATTGGATCCATTATTTAATCATAGCAGTATGTGTAAAATTGAATTATCTCCAATGGTTGTGTGGCAATGAAAATTTTGTAGTTTGCAAAAAACTTACCGTTGTTTTCAGTTTCTTTTCCACTTTTCCGGTAACAGTAGTTTCCTGTAAAAAAATCCGTATTTTATACAAGTCCAAATCAATTATTGTTCTGCAACGAGGATGATCCATTCAAATCTCAGTTTCGATTTGGAATCATAGCATTCATGAATTGGATCCAATTTATAATCATTGACACATGGTAAGAAACAGTTAGAAGTCGTTTGCAGAAGTTATTGTAAATTGCATATTACTCACTTGTTTGTTCCGCTTGGATATTTTTGCTGTTTCTTGATTGGCAGGCTGTAAAACATAGGTACATAAATTACTATAAAATCTATCAAGTAAGGAAATGACAGAAAAGAATGCTTACATTACTGAAAATAATTTAAAGTATGAATATACTTTATATTATATATATTATATACTCGTGTTACATACCAGCTTTGATTTTTTTGCAGCTAATTTGTCAACTTTCTGTAAAGAGAAGAAAACAATGCAGCTATTAATATCAGCTTTAAGATCATTTTGAAGTAATGTGTACAGGATAAAGTATTTCATATAAAGTCTTGAATCATGGCTATCATGAATTGGATCCAATATTTAATCATTAAGAATGAAAGCCACTGTGTTATTCCCAATAAAAAAAAACCAACATTTCTGGTCAGAATTTGGTCATTTTCAGAAGCAATTGCTGCATCAAAAACAAAGAGAAATAATAGGCAAAAACTTGAGACAAAAAGATCGATTGTGTGAATAAACACGTACTTTGGTGATCCTATTCTCGTCTGTCTCTACCTTCACTGTACCATCAGGGTAAACTACAACCTTGGCATCGCGAGCTGATGTGCTCAACTCGCCAACCAGAGTTTGATAAGCCTTGGGTCGTTTTGGTACAACGACTGGTACCTTGACCTTGTTCTTGCTCTCTGTAATAAAACAAAAACTAGCTCAAGTAACGAACTGTACATCGAAAGTGTTGACATGTGGTAAGACTAATTTTTATAATGAAAAGATCGATGAAACAACCATCTAAACTTACTCAGTGTAATGTAAATTGGTACTGGTAAGCTGGTGGATGTCTTTAGAATGAGGCTTCTGATGTTGAGCCATCCACCTGGGTAATTATCGGCTAGACTTTTGCAAACGCTTAGAACATTTGCAAATATTTCCTGTTTCTTCATTCCGGTATGCGCGACTTGTACTACGTGAGTGTCTCCATAAGAATGTAGATGCATGCTGGTTTTCTTAAGCGCAATATCAATTTCACGATTTAAATTCTTGGCATTCATTCTGATAGATGTTGGGAGTTTTCGTTTAGCCATAAACAGCTTGCCTAAATGATGCGACAGATGTCCAGCTATCTTACCATCTGTTAAAAAGTAGTCGTAGCTGGACAAAAGTTTTCTCTTCAGTTCATACTGGTCAAATTCGGTCTTAACCTGAGTCAACGGTATCACATCCTTAATCTGTTTGCAACCATGTTTCCTGAGCAGATCTTGATAGTGGTCTATTGTTGGCTCCAGGTTTTGCCTGCGGCCCTTCTTCATGTCCCCAACAAACAATACTACGTCGTCGGTATCTGTTACAAGAGTATGCGGCAGTAAAATTCTGAGTTGCCTTTTTGGTATTTTTGGTACCTTGATGCACGCCACCTGAAGCAATATTGGCTGATGCTCTCCATCAAATAGCTTTTTCGTATCCCCTGCCTGCAGCTTGGTGAGTTTCAAAATAGCATCGATACCTTTGGATATTTGATTATTGTCGACGTTTATACCCTTCTTCGCCTCTTCTGGTAGCTGTTTTTGAACCTTCACTGAGACCTCTTTGTCAATATCTGAGGCTCCTTGTTCTGGTACTTTCTGCCTTTTGTCATTCTTCGATACTTTCTCTGTCTTCTGAAATTTGGCAAGTACTTCTCGTCAAGAAATATTTCTATAATTTGAATGCGTCGAATTTATGAGGGATCGAACATAGTAGTTGATTAAATTACCTTTGCCAGTTGTTTTTTAATTGGAACGTCAGAAGAAACGTTTTTTTTCTTCGGTTGAGGCGGTTTAACGACGTTTAGAGTGGCAGATTTACGCTTTAAGGTTTTCATTACGGAAACTTGTTCTGCTTTGAGATCGACCTTCGGCTTGATATCATCATCAGTTTTAACCATGCTTGAAGGAGTTTTTTTATTTTTTTTCGACACGCTTTTAGAATCTTTTAAAAAATTTACAATCTTATCTGCGTGTAAGTTACTCTTCAGCATTTGCGTTAGAGGAACACGTGCTTCTTTGAGGTTAAGTTTACCGGTCCCTTTATTTACTCCGGGTAACGCCCCGGGTTTATTCAACAACTTTTTTACTTTTGACTCTTTTTCATTTTCCTTCAAGCTCTTCGCTGCTTTGGGAACCTTGCCCATCTTTATTTATTTATCAACACCGTAAATATCAACTAACCCTATGTTGAGAAGTTTTTCTTCTGTGTGAGAGCTTGAGAGAGTGGAATCAGGATAGACAACGTCAGAACGCCAAATCGCCAAATGACTAACTGAATCGATAAAACAGACTTCGATTATCATATCAAAAAATATTGAAAATTTGACTGTCAAGTGGTTTGACTCCTGCGGACAAAGAACAACAATCTAACAAACTATTCAACTGCAACGTAGAAAATGTCCGAAACAACAACAAATCAAAGAACCGACGCGCTGCGGCAAGAATTGCGCGAGACGTCATGGATCGAGAGAAAATATCACCGGAGTTTGGAACTGAATAAAAATCGGCCAGCTCTTGGCGAATCAATTCCGAACGAATGTTACACTGAAGAATTTGTCAAATCCAAGGCCCAAATTCTTAAGAAAAAACCATTACGGCTAAAAGAATACCAACATCTTCAAAATGCGTTTTTACAGGTGACCCACCCAGCAAATATTTCTTCGCTGTCGAACAGATTTCTCACTTTACTACTACCACACTATTAAGCCTCTTTGTCATGATGAAAATCTGGGAACTGGATATATTTTTATTGCAGAGCGAAGAAAACATAAATGCCTTTCTCAGCGTCGATAATGCCCTGCATGCGCTTGTTCGTGAACTGTCTGGGTGTAATCCAGACCTGCAGCTTGCTGCGGCAAATTGTTGCTGCAATCTCGCTCTCGGTAATAGTAAAGCATGCAATGTGTTGGCTAAGGCAGCTGGCCCTTACTTGCTTGCAACGTTGGACAGCCTAAACTACAATCTTATGGTACACAAATTAGGACATTGGCAATGTTTTATGATCTTTTGAATTGAAATTGACATGACGACTGTTATTTAATTTTGCGTTACCTTTCGTCATTCAGGATATATGCATATGGACAATTGGAAATTTAGCCGCTGGAAGCGAGAAGGCCTTCGAAATAGTTTATGCTCAGGGCTGCTTGAGGCTTTTGATTTCGCTGTTACGAGAATGCGATCTCACCTTGCTGCCCTCTGTCATTTACGCAACAATGCATTGTGTTTATGCTGGCTATGAGCACATTCAGTAAGTTGATGATTTAGAAAACTGCAAAAAATTGTATTCATTTATTTTCGTATTACCAGCCGTGCTGAATGTGCTAAATTAGTCATTTATTGATGAAATATTATACAAAATCCTGATATACGAAACACACCATCCACAGAACATCGGAGATAATTCATTATTATGATGTTTGATATTTTCAGAGATTCTGAAATTGTTCATGTAACAAAAGCAATTGTTTGTCGACAAAGTCATTATCATGATCCAAATACACTTTGGCTACTAGCAATATTGTCATCAAAAAGTACATGCGTCGAACATATTTTAATACTACTTTCATCTCTTATTGAATATCTCCACAATGCTACCAAGTCTGAGTTTTCTGATGTTGTTCAAGTGAGTATTTTTGGAAGAAATTTCTTATCATAGAAAACAAGATACGTAGCTTCTTCCTATTCTTTCTTCTCTCAACGTTATTCTTATTCTTAAATTCTTATCCAGAATTTTTTTTAAGGTGACAGCCGTTGTTAGAATTCTAGCAAATGTTATTTGTGAGACCACGGGAGAAGCTGTTGATGCTTTATTCAATAACCCAAAGCATACTGAGACGGAAACACAGCTTCTTTTGAATAAATTGTTGATGCAACCTCACCTGCATTTGCAAAAAGAAACACTTTGGCTTATAGGTACTAACAAAAATTTTCATACTACAATTAATACAAATTATGATGATTTAATAAATATATGATAAGCCACTTGGCAGCCTCAACTTCGATGAGTTATTGTCGTTTTTGATTTTGTTTGTTTCATTAAGGAAATCTTTATAATCATCCTTCGCTGCGACATCGTGAACAGGCGCGGAGTTTGATATGTACTTTGTCATCATTACGGCAAGCTGCATTGTCCACAGGAGCATCGTTATAACTTACCCAACTTATTAAGTAACAATAGGATTGAATAAAACATGAAGTTTTTAATTCTTTTCTACCCTTTTACATTTTTGTAAAAGAAAACGTAGATTTTTTATTAGAAATAAATTGTTATGTTTAATAAATAAATTTCTACGTTTTAAAATATCCCTTCGATCTGTCGTAATAAATGTATAGTGCTATAATAATAATTTTCGATACGGGTTTGTAATAAATAATAACTTTGACGTTACTAAAGAAAAACTTGACAATGCATCATTTACTTTTTTATAGTTGAATACAACATATTTGAAAAAACTGGTACTTGACTCATTGAACAACAAATTACTTCTTAAATAACACTTATAAATTATATTTGTGCTCAATCTTTCTCTCTCTATATATATACCTATATATATATATATATATATATAGACAGTTCAACGATTCATGTATTTGTACGTAAATGTGTAGTATTTTTTTTTTTACGACAGCCATAAATTTCTGAATTTCTTAAATTCTATTATTCATTAGTTAATTCTAAACACATGATGGGATTTTTTATTTCACCTTCAACGATCGCACTAACATTTCACACTTGGCATAATTGTTTTTTTTCTTACCTTTTAGTTGCAGATGGCAATCAAGCTTTAATAATATGGTCCTCAGCTCAGTAATTCATTTTCACATCTCTGAATCTTCTTTCAGACCCTTGCGGGCTGCTTGGCACATCTTCTAAGCAAGGTACTCTTAAAAAATTGAAATAAATACGTCCCATAACATCGGCCGTTGGATGATAAGATTTCTTTAAACATCGATACAGCATCTCGTCGCAAACGCAATGGGACCTGTGATAAATTAAGTTCAATTCGTAGGTAAGTAGAATTCAAACATTAGAAGCTCTGCTGCATACACTCAATACTGCAATTGAACGACTTACTTAGTATAAATAGAATTATTGGTCAGATTATATCTACTTTTTTGCGCTCTGACTTTTACTGGGCAAAGGTCATGGCTTCGGCAGCACCTGCGTCAGAGGACAGAAATATGTGTTACAAATGTGCTTCCACTTTTCTGAATTGTCATAAAGAATTCTACTTAATTGAATATAATACACCCTAAGGAACATGTGAAATCGATTTTAATGTAGTCGTATAAAAAATAATTTCATTCACCTATCTATTTGAGCCTCACGTCCCAAATCATGATAGTTATCAGCGATATCTCCTGTGCCACACCATTTTGTTCCTGAAATATGTATTTTGCATATTTCTCATTTGAGTAATACTAACGATATACATGAAATAAACTCTGGTGCTATTATGTAAGCCTTTAGCTCTAACTTGAAAGGCGAAAAAATCTATAAATTCACGATTGCTTTATTATTGCAAACTGAGTTTCTCTCCTATTTTAATACGCATAGCTGATATCCAGTGATATAAGATGTTTCACATACCAGGTAGAATACCAAAAAGCAAACTGAGGGGATTAATGCTGGGTTTATTCGATCTGTTGGTTGCGTCAATCGGTAATGTGGATATTGCATCTTCTTGCATCTCTTCTAAAAGTTCGCATTGACGCATAAGTGTCGTCATTTCATTGAAAGATACTTCTTGTGGTTTAATTTCAGTCGATAAATTCTTCAAAACTTCCATAACTTCGGAAGGTTCACTGCAAAAGCGTTAACCTTTGTCTTTATTTTCACATTTGAATGCTTTTTAAGGCAAAAAAATGTCGAGAAAATAAAATAGTAAAATTTAATATTGTTCGATGGAAAAACCTGTACCGATTCTAACTATTCGAACTTGGATGTTACAGATTCATTGAATGTCCAGTGCAATTTCTTACAGGAAATTTGGAACTATCAAAAAAAAAAAAAAAAACTCGCAATGATCGGATAAAATTATTTTCATTTCAACGTAGTATTCCTTTAGAAGTGATGTTTGTTGTTTTTATCCAAGCTTTATGGTCAGCTCGACAAAATGTAGAGAAAGAATCAATTCAGTCGCTTTTTTATTTGTAAATCCCAGGTAACGCTTATTAGTTTTTTTTTTTTTTCTTACAGGAACAACTATTCACGGTACTTAAATATAACGCTTGAATTTATACAACCTGTTTACCGCAATTGGTAATCCCCATATGCGGGCATACCCAGTAATTTGAACTGACGTAACGTGTAACACGTGTTAATCAATTTTTTGCGAGCACAATGTATTACTGAACGAATGGACAAAACGATGAAACAAAGGATCGAGGCATATTCCGTGTCGAAAAAAAAAAATGATCAAAGGTTAATGGAAAGTTAGAGGAAACTACACAAAGAGAGAAGGACGAAAATCACGTGAAAATATCACTTGTTACATTCACTTGCGTCTTTCTTTCCAATAACGATTGCACTCAGTATAAGATTGTTTGCCAGTGTGTACATTAAAAATTGGGATATTACAAAAATTGATCAACTGAAAATTTGCAGGCCTAGAGCAATTCGTCGAGTGAAAGTATGGAAAACTCAACATAATCCACGAGCGTTTGTACAGTGATTTAACAGGATTAACATTGGCTACACAAGAGCGCAAGTTGTAGGAAAGTTTCCAAATCTTTCCACGTGAAAATAAATTTCCTGCAAAACCTTTTGAACTGTGAATTTTTCTTTTAAAATTATTAATTTTTCCAACGCTACCCTCGGATATAAATATTAAATTTTTTTCCAAAAGTCACACTTTTCATGAATTTCTCTAAACGTTCGCGGAAACTTTCGTCACAGTATTCAACTATGCATTATAATTCATTTATATTGGGCCAGAATTTTCTGAATAGATTTCAAACTAGCTGATGAAAAGACTTTTGCCAAAAAAAAAAATTTGAAAAGTCTTCCACGAGAAAAATTGACGGATAAAATTATAGAGAATATCTATAAATCCCTCTGCGGTGTTTCCTTTCACAATCATACGGAGAAAAATTTCGCTACGCAGGGTCAGGATCGAAACCGCGAAATTTTTTTATTACTCAGAGAAGATGTAAGTTGCAAAATACGAAATCGCACTCACTAGACCTCGACGATGTTGCAATTTTCCAGCTGATTGGTGTTGCTGAGATCGATTACGGCGACGGTTTGATCGTGAAAATAAGCCGCCCGCATTTCGTCGTCGGGAAGTCTAGCCTTCGGAACAATTCCGCGAAGACCTTTGTACGTGTTTCTGAATAAAGTCGGCTGTTGCATGGTGACGGAACAACTTCCCAGCAGCAAAATTACTTGCACAGATAATCCCATCTTGTTTACAGCTTCTGCGAAATTCACATGAGAATTGTTATTTACGACCGATTAAAAATTTTCAAATACAAAAACATTTCGCGATTATCGCTGCATGATTGATTCGTTTATATAATATTCCATCAAATTGCGTGACAGGAAAATTATGCAAGCTGCGATTACATCTACCACAGAATATAATAAACGCGACGCGCATGGAGTTTGGTGTAATTAATCCCTGAATGCGTTTCACGTAATTAGCATACGTTGGCATAACACACTCGATGCTTCGTTTCAACTTTTTTTCACATACATCCCTGCGTTTTTTTTTTTAATTTTTTTTTCTTTTTCTTTTGTAATTTAAAATTTCACTTTGTTGTTCGAAAATCACTCTCGCACGCAGCGCCTTCGTAATCCGCTCGCTATCACCGATCTTGCGGAATTTTAAACGTGATATTAATATTTGTCCGATAGTGAAAAAGAACGCATTACAGATATTTCGTACGATATGAATGATCGATTTTCTCCGTAAAACGTATCCGTATATTATCGATCGAATACCCGTGACCTTTACGATATACACAAACAACGATCCTTGAACCGCATACTGGCAGAAAACTCCATGCTCCCTTAATTTTTGCGCGCCTTATGATCGCGATATTTTACATCGTGCCAAGTATATATTGTGAAGTTTTTTTTAAAACTTTTCCATTCAATTCGTAGCACAAGAATTGAAGTACCTAGTGTATATTACCACATATATTTATTATTCACAAATTTGCAGAAGTAATTTGCTCACCGTCTATTATGTTAGAATTTAACTTTTATATACGTGCATCGTTTAATTTTTTAGCTTCGATATTTATTAAGTTTCGATTTGAAATTTAATTCACGTTCCGTTAACTGGTATTCATGTCGTTTATCTAAAGGTTGAGGTATCTGCTGTCAACCGTCGTGCATACACAGTGGCTTTATGCAATTATTTAAGTATCTTTCTAGAGGTCTCGCTTCACACGCATACCCGTAATTTCGAGGACAGGTTTTAATATTTCTAATATCGATCGGGCCGCTTTCACATATTATTTTACATTTATGTTAACATTAAAAGAGAAAGAACACGACGAATCAAATCTCTCTAATTCCAGTTTGCCTTATAATATTCACACTACGATTCATACTTGAATTTATTTATTTACTTCGTCCGTTAAAGTTCGTTTACTAAAATGTGAAAATTAATCCTCTGAAGAATGAATTCGCGAAGAAACCGAAACATCGATAATTGTAAACTTTTTTTTTTTTTTTTTCTTTTTTTACAGCTAACGAACCGATTGAACCACCAACGCCGAAGACCACGTGAAACTGTCTCCCACTTTATACGTGCGAATAATCGTATGAGTGAAAGTATATAACAACGGAGTAATATATGTTTCGCTTTGCGGAGTGTTGCGTGTGTATTTTGTCTACCGAATCGAATGGAGCAGCATTCGTATGAGCCAGGCTGACGTTACCTGGTCAATCGAATCGAGATGAATAAATGAATTCTCGCTATACCGGATTGTGAGTCTTCCTCCTCCTCATCCCCCCCTTCGATTTTTCCCTCTTTCTCTCTGTCTCAGTTCCTTCTCAGCTGTCTCGCACTTCTAAATAATGCAGCAAGGGAAGTGTACCACATTGTCTGAAAGAGACCCACTTTTACGAAACGAAAGAAAGTGGGACACTGGCGTGTAACATGCCTATCGTGCCGGTGTCCGAGCGCCTGAGCATCAGCACTTTGACCAAGTGACTCTGATGAAATACACACAGTACTTTCAAATCACTAAGTCCAATTTTTATCAAGTTATTTAGCGAAGAAAGGCACTGATTACGGTCAATTACAAACATTAACAATCGCCGGGTAAACCGGGTTTACGGTTATAACTCGCTTCGAATATTCAAAAATTTTCAAACTACCCATAATTCAACTTCGCGCGGATTCGATTATCTCCGGTATTTATCGCTGGCGTACGCGAAATATTCGAAA
This sequence comes from Neodiprion lecontei, assembly GCF_021901455.1. NCBI lineage: Eukaryota > Metazoa > Arthropoda > Insecta > Hymenoptera > Diprionidae > Neodiprion > Neodiprion lecontei. Next base: position 5,135,288 of record NC_060263.1, on the reverse strand, counting down.
TTTGAATTTCAACGGCGGTTTTTCAAATGTTTCGAAATCTATAAACTCTTCCAAGTAGTTTATCGAAATATATAATGTGTATGTAAACTTGTACCCCGCGATATGAAAATTTTCAAATGCGCCATACCGGATGAGTCCGTTCCAAAATTTTCAAAAGAAATAAAAAAAATAATGCAACGATTTTATCAACAAGAAATATACCTTATACAGGTATGATCACATAATACGTAGATACATACGTTTAATTGTTTTTTAAAATAGCAGTATATAAAACAGAAGAAGTGAGACAGATTGTTGCGATTGCAAAAGCAAAGGGCAATGAATGGCGCCAGCTTCGAGCCATGCCTTTCCGGCCCACGTTTTATTTTTTAAGGGTAAAAGAGAGGTAGAGGTAGATTCCAAGGTAAAATATACGTCGTGTTGGAAAGCGAGTATGTATAGAAAAAAAATTTGCTGTAAAAAAAAAGGGAAACGAGAAACAAACGTCGCCGTAGCCGTACAAATCTTGTTTAATTTGATTGACTTCTGCATTCAAACCTATGTACATTGCCAAGTAAAATACAATAGAAAACAATATATTCACAGAAGCTATAACATGTTCACGCGCCTCGTCAAGTTAGTTAAACACCGTCGTCATCATCATCATTTAATTATCATCTCGATTAGAAAGAACGGTGTAGGAAATACGTCTCTATCCATTTCTTACAAATCACTTCTTCATTCATCCAACTTAAGGTATACTGCCATCAAAGTTTCAATTTGTCTCGTATAATATTTAAATAAAAATATCACGTTCGTAAGTAAATGTTACTATATTGGATTTTAACCATCAGTTTCTTGAAGATTAACTATTGAAACGAATTAAACAGCATTCATTTTGACAATTGATCAATATCTCTTTTTCCAAGTAGCAGTTTATTGATAATAATCTTAGAAAGTTAGAAGAATTCAACCATTCTTGGTTACTGGACACTGAACATCGTACTTTCTGATATATAAGAAGCTTTAAACTGTAAACTGGAATGGTTTATAGTCATGAGTAGGTCAAGCGTTTCTGCTTCAAGATACACAAGTATTATTTTAAAAATGACGATTATATCTGTGTGGATAAAGGAAAAAAAAAAGGATAATTATATTTCAACAAAACTAGTTGACCGTGTGCGTAACAGTGGCGTTAATTACTGAGCAAACTAAAATTATTGTGCAGTGTATCTTCCAAGTATGACGATTACCTCGATATTATCTAATAGAAAATGAGGCATGAAACATACACTGAAAGACAAGAATTCAGGAATCAACTGAAGATACATGGATGAGCTAAATCTGAACTGGTTTTCGGCTTGTAGCAATTTTGATGTACGATGATTCTCTGCGCAAATATGTATGTTTAATAAATTTGTATCATTCACAGGCGGCAGAAGGGCGTTCGTCGTGTGTAGGATGGAGGGAGCATCGGCCCAGCAACAAATAGAAGCAGCACTCATCGATACTGAAGTATCCCAAGGGCACCAAGAAGATGAAGTTCCCACCACCTTGCAGGCCGAAGAGCTGACATGCTCGCTTTACATTTCACGGGCTGGCAATAGCCCGAATAGTCAAAATTCCCAGAGTGGTAGCGAGCTGGCAAAAGTGGTCCTGGAAGATGCAATACGCATGGCTGACCCATCCGCTGGATGGCAAGTATCCGAGACTTCGTGCGGTCTCATCGCTGCCTTTGCACGAGAAACCGATGCGGACAAGCTGCTACAGAGAGGAGATCTTGCACGGATATTTGAAGGCCCTGTTCAGGTTTTTAAGAAAATTAATTTACTATAAGAATTTCAATTTGTACAGGGTTGATGATCAAACATGCTTTTTTGCGCACTATGAGTTATTACACTAGATATTTGTTTTATACTGACTTGAACATTGACCCGCAGGTAGCTCGCTTTTCAGCAAGGGATTCTCGGTATCATCAGGCAGTTTTGTTACGAGACGTGCCATGGGCGATTCCACTCCAAGATCTGAGTTCTGCGTTATCAAAGCAAGGCATTGCTGCAGGGAGCGTTGAACGATCTCGTCAATACATCAGAGTTGAGGTAAAATTGAACGTCGAATAGCTGTTGAAAATTCTCCAACAGAAAAATATCAGTGAAATCTCACCGTTCGGATAGGTTCTCAATGCAGGTCATTACGAGCTGCTCTTACGTCAAGGTCTTGATTTTTTTGGAGCTGCTCGATTCAGCGCGGTACCAGAGCGGTGGTGGCGAAATGGTGGTTCCGTCGGAGGGGGACCCTCACAGGCAGTCATTGGAGGAACCGCAGCTGGTTGCAACGGAGGCGAATTGCCACCTGCGCAGCAGGGTGACGGAGTATTGCAGTGCTACAGATGCCAGGGTTTCTGGCATGTAGCCGCCAACTGTAGGCATTTGCCAAGATGCGTACGCTGTGGTGAACCGCACAGCGTTGAATTTTGCCCACGTCCACGAAGCAATCCTGTCTGTTGTCATTGTGCAGGCCCTCACCACGCAGGTCAGAGACTATCTGACATATTTCGTGAGCGTGTCTTTCCTCTGTTTATCTTTTTTCAAATACAGATAGAAGTCAATCTACCTACATGTCTGCCACTAATGTCCAACTTATAGGATTCCGTCAGTGTCCAGTCAGGCTGCAACTCTTGAATGCGACCCCGATCAGTATCACGTTAAGTACAACACGGGCAGGAGGGCAATACGGTCTTCAAGCTGTAAGCAAAGCTGGCCTTCCCCAAGAGCAGCAGTCGCAGTCCCAGGTTGCGCCTAGTCCTTAAAATCTGATAACGAATGGTAAATTTGAGTTATCCTATACACCTCATATCCTATCAAATCATTGTAATCTAGGTACATAAATATATTCAAATAATAATAGTAATGGTAAACCAATAATAATAGATGATCAACATTAACAAAGCAATGTCCTCCTCAATAAGTACTAGCCCAAAAATAGATATGCCACGAAGGATATAACAAATTAGAAATTCTCAGAGAATTCTTAACATGACAGTTAATAATACAAATCCACCTATTGTTTCGAGATCTTTTTTACTTTAGCATGACTCTCTATGCTGTTATAAGTCTGAAATTCAATGATAGCTTGTTTTTACACAAGGGTTGCTTGTGCCTTTGTTAACCACAGATATAGAAATTAGCAGTAACAAAGAGGTTGCCTAACACTATTTTATCAAAAACTTAGGTAGCCTTGTCAATTTTCAACGAACAAGATAAAACGGACTGTATATTTTTTTAAATGTTTATGTGCGATTTCGTTCAAATACATGCAAATATATATATATTGAATATAACCAAGATGTTCGTATTTTCAACATTCAAACAATCCGTCTTGCTGTTGGTAATTCTATATTGAGTAATTTGACATGCTCAAAATTCTCACAGGGCGCATTTGTCAATTTGAAAATAACTGGGGCTGAAAAAGCGATTTACAAAAGCATAAGCAATTACTAAACTTGCCTCGTAATACATTATCGGAAGTTCTCTGCTTGTGTAAATTTAACTTTTTGCTATCATTTACAAAAAAACGTATACGCACGTATGTACATAATTTGCAATTTTAATATCGTTCGTTATTAATTTACGATTTCTCAGATCGTCCAATACAGTAGAAGTATAGAAATGCTATGAGTAAGTAAGACAAGTCATTGTGTAACATAACTTTTGAACATTGATAACAGAGAGAAAAGAGAATATATGAAAGAACATCACGTTAAATTGTAATATCATAACATCTAATATTATAATTCAAATTTGAGTCAAATAGTCACTTATATTAATTCCAAAGAGTGCTGCAAGACAACAATGGTAATTATTATCATAATATATTTCCAACATTTACAACTTTGTATGAATGACTTACGGTTGGAAGTAGTTTGAAATTTGTGTTATCTTTACTTATTTTCTATCATTTGTCTACAGGAATCTTGAATTCATAAGGTATGTAATGATGAATTTTGTTCTCTCTAAACACAAGATCGAAACCAGAAAAAAAAATTCAAACATTTTTGAGAAGTCACGTAAATAAAAAAAAAAAAAATGAAGTCGTTTAATAAGTAAAAAAAAGTCACTGAAGTTATCAGAGTAATAAAAAATTTGTGTCCTATTAATTCAAAGTTATCACAAATATAGATATATTTCTACGCTTGGTGATTAATGACTATTTAAGTGTCCGAAAGGATCTCGATAATTTACAACAGAAGAGTAGGTAAGATAACCAAATCATCAGATGAACTAACTTCTCACAGCAATGGCATTTACAATTAGAAGTAATTAGCTGCGATCTCTCCCTTTTTTCTCTCTTGCTTTTTTAATCTGTCATGTGGACGTTACAAATAGAGAAACTATGAACAAATTAAACGTATTGCATCAAATCCCAACTTGTGCAACGTTACATAGCTGATATACATACATATAATACACACATAAGAAGGCAGTCGAAAATTTACATACATATGGAAAAAATGCTCATACAAGTATTAATAAATTTTCCACTTCAAGATCGTTCGCAAGCTGGGATTGTTAAAAAATACGAAAACAATTAGTGCGAGATATGTACGTATTATAAAACAGGAAGTTTTCCGCTGTAAGTATCATAGATATACTCTACAGATGTACAAAAAAATAAAATATTGTATATATGTATACATATTTGTGATGGCACACAGCACGCTATTTTCTTTCTTTGTTTTTTTTTTTTCTTTCCTTTTAAACACAGATAGAACTTATAGATTAAACATCCGTAATCAAAACTAAATAATACAATTATCTTTCGACATTTATTTCACTTTTACTTACTATTAAATCGTGCTTTCGTTATTGGTATGAGGCCAGAGGCATGTACGTAAAGTTACATTCAAACTGCTACGATTTTGTCTCTGTTATAAAATTATAGCCGCTCCTTTAGTTTGTATATTTAGAGACATAATTATTAAATGCTTTGTGAATCATTTGTTTTTCTTCATAAATAATATGTATAAAGCTGCGCAGATACAGAATTAAATCTGTGAAAGAGGAAGAGTAAGTAAATAGAGATGAAACTATAAACAAAAGTCCATACTTATACTAATTCGATATCTTTCAAAATATTCTAGAAGATGGAACAACATTAGAGAACCATATCAAAATGCACTATACAGAAGATATGAATTTAATATGTTTCAATGATAAAAGTTATTTTGTTGAAGGCATTTTAAAAACACCTAAATTCGCGCAAATGAAAAAAAAAGGAAATAAAATGTAAAATTGACTAAGGTTTTTTTTAACCGAGTCTTGAAACCTACGATTTGTTAATTGATTTATGGGTTTCAGAGAAGCATATTCATCGATTATTTAAATGTTGCACAGCAAAACCAACAGGATCATAGTACATAGTTAGGTTCTGCATAAAATTTTAACAAATGATAAACATAGTTATAAACTTATTAAAAGTATAAATATAACGATCGAAACATGTTATACCGCATGTCGGAGGTTTGAAAAACTATACATGATAAAATTAAAAAGCTTTTCTTTATCTTCAACTTCGTGAAATAAACATCTATTCATTGAAACATTAAGAGTAAATAGATATTTTTCATAGTAATGTGAAACAAGTTTCCACCGAATGAATAAAAAACGTTATGAACTAAATACGAATTCCAAAATAAACTCGTTTTTCATTGTAAAAAATAAGATGTTCAGCGAAAAAAAAAAATGTGAAGTAGGAACTTGTACATTTTGTGAATTGCATAGAACCGTTCCATGATGCTTGTAACGGAATGTATTCAAACATAACATAAAAGTCAGTTGTTCATGTACCATACCTATATTTAACATTAGAATCAAGTAATTTCAATTTACCTACCAATTCGGTTTTGATGCTCGAGCTAGTGAATACATGTATCTATTGTTTGCTATATACAGGTAAATGATTTTAAATAAAACATTGAGCACGCTGCTTGCGAACGTCTTGAAAACAAAGCTAAAATGTAAAACATTCTAATAATCCAGCATAATAAAAATTTGCTAATTAGCTATTTGTAATCATAATTCAGAAATAAAATATTCATTATTCTATATTTGTGAGAAATACAAGAGTCATTCCAGTATTATTTCGAAAATTTTTCATCTATCAATTTCATTTACGTTCGCTTGCAATGAAAAAAAACAGAAAAAAATAATTTTACACTAAACACAATCTGTTAAAATGAGAATTGAATAAATAAATAATTATATTAAATTTTTGAAAAGAAGTGGTCTAACTCTTGTATAATGAAATGCGCTTTTTTCAACAATAATTGTTCAAAACCTGTTCGTAGTGCAACATTTCACAAATTCTGCTTTGGCCTGAATCATACCCTGCTCCAGACTATGGGTAATCGGGCAAATAATTATTGAGTCTGGACACAGAGTATTGGGATCACAGCGAGAAGACTGCCTGGATTACTTCCCTAATTGGTTGAGGTCTTTTTTGCAGGTCAATAGGCGGGTCTTCACACCGAGCGTGATGATCCCTCAAATCCTTCCAATTATTAAAGATGTGTTCATATTCTAATTCCTTTTGGTATTCATTCAACTTCGTATATACGTGCAGCAGTCCGCGATAATCATACTCGAGTCCACTATAGCTTTTCCCGAACAGTTTTAAACCTGAGAATAAGTTGGTTCACATCGAATTATTTTTAATAACAAAACTATTTCTAGAGGGCAGTAAGTGTATAGTTGATCAAATAGTAGCGAGTAATTTTGTATGACTCAGTTCTTCCTCATTTGCAATAAGAAGCTTGGCCAAACAAGTGGACTACATGGATTATTCTTTGAGGCAACTTACTAATAGCTATGCTACGTTGATATAGTTTCTCAGCATCCTCGTATCGGTTCATATGGAAGTTATACAGTGAGGCTAAATGTCCTATGCTCAGCCCAACTTCATAGTCATCGGAACCCAACAGCTCTTCTTTGATGCTAATTGCTTTGAGATGCATTGCTTCCGCTTCCTAAACGAATAAATATTGTCCGTCAAGTATATGCAGTGTTCTCAACAACTATTTAAATAAACGGTTCTTTGACGATGAATCATGCTCGGTAATTTTTTGCCAAAGTATTAATTCCAGCCTCACCTTAAATTTTCTCATACTTTGATATAATCTTCCCAAGTTGCCGTAGTGTTTAGCTGTTTGTACATTTCTCTCTCCAAAGGCAGTTTTTGCCAATTGGAGGGCAGACAAATGCAAAGACTCTGATTGCAGTAGAAGTTCTTGATCAGAAATGACGCTTGGTCTGTTATCTAGTGCTATCTCTTCTAAAATTAACGCTTTTACTCTTTTCGCACTTGCCAACATCAAGTGTTCAGTAGGTAATAGTTTTTCCATAATGTTAATTGCATTAACAGCGTGATCACTATAACAAGAAAAAATCCTTTCCTCAATATTGTATGGACTGCTAAAAATGCATTCAATAACTTTTTAGAAAACATAAGTTCATTCAATCAGTTTTATTCTACTCACCATGCTTGTTGAAATTTCCCTGAACTGTATTCATGAACGTAAAGTGCGTAAGCCAGATCTTCATATGCAATTGCGACAAGTAGATTTGTTTTTCCAAATATAAGTTTTTTAATCTCGAGAGCAGTCTGAAAAAGAACTATAATATTGTAACTAATTTAACATCAACAGGAATTGGAGTTGAATTTCGTTTTAAAAATTGGACAAAGATTTCCTAGGTCGTCCCGTAAATTTTACGAATATATTTCTCACCTTTTGGACAGATACGCTGTTAATAACGTTATCATAATTCAATAAGTAAAATCCGTAATCTGTTAGAACATCGCTGTACTTTGGATGATCGACATCGAAAAGTTCTCTGGCAAGGTATACAGCTTGTTTGATCAAAATACCAGCTTTCTGAAACTCGCGTTTTACAACACAGGATTTGGCAGCTTGCCTCAAAACATCGATAGTGAAACGTGCCGGAAGAGTTGGGGTTAATTCTTTCAAAGCCTCCATACTCCACCTATAATAAATTATTAAATTTCTGAAGAAATTTCGTTTTCAACAATAAAGTCCAAAATAATTTCATTTGAACATCAATATGTACTCTGATCATTAAGACTTTTTATTTACCTGTATGCCTGATCATATTCACTTCGATTAAAAAAGAGGACGCTAAACTCTGCGTAAAGGGCGGCATGATTTACTCCATCGTACCCTGCTTCCTTCAACTTGGCGACTACCTCAACGGCTAATTCACGTGTTTCCGCTGCCCCACGAAATTCACAGTAGGTTGCTTGTGCATGTAACAATCTACATTTTTTTACAAAACGATTGACCAACGTCTTTTGATTCATACTTTGTTATTAAAAATTCAATAAAAGCTCAAGTGCTTGAAAAAAAATGTACAAGATTTTGCAGTTCACCTGTATTTATTTTGAGAAATATGTTATTCAAATGCAAATCTTTTTGCGTATTGAATTCATAAAATTAGATAATGTATTCTAAGGTAGTCACTTACTTGTAACAGCAATCCAAGGTAAGGCACCAATTTTTTGGATTTTGCCGAGAATTAATACATAGCTTCTTACAAGCCAACAAAACTTTTTGACTTTCCAAATACCAACCAGCGTCGCTTAGAAAACCTCCCAAAGTAAGTCCTAAGTTGATTATTTTGCTGCATAGTGTTGGATCGTCTTTACCACACAAGCAATATAACTCGTACTTCATTACCAGCTCCTTATTGATCCCTGTATCATGATCCATGAGAGTCTGTAATAAAATTTATAAACAGTTTAAAATTTTCAAGCCATCATGATTATTTATTGATATGAATGTATGCATATGTAATCAAACCTGAAAAATCTGTAGTAGATGAATTCGGCGATTTGTGACCTTGAGTATTCTGGCAAAAGTTTTTAGGTGGCAGAGTTCTGTGCCAAGTAAGCATAGCCGTTTTTCTTTCCATAACTGTAATGATAAGTCGTATAAAATTAAGTGACATTGAGCGTATTTATCAGGCTTATTTATTATTGGCAAAATCAGTGTCTGTGACACCTGAATGCTTCAGCGATGATAACTGAGAATCAATCGAATCAAGTTATGGAAATGTAGATCGATCTCGAAGTGCGAACTTTAAGAAATGAGATAAGACTGCGGCTTGGAAGGTTTCGCAAATTTGATATACCACAAAAACTTAGAATACGCTAAGTTTGACGCTGGTTTTCTAGCGATACGAGTTAATATACTGGTTCATAGTGGAAATACATCGAACGTATTGTGTGCATGAAGAGAATTGCACTGACAAACAGCTGACAATAAGATTAATAATGGAATATTGGATTCTGGTTAACAGACAGCTTGATAAGGGAAAATAAATAATTCACATGTTAAAAGCATATCGGTGGCATATGAGTCCGAATAAAAACGATATATTCTATTTTTCTTTTTGTTGTTTTATTATATTCTATAAATTGAATGGTAGCGTATGAAATGGAGGTGAAAAAAAAGAATATGGTCTGCTTGCGTTTGACATTTACCTGATAATAGAGGTCAAACAATACGTTCTCCGGAAGATAGGGGACATATTCTTTGCAGATTGTAAATTTTTCAGCTACCACAGAAACACTCAATTTGTATAAAGTGTCGGTACTGTGCAGTCGTGAATTTTGTCCTTCAGCCATTTTACCACACGGCCTTCGTAACTGACGTTTATCAATGGTTATATGTATGTACACTTAATTAAATATCGTTCCCAACCATGTTCGTCGTACGGATTGCGCACTGGCTATCTTTTTCCAATCATAAAGTACACCAATTTTTTTCTCATCACGGACCAATTGACGAATATCACCGTTCACTAGGCTCAGTGTCAACTTATATCACATCGACCGAGCTAAAATATTGAAGATTGGATCAACGACGTCACAACGAGAAACTGAGGAAAGCACATAGTACACACAATACATGCGTACACCACTATTGCAGCAATGACCAATCTAATAACAGTAGATAGCTGATTGTGTTTTTTTTCCACTTATTTATTATCGTATGACGGTAAGAACTTGACGTCGAGTGATGCGAGGGTTCGTCTAATCGCGTATAGATAACGCTCGTCACCAAATATGCATCATTCACACTTTCAAATTGCCAACAAATTCAAGATTTTTGTTGTTAGATTTTTCGTCCTCCAAATGCATTTTGTTTCGGATCGCAAACAAGTTAGCCGGAAAGGGAAGAAGGCATTATTGAATATCACTGTATAACCTATCACCAATTATTTGAGGGAAATATTTATCTGAGTCACATGGGTTTCAAGGTACAGTCGTATTATTCCGAGAGTTTCTGTTAAGGTATGTGGAACAGTTCGTGCGCCTGGCGCGCTGAAAAAGGCAACCGGCATTACTATTCATTATATTCAGGCTGAGCACCGTATTCAAAACGTCACTTATTGTCAAATTCAAAGCACCGTACCGCGTTACTCGACCTAAATATGACGAATAGTAATTCCGGTTGCCTTTCTCAGTATACAACAGAAATTCACAGTATAGGAAATTAGTATTATTACCACGCAGGTAAACAAGACAATATCGACTTATAGCTCTGAAATAATGTTAATTCTGGAAATAAGAAGTTTTTGCACACTCATAATGAATTACGTTCTAATTTTTAACGATAAGAAATCATGTGTATGCAAGCATGCCAAAGTAATGAGCAGAAAAATTTCAGCAGCCGGATTAATTTTTGGGCTTTAACAGCGAGTGTGATCACGATAGTGAGAGGAATGAATTAAAAAATCTTAGGATGATGTAACATATTACCATATGGCAGCAGCGTATTGTATTGGTTCAAAAAATACCTATTGCCCACTCGACACGTGCGAGAAAATTTGATGATCATTTATCACAACTGCAGCACTTAGAACTCTGTGATCGAGAAAAATAGGTTTTAAAGATTTTGTTCCAATTTAATAGTTTCCAGAAGACTCCACGTGCTGCATTGATGTTTGAACAGAACCTGGATGGCTGAATGCGCCATTCAGCAAGTAAAAATGTGTGAAATTGTTAAATTTTTCTACACGAAATACGTGTGCAAATGTGAGAAGGCTATCGCTTACGTCTCTCTCTTAAGTCGCTAGTAATTATTACTTATAATTATTGTCCCTCCAAATGATATATGTAATAGACTTTTCGGATACAAGCAGAATTATATGAATAAAAATAATATTCTTGGTATAATGTATTCCAAATAGAAATTTAATGTGTGTGCATTTGTGTCGCGGAGAAGAAGAATTTTAAAGTTGTCACACATGTGGAAAAAGCAAATTTACGAGAATATATAATTAAAAAATGGAAGATCTAATCGAAAAACGCTTTACCACATTATTTTTGGTTTTCAAAGATAAATGCGAACAAAAACAACGTGTCGTGTTTAAACCAATACCAGATCAAAACAATATTTAACGAACTGTATTGGTGCGGTATAATCTATGTCATATCCCCAGGTTAGTGGTTCAATTTTATCTTTTCATGGCGGCACAGATTCTAACAAGAGGTTTTTCGTCGGAGCAAAAAATGACATCATGATTACGTATTTCGTGACCAGTTACATTTTATAAAGTGATTACGAGAGATTAGTTTTCAAATAAATTTTACTATGATCACGTGATTTCTCATGATTCCTAAGATTTCATATAATTCTTGTAATTGTAAATGATTTCTGATAACTGCGAATGATTACTTTGATGATTACTGATGCAGAATTTTATTTTAATATTACCGATTTCAGTGTAATTTCAACGATTACAAAATGGTTTCAAATAACATTCTTTTATTCTCGAATGACAATATAATGAAGGATGAATATAGGTCTATTAGTTTTCCAACACAGAGATTTAAAAAATGTCTGTGAACTGATAAAAGACCGTGTTATTGTAACGACGGTTCGAAAGCACCCGCGAGGCAAACATTAAATTCAATCTGTTTGTAATATATCTTCAAGTATTACAAATTCGGTGGGAATGAAATTCATTGCATTTAATATTTTATGATACTCGGTGATTGGTCACGTAATTTTGGTTGTGGTTTTAAATGCGCGGTTAATTGAGTCTACTTCACGGTTATTATCCTGTTTCAGACGAGATTGCAGCCAGTGAGTGCAACAAAATGAATAATCGTACCAGTATTGATAGAATATGGATTGGAATAACGGACGGATAAATTTAAATGCCCGGAAATGTATAACATTGAAATACTGTTTGAACGAAACAAGCTTGCAATCCTGAAATGAGTAATACTCGTATATTCAATCATTTTCGGAGTCAATTACGCAACGATTGACACGCAGGGATTTTCATAAGCTTAACAATAAAAAAGTCGCAGGAACACCGTACCAACTTAATGCCTGTATGTACAGAATTTTGAGGTAGTCTGTACCAATTAATATACGTATTATATGATTCAACTTTCGAAATACCAACTACAATTTTCGGTCTTCATATTTCCTAGCGCTTTCGCTGTATTTTTAACATTACCGCACGGTGGTGATAAAAGAATAATCAAAAATCTTAAATTTCTTTAATTATGACAGAAGTTGTACAGAAAAAATGTGACTAAAAATCCATTTATTTTTTTACATGTGGATAAAATTATGAGACGAGAATGAATCAAACTCATTACACATTGCGAATGTAATTTCGAAGAAAAATTTACGCAACAGTGGCTGTTTTCATGTTCAGAGGGTAATTCAAATCACCTGTTAAAATAACGAATTGAACAAACCGTGAGTGCGACATACGTGACGACTTGCTTCATTGCAAAGCTTAGCGATGGATTAAAAACAGAATATAGAAGAATCACGTTATTGTCTAAATTTAAGTATTTATTCAAGTGTTTTGACGAATGCAATGGAACGAGGAAAACAAGACGTTTGAAAAATTTTGTCCCAATAGCAGATAATGCATAAGACGTGAATTGCATTGACCTTTACGTGCAACTGCACTGCTGGTTGAACTATATTGTAATTCAACGATAAGATTTTTCAACTTGCACAGATTACCATTCTACTAGACTCAACTTGTGTAGGCTCTCGTTTATTCAGTATTCAAAATGACAATTTTTATTCGGTCACTAGCGAATTAAACAAACAGATACTTAATCCAAGTGTTTACTTTTTTGCACACGGAACGAAAAATCTGTGTTTATGAATCTGCTCAGCGGATATATATATAAGCGCTGGTAAAAATATTTAATTCAACGTTGTACTAATATTCACTTTTATCAGCATGAAGACTATTGCGGCTCTGTTACTGATCGCCGGTAAGTTCTCAGCCTTAAAGTTTATTATTAATAGCACATTATCGAATATGAAATACGGATAAGTGAGCAAGCCTTTTTCATCGCAATTTATGATATTTCATATGAGAATTTCAAATTACAATTACTCAAATATATCTCTATGCATGTGGGTAGACAACGTATTTATCGTTGAAGAAACTAATTTGTTTCTCATCATTAATTGTTTCAGCCACGGCATCAGCTATCGAGTGGACCGATCTTCGTGGTAATTAATCATCTACAATCAGGATGCGAATGACATAGTTTTTGTTTTTTCTGCCTATTTCTTCTTAAGATTTAACCGACTCTTCGTTATTACAAAATTTCAGTGAAATGGAAACTTTGGTTGCTCGACCCATTCCACTGGTCGAGTTATTATCAGATGCCACGCACAAAAGCTGATGCCATTTCCAATGACTGGGTTGAAGTGTCTGGTCTCAGTTCCTTGGATGTGACTGGGTATTGCCTGGATGGTGACGGTCGCGTTTGTCTTTATTATGATTCCTACGGGAACATTGCCGCTATTCATGTAATCATTAATTTCGTGTTGTCATACTTGAAATTAGCCGAATGGCTGAATGCTGTACAGAAATTACGTAGGACCATACAGTTGATGAAATCGGAGGAATGTAGATGTATACTGTTTATTTTTTTAGGCTGGTATGCTCGTGAGCGATGTTGCAGATATGCAAAGTATATACAACATGTCGGTGTTCAACCAATATGAGATAAAAACGATATTCGAAGAAGAGTACTGGACTAGTACTCTTTTGTTCATATCCCCTGGTTAGTGGTTATATTTTTATTTAGTGCAAGTATAGACATATACATACAATTGAACTATAAATTTTTTTCCATTACGAATTTATCGTACCAGTCAGATTCTACTTTTTGTAAGAGAATGTTGGTTTATAAAATGGGGACGAAATACCTTGATGAAATCAATCAACTTTCTTTTTATCAATTGACGGTTTGATTATTCGCAATATTTCGTAGTTTTCGTTTCATTCGTAAAAATTTGTCGCAGCAATGAAATTCGATGCGAAAAATTTACCGAGACTGGATGATCAATGCGGCAAATAGTTTCTTTGATTTGTCATTTTCGATGCATTCGATAAAGCCCATTTGTATCAAATTGTCATTATCTTTTCAGACGATATTGCAGCTGGTGGTCGCGACGAAACGAATGATCTCACCGGCACTGAAGGAATATGGTTCGTAACCACGGACGGATATATAACAATTCCCAGGAATGTATCAGATTGGGATTCTGCATGGACGAAAGAAAACTGCATTCCTGAAATGGGTAATGCATAATTGGTCCACGAATATTTTTGAATATTAATAAGTGTCAAATACCGATAACAATTTATGTATGACTATTGGTACCTTGTGATAAATGATCCAACAAGTACAAGGTTATATTAATCATACTCAAATGGGATTCAAAGGCACCAATGAATCTGTGTGACATGGACGGATATTGTTCCAATCTGACACGAGTATTCGCGACTATAAACATCAATTGATAAGTTATTTTATACGTATTTCAGGCACTCACTATTACTACGCGATGAATACATCAACCGAGTGTACAGCCTTCCAGCCTTGGTTCTTGTTGGAACAAGATGGCGAGCTGAGCGGTGTCGGACTACAGGGATTCGGATCAACGACTTACAAAAGCCGAAACTGGTATGAGGAGGTTCCAGCCGCCGCTATCAGGCCCACAATCCCGACGACCTCAGATTGTGTCGTAGAATGGGCTGCCGAATACGGTGTAATTTCAATGCACATTTACTTCACTTCCAAACCATGGGAATACTGGTGCTAGTTGCAGAAATCCAGGTGCAAAAATGTTTATGGCTGAATAAAATTCTATGATTATTGTGAAACAATTAGATTTCATCTTTTAATTTATATCTTGCGTTGGACTTGCAAAAATTCGACTTCCTCCATGTGTCGACACTTTTTCAGACGGTATTTGAGTATGATAAATGGTACACGACGCTGATCAAAAAATACCATATTTTATATCTATCGAAGTACGTATAACCTGCAACTTATATATATTAATTGTCATCATAATGGCAATATGCACTTACTTTATTCCGTATATTTATTTATTCACCGTATTTTTTTCTTTCATTACTTCGTTCACCGTATAATTGGAGTTACAGAAGCTGACAAATTGAAAACGACGCGCTAAAGTTTCTATTATTTTACTTTTCTCTTATTAATTTCAACTATACTCCCAGTCATTTACATAATTTCAAACTATTACTGTACCTATTCTACATCAGCACCGATTTTTAGGTTGTTTATTATCCGTGGTTGCTATACCGCTATAATGCTTTCAACTGACCATTTTGCGAAGTTCGTTTAATTATTTTTAGTTATCCAATTTCGTGTACTAATTTCCTGAAAATCATACTTGTTTCGCTTCTGTTGAGGTATTCACAAGGTTTGATTTGTGAGATGGGTATAAGTGCTGATTGGACGCCTCGGTGGTTATTCAACTACTTTGAAAGCTAACATTGAGAAAACGTATACGTTTCGAGAATTATGTGCCAATCGAATATCATGGATGAAACCTGCAGTTTATTATCCAACAGTTGAATTACGGTAATGGCAGTGTAAGGAATATGAGATAATGAATGCGGCTCGATTCTACAGAAATCACTTCTACATTGCAAATTTTTTACAGAATATGTTCTACCTACTCGTTTGTTCACAAATCTTTTTTACGGAATATTGTTTTCATACAGAAAGGAATTCGAGATTCACATCAGAAGTAATTCTGCATGAATTATTCCACAGGAGAATTGTAGTACAGAATAATTTACTACGGAAAAAAAATTGCTCCGTTGTCTTGAAATATAAAATAATACGATGAATAGAAACTATACTTACGTAGATTGTAGATATATTTCACGAATACTTACGCACTCTGGAATATTTATCCCCGAGCGTTGAGCGCCAGCTCGGAGCCGCTGCGCTTGCTCTCAGGATCAAAAAGTATCAAGTCACCGTGCAAAAGACGCGGTCAGATTTGAAAACTTGATAGTTCGTAAAAAAAAAAAAAATTAACTGAAAAGCTACATGATCAGCAGATGAAGGGTGCTTCATCTTTTTATGTACGGTTTATAGAATCGACACGCAAAATGCACGTCCGATGCCCATAATTAATCTATATGTAATCAGACGTGACCGGTAAATCAATACTGTTTTGATTGTTCAATACTTAGCATAAGCCGAAATTTAGCTGAATTCGAATGGCAGATGGAGATGTACATATTAGTAGACGATAGACAATGAATCGCTGTAAGTTTTGAGTAATTTGGAGCTTACAAATTTTGTCAATTATTTCATTATACTGCGGTGATATCAATTGTAAAGCACCTCAAAAATTGGTTCGAGAAACTTATTTCGCGTCAGAAGGCGCTATTACTTCAGGGAAATAAAAACGCGATCGTGAACTATCGCAGGCTCCTCTCCGACTAATACTCATTGTATCGATGATTCTTTTTGTTGCGGGTGGTGCTAGTCGTCGATTATTCTGATTATGGTAAATAAAATAAGAAGAAAAAGAGCTTTTGTGTTATAGTTGAAATAGAGACAAATGATTGGAAATATCGGATTTTCCATGGCAGGTGAAAAAGTAAACCAAAGGAAGATTCTGCTCCTATTCACAGCTAATCTAATTTCCGCAAAAAGTAACGGTTTACGGATATTCGTCAGAAATTTGCACTCGCGTGCGGCGACTCGTCACTCTAAGGGTGAACTGATCTCTCACGCTTCAGTTTTCATCTTGATCGCTTCGATTGCTGGTGGCGCCCTCTGCACGCGAAACACATTCATTGCGCATTTTCCACATTTTGATAGTGTATGTACGCAAGTTTATTCTTCCGGCATATCCATCGAGGTAACCCCACGCTTTGAATGCGAGTACTTGAGTGACACGGGCTTCTTTGCGTTCTGTCTTTCAGATCCGCCTGTTGCACCTTGCGTTCACTTCTTGCCTCCGAGCTTTTTTACTTGAACCAAGCAAGTATTCATTCACCTCCCTCAGGGGCGCGACCCCTGCCGTCTCGGAAGTGAATTCTTTCGATTTCCCAGGTTACTTCGATCGATAATTAACTCGTTTTCAGGACCGTTCTCGTACCGTGGTGTCAACAACAGTCGCAGTTGGAAAATGTCCTCATAACACCAGAGCCTGGTTGTCGGCGCCATTTTATCGCCAGATAACCTAAATTTTTTATGCTTAATGGAGGCAAATTGTAATTCTTGGGATTTCAAATTACTCATGTCACATAAATTAATGAAACATAATCAATAATATACCTATTCTACCATTAACACGTGAAAAAACATGGTCAACAGTCAGCTGTTAACCTGGTTGCACTAGTTAGATTTTCTTCCACCAGATGGCAGATTGCAAAGTGACTCGACCGAACGGTTGTGGCAATGTTAGATCGAAGGTGATAAGATTTAAAAAATGAATAATCTTGTTCCACGGGTCGAATCACAATACAAATGACAACCCTTATAAATATTATTATCTCTTATTTCCTAAGCCAAGCTCGTATCTAAAAAATGTAGAGCAGCGTGTTGTATGCATTTTTCACATTCAAACATTATATATCTCAACGTTAGCCTTAACATAAAACCCTCATTTTACGATGTCACGTACAGAAGCCGAAAGAAATAAACACCTGCAAGAAATTTTAAATTCAAACTGCAATAAAGATAATTCTGATGAACAAATACAGCAAACGTGCAAACAGGAAACACGAACAGATTACGAACATACAAGTCCTTATTTTCAGAATAGGGGATAACGTTTTTAACCAATCGTCTCGCGCTGGAATATCTAAATATCCTAATCACTATGCATAATCAGCGGCTTTTCCCACGATTAATCATGTGAGCAGCTTCAGCCAACCACCATACAACCTCCTGCCACCGATTTTGAGCAGGAAGTTCGGAAAAGATCAAGATTAAGACTTCGGTATATATAAGAACTCGTAAAGTATAATTCACTCCAGATTCAAAATCATTGAAGCAGTTTGCCAGAATGAAGACTTTCGCTCTTCTGTTACTGATCACCGGTAAGTTCTCATCCCTAAATAATACTGTATTTCAATTCGGCTCATACATCACCGCAGATGTAACGTGTTCGTGCGAGAAAATATAAATTTCAAGAACAAACTAATTTATTTCTCATTGGTTGTTTCAGCTGTAGCATCTGCTATCGAATGGGCCGATCTTCGTGGTATAATTATCAATCATCTACAGTCAGAATGCAAATGACAATTACTCTTTTCTAGTCTACTTTTTGATGTTGAATGTACCCAATTCTTCGATATCATAACTTAATTTCAGTGACATCGACATACTTAGGGTCGGACCCTTTACACAAAAAGAGCTACTTCCAGATGCCTCGTACAAAATCTGATGCTATTAACGAGAGTTGGGTCGAAGTAACAGGTTTGACTTCCCTGAATTTGACTGTGTATTGCTTCGAAGAAGGCGACGGTCGCGTATGTCTTGAATACGATTCTTACGGGAACATTGCTGCTATACAGGTGATTATTGTTTACGTTTATCGCGTCGTATCATCGAAGTCGTACAGATATTTGGTACTTGATAAAATTGAACATATACAGGGAAGGCACCATTTGATTTTTCAGGCTGCCGTACTCTGCAGTGACGTCGAAAATGTACAAAGTATTTACAACCGGTCGAATTTAAACCAGTGTCAGATCAAAACGATATTTGATGAACAGTATTGGACCAGCACAGTCTATTTCATATCCCCGGGTTAGTCGCTAAATTATGTTTCACCGTACAAGTACGATATTGTTGTAGAATTGTTGCGAAATATCTCAGCAATTTCTTGCTCGTTCTTTGATATTTTTAAATATTCGGTAGCGATTGGATTTGACTTTAAAAAAATATTCCGTCGAGCTGATCGAGGTAATAGTTTGTCTAATCTAACGTTCCATATGTTGCGAATTAAACTTCGGTATCTAATTATGATTCTCTGCTCAGAGACTATCGCAGCTGGTGGTCGCAGCGAAATGAACGGTCTTACCGGGACTGAAGGAATCTGGATCGGGACAACCGATGGATTTATAGAAATTCCCAGAAATGTGTCGGAATGGGATTCTGCATGGACGAAGGAAGCCTGTTATTCTGCAGAGGGTAATCTTCAATTGATCTCAACATTGTGACCGTGTTCGTTGTGTTTATTGAGAGTTTTTATGCAACAATGGTATTTAATTACAATTTTCCATGTACCTCTGCAGGCATCCACTATGAGTACGCTATGAACGGTTCCATGCAATGTACAAACTTGCAGCCTTGGTTTTTAATGGAACAAGGAGGCGAGTTGAGTGGTTTCGGATTACAGGGATTCGGTAATACGACTTACAAAAATCGTGACTGGTACGAACACTTTGCACCAAATTATTTTAGAGAGGTGATACCGACAACTCCGCAGTGCGTCATCGATTGGGGTAACGATTATGGTTTCAACAGTATGCATGTATTCTTGACTTCAAAACCATGGACATACGTTTGCTAACAGCTAGAGTGTAGGACGTGCGATGATTATACCGTGAATAAAATACCTCAAATTTTATGAATCGGGTATTTGTGTTTAAAATTTTAATCGTACCCTCTACCAGAAACCAAAACTACACACAAATTCTGCATCGAACAAATGATTCGTGTTATCAACACCTGCCTGACAGCGTTAATGAAAAAAATTCGAATAAATTGAGAATAATAATCTTTCGATATTTACATAACTTATCCGTCTCTTCGATAATCATAGGATTCACTTCTGTCAAAATCTCACAACTATAGAAAATTCTGTGCCGATTGAATAGTTTCGATGAAGTCCGCAATTATTATTCAGCAATTGAATTGTACATTCATTAGAAACAAAGTCACCGTTTCTTTACATTTACAATAATTCATTGAATATTCAACAAGCACTTAGTTTTTTCGAAGAGCTCACTCCATTTTAAAATATATGTATACATATATTTTATGATTTATTAATTTAAATTACACACAAAAAATATATACATATATATACACGTGCATATAATAAAGAAAACTACGAAAAGGCAATAAGGGCAATCGGATAAATTAACGAACGAAACTGAACAAACACGTACGAGGCTAAATCATCCTCGGATCGCTAGCGATAAGTTTACATTATATATTTATATATACATATATAATATATCTTACTTTTACACATGTTATATGCATTTTATACAAATAATCACGATTTTACCATATACACGATAGGAAATGATAGTTCAAACGATTTTATCAGCTGGTTATACATTCTGTTTTCATTTTTCTTGTTCTTTTATTGAACATCGAGACGGAGATGTGATGAATGTGATATACAAAATTATTTATTATTTTAATTTGTTTATTGGTATTGCAACAGAGGAAGGGCATTCCGTCACAATAGTTCGCGATTTTGTACATTCCACGAAGCACACGTGAATAATTGAATTTTAGCGTTCATCAGACTGTTCTGATCGAAACGACGGCGCGCTGGCAATTTTCTGAATTGCTGTGTGAAATGATTGGAATAGACAGTTTATGTGTATAAACGACAATGAACCCAATTCGATCCTTTCACCCTAGAAATTATTGCTGTGTATCGCGCCGTATGCGGCGTGCCACACGATAATTTTGAATTTTGTGAAAATATTCTCAGCGATTGTGAGTGTTTGGGTTTTTGGTTTTTCAATGATTATTTTCCTCCAATAAAGGATCTTTCATGAGAAATTCTATCAAATTCCCCGATAGCGAACGAATGCATATGAACATAATGTTGATTCTAAGTTTAGAGGAAAACACCTGGAAAGTAGTTATTTATTAGTCGGAATTGTGAATGTTTCCACGTGGAAGCGTGACGACAATATTTGCAACGGCGCACGGCGTTTACATAAACGACGAAATGATCAACGAATTCCGCATAAACCTTGAAAGGCGACAAATATATTACCCTGGAAATTATATATTTTCCAATAAACGACGCGACGATGCACGAATTATTAATAAAACTTCGAAGGTGGTAAATGTGTTTCGAAGCGTGAAAACAGTATCTTGAAAAGATAACGAGTAAAAGGTGGAAGCACGCAATATATAATTCTCAGACTTATGACGATGCGAGAGTGAAACGGAACAACTTTGGCACGTAAACAAATTGCTAGATTATCGGTAGGCGACAGAACGAAAAGTTTCGTAAATACAGCCTGCACAAATTTTGGAAAACGGAAATTTCGAAATAATGAGAGAATTCTAGTAAAATTTATGTGTGTTCAAAAAATTCAACGAATTCATTTCATTTTACAAAAAAAAAAACATACCCAAAAATTTCTTAAGCAACGTTTGATTTAAACAATTTATCGAATATTTTCTGGCAGTATTGTTATTCAAATCTAATTTTCTTACCGTGTTGATAAAGCTAATTCTTTTTCAGAGTTGCTTGATTATTCAGTTTGTCAGCATGAAGGTTGTTGCGGTACTGTTACTTATCGCCGGTAAGTTCTCGTCCCTAAATAATTATACCGTACATCAGTTCGTCAAATGCATCCCTGCAGACATGACATATTCTCACGGATAGATGAAATCTTCAAGAAAAAACTAACAATTTGTTTCTCATTGCTTGTTTCAGCTACGGCATCTGCTATCGAGTGGGCCGATCTTCTCGGTATAATTACACTGGAGTTGAAAATTTTCGCGATAAAATGCTAAATGAATAAGTTGGCGTGTTTCCGACGTATATTGGTGAACTGAATCCAATGGCGTTGCCTGTTTTTTCCGTGACGTCAGAATATTGAGATAATTCCTTCCAAAAATGGGCTTTCGATTGGAAATCGCACTTTTGAACTCGTACTATCTTTCAAACCGATTCATCAAGTACGTTGAGGAAAATTTATGATTCGTGCTGTGACCGATAATATGATAAACCATTTTTTGAACAAATCTCATGACGCTTGCGTACAGCCGTAAAAATATATTTTTAACCCGTGAATTTTACATTTTTCACGTTTGTCAAGATGTGCATATTCTTTCCTGTCTTGAAAGTTTTATTCAAAATAATTTCAATGTGTCGAGAGCATTTCCATCCGACTCAAATCACAGCTCAAGTGGTATATTTTGACGAGAGGAACCCAAATTTTCAACCTTAGCATCATGGGGCGGCTTGGAAGATAATACGGGTCATAAAGTGCCATTGAAATTGCCATTTTTGCGATAGAAAAAACTGGCGACATCGAATTCAGCGCACCAAAATACGTCGAAGATACAACAACTAGTTAAATTAACATTTTCTGGCAAAAATTTTTTATCCCACAATTACAAATCACCTACAATCAGCATGCAAATGACACTTATTTTTTTCTTGTCTACTTCTTGATGTTGCGTGCAATTAACTTTTCAATACTTACGCAACTGAATTTCAGTGAAATGGAGCCGCTCGGGGGAGGACCCTTCACACGCAAATAGCTTCTTCCAGATGCCTCGTACAAAATCTGATGCTATTAACAATAGTTGGGTCGAAGTAACAGGTCTGACTTCCTTGAATTTGACTGTGTATTGCTACGAAGAAGGCGACGGTCGCGTATGTCTTGAATACGATTCTTACGGGAACATTGCTGGTATACAGGTGATTATTGTTTACGTTTATCGCGTCGTATCATCGAAGTCGTACAGATATTTGGTACTTGATAAAATTGAACATATACAGGGAAGGCACCATTTGATTTTCCAGGCTGCCGTACTCTGCAGTGACGTCGAAAATGTACAAAGTATTTACAACCGGTCGAATTTAAACCAGTTTCAGATCAAAACGATATTTGACGAAGAATATTGGACCAGTACAATCTATTTCATATCCCCTGGTTGGTAGCTAAATTATCTTTTACCATACAATTACGATATTCTTGTAGAATTATTGCCAGTGAAAAATTTCTTCCTTCGAAAAGCTTCGTAAACAACAGTTTCTCCATTTTCCGGATAACAATGTAAAAAGAAATTTAGTGTGAACATTTGGAAAATATACAAAGATGTTTTTACTTCGTGACCCCAAACGTAGGAGCAATTTTTTTTTTATCATGTTCTGCTATTTTCAAATACCAGGTAGTGATTGGATTCAATATGAAAAAAAATTTCTGAACCAGGTGATCGGGGCGATAATTTCTTCAGCTAATAGTTTTGTACGTTGCCGACGGAACCTCAGATGTCAATTATCACTACTTTTTCAGAGACTATCGCAGCTGGTGGTCGCAGCGAAATGAACGGTCTTACCGGGACTGAAGGAATCTGGATCGGGACAACCGATGGATTTATAGAAATTCCCAGAAATGTATCTGAATGGGATTCTGCATGGACCAAAGAAGCCTGTATGTCTGAGCAGGGTAATTTTCCATTGATCTCACTATTGTGATTTTGTTCCTTCTGGCTACTGACAGTTTTCTTCAAACAATAGTAATTAACTACGATTTTCGTGCATATCTCAGGTACACACTATGAGTACGCTTTGAACAGATCCATGGAATGTACAAACTTGCAGCCTTGGTTTTTGTTAGAACAAGAAGGAGAGTTAAGCGGTTTTGGATTTGAGGGATTCGGTAATACGACTTACAAAAATCGTAACTGGTACGAGACAATTATACCGCGTTTTCTCAGAGACACAATTCCAACAATTCCACAGTGCGTCATCGATTGGGGTGAAGATTACGGTTTTATTCTTATGCATGTATTGTTGACTTCTACGCCATGGACATACGTTTGTCCGTAGCAGGCTTCACAGTGCTGAAGCTAGAAATTTGAGGGGAAATACAGGAAAGCTTTGTGAAAATAAGAGGGAAGGGGGTATTAGGACATTTTTTTATAGTACTGACCAAATAGAGCAAGATTAGATAAATACAGGAGTGTCCGATATTTTGGTCGTTTTGGAATTTTTTCGATTACACATGGAAAATATTGTTCATATTGTGGAAATTTTTTTTTTTTTTTTATCATCAAGTAAACTGGACTGGAAAAGTCGACTCACGCTTAAGAACAATGTTTATATTTCCAGCTAAATGTAGGAACAAAATAATTTGGGCTGAGTGCAAGTATTCTGTGGATAACGCTACTCAATTAAGCCGTAAAAATGTTGGCTTGCGAAATATAAGAGAATGTTGGGATTCGATGAATTTTTTTCGTTCCTATGTTAAGTTGGAAGTATAAACATTGTTCTTAAACATCAAGTTGATTTTTTCTGTCCATTCTCATTCGTGAGGAAAAGTAACTGACTGGCAAAAATTAGGGGGATTTTACGGGGAAATTGAATGCTTTAGAGTACATTTAGGGGAGATATTCAGTTTTAAAATGCTTATAAGGAAACGAAAAAGAATAGGGAAATTCGAGACCGACCGTGTAGCCTGTGATAGCAACATCGTATGACGTGTAAGGATTCTTCGTAAATAAAATACTTAATTCTTGATGAAATAGATATTTGTGTCTCAACTTTTAATTACCTTCCATTAGACTTGTACGAAATCATCTCAGCTTTTCAAAACCAAAACTGTATACGAATGCTGCATCAAACAAATGATTTATTTTATCAACATTTACGTGACAGCATTGAAGGATAAAATTCGAATAAGTTAAAAATAATAATCTATCGATATTTACATAATTTATCCGCTTCGTCGATAATCATAGAATTCACTTTTACCTAACGTTTGTCCCATGGCTCTAATGATCTCTGAAAAATGAATGAGTAAGTAAGCATCGCTGTAGATACACGAACAGCTTTCAATCAGATATAAGGACCAAAAAATTATTGAAGAAAATGTATTAATTGTATTCTATTTTTCGTAGACACAGTTTTACGGTCATAATGAATGTAAGAAATTTGTCTAGTATCGATACACATACCTAAATCAGGTATTGCACATCTCGCCAAGTTTTCCCAGATATATATTTGCCGACATATTCATTCTGGTAAATGCGGTGCTTCTTGGCTAAAGTAAGGAGCCGTATCTCTAACTAGTAATGTATGGCACACATCGCAAACTCTCGAAGGTCGCTGCTTGGGTCCACTGTTTACAACGTGCGACAGACAAGTTGAACAAAATATATGACCGCAATGACGGCAATGCATCTATTCAAAGAAGAGTAATTGTATGTAGACGAGAAATACAAACACTGTTGACGTTGTAATGCTAACGGAAACAAATTCGCACTCACCTTTCTTTTTGTAACTGTGAACCCCGTTCGACAATTAGGACACTCGTCAACATCCTCGTCGTGCTGCCATCTCACTTCACTTCCTGCCTCTCTGATCTTTTCCAGTTGAACCTGTGATTTCGAACAATTTCACACAAATGTAAAATAATCAAATGATTGAGTCCGAAGATAAATTGATATTATATTTTTTTGATTTGATTTATCCAATTTTGCACCTGTAAAGATTGTGATAATCTAACAAAGTCTTTTTGTACTTCTTCGCTAGTATCTAATTCCTGTTGAAGACTGGTTAGCCTTTGACGAAGTTCAGCAACAGCTAATTCTATCTTTCGTTTTTCCGTTGTTGTATTTTCCAACTGCTGTTGAAGTCTATTCAACTTCTCTTCTTTTTCATTCAAAGCTTGATGATCATGTTTGTAATTCTCTACTTGGACTCTGTAAAAATAGTTTATAAATTAGCACTTGAAAGATATTTCAAGCCACTGAAGCGGATAATTATGAAATCCAACAATTTTTTTCAAACGACAATAAAACACTTACTTAAGCTGCCTAATTTCCTCAACCAAAATAGATTCCGATTGTTGATGCGCACGATTATCGTGATCTAATTGGTCTTGAAGGAGGGTCACCTCGTAACGTAAGGTTTCCTCTTTTTCCTGCGCAACTTCTTGCGCGACTTTTGCTGCTATCAAGTCTTCGTGCATTTTTAAAAGTGTGACGTGTAACTCTTCAACGTTATTTGGCATATTAATTGTCTCACTTTGGAGCTGCATGGAATTCTTACTATGCTTACCAACCAAATTTTCATTTTCTTTCTGCAGCCTGAAAGTTTTTTTTTTTTTTTCTTCTAAGTATAGGAAAAAATACCAATTTGTTTGAACTTGTAAAAGTTTGAACAATGTGGAACGTTGAGAAATGTCCGTGAAAATAAATTTATTTATTCTACAACCGTTATTAAAAATCATTGTTTCCAAAAATGCGATATTTCACGTATTGTGACAGTTTTTCAAGTTTCTCAAAACCTGAATCTAGATGAATGAAGCGAAATTTGTGCAGTTCAACTTACGCATTGAGATGCCTTTGTAGTTCTTCTCTTCCATGAATGAATCTACTTAGTTCATCGGTAACGCCTTGATGCATCTGTGCTAACGTTTGCTTCAAGTCGGCCAGGGCTTGCTGGGAGGATTGTGAAACGGAGGTGAGTTCTGCAACTTTAATTTTGTGTTCTTCTTTTTTTTCATTCCACTTTTCCTCCATTTCTTTACGAAATTCTACCTCCTTGACTAAATCTTCCTTTTGGACTTCTAACAAGTGATCAGCATCTGCCAATCGTTTTTCAAATTCTTTTTCTGCTGCCTGCATTTTCACCAATTGTGCCTCATAATTAGCGCACATATCACAACTGGCTTCCGCAGCAGATCCTGATTCCGTTTGAAATTTTTTTTGCGAATTAATTTCTATATGTTTTTGCAGCTCGTCATCTGTCGATCTTAGTTTTTCCTTCAATGCTTTAATCTCCTCTTCCAAAGATCCTACCAGCGAACGCAAAACTTCTGCATCTTCTTGGGCCTGTAGAACCGTAGGACAAGTTTTTTCTTTACAATCAAACTGCGTATTGTGCATTGTTAAAGTAATAAAATAAGAAATCTCAAATCACGAACACCTCCTTGGACAAGAATTCAAAAATATAAAGGGACGATTGAGTTCGAAGAAAATGAAAGAATAACATCATTAATGGTTACTTAATACACATCAAGATATTGTTATAAAATCTCACAATCACACTAATAGGGTCTAAAAGCTTACGTACATATTTGTTTACCTTCCTCAAGCTCTCTTCGATATTATCAGGGCCCAAAGACAATGAATCAGCTCCTAATTGAGAGACAACTTTTCTAGCTAAAGTTTTAGTCACAGTTGACAAAGATATTTGAGGTCCGTCCGCAGATTCGCGAGTTGTCTGCGTTCGGAGCAGCGCATTTTCTGCTTCAAGTTTACGAAACGCAGATTGCAACTTTCGCAACTCGTCTCCAAGTTGATTACGTGAACACGAGGACTCTTCTACTGTCTCTTGAATCAGTTGCTCCAAAGTGGCTATTTCTTCTTGCGCCTTGCGCTTTTCAACAAGAATGTCATTTTCCACCTTAAGGTCAGCCACCGTCAGCTGACTCTTAGCTTCATCAAGATCATTCTGTAATCTATGTATCTCTTCTTGCAAGGAGATCTTTTCTTCGAGCTGCCTTTTGAGTTCTTCTGTGAATGAGTAGCAGATGGTTGAATGGTGAGTTATTTTGTTGCAGTTAGAAAAAAATTAAGTGAAAACACCGAACAACCTTTGGCACATTACCTTCTTTCTGGAGAAAAAGTTCCTTCATTTTTGCTCTTTGACTGTCAAACTTCTTTAGTATCGTTGCATTCTCAGTCTCAAACTTCTTTAATTTAATCATTAGATCATCTAAACGAACAAAGCCACTCGCTTATTAACATTTACAATCTACCAACCAAATTTGATTTTTTATCATAATATCCGTCAAAGTATAGTCAAAAAAAATTGAGAACCCAAAACATGATTGAAAACAGCACAGAGGTTGCAAATGGAGTTGGCCAAACTAAATTCAAGTAAAACGACATCACTTTAATAAATAAACATGATCGACAATCCGTAATTCACAAATCAAAACAATTCAGCTATTCACAATTGCAGAAAGTTTGTGCATATTTTTGTTAATATTCATATGTTATGTCAGCAAAGTAAAACAATATGCAATACATCCATGGAGTCTCTGAAAAACCAAAGTTTTTTCAATCATTCTTCATTTTGCTTGCACAAACATTCCTGATTCAAGCACGCTGATACTTGATAAAATTGAACATATATATGAAAGGCACCATTTGATTTTTCAGGCTGCTGCACTCTGCAGTGACGTCGAAAATGTACAAAGTATTTACAACCGGTCGAATTTAAACCAGTATCAGATCAAAACGATATTTGATGAACAGTATTGGACCAGTACAGTCCACTTCATATCCCCGGGTTAGTGGCTGAATTATCTTTCACCGTACAAGTACGATATTCTTGTAGAATTGCTACGAAATATCTCAGCAATTTTTTGGTCGTTCTTCGATATTTTTAGATATTCGGTAGCGATTGGATTTGCTTTAAAAAAATATTCTGGTCGAGCTGATCGAGGTAATAGTTT
This sequence comes from Neodiprion lecontei, assembly GCF_021901455.1. Taxonomy (NCBI): domain Eukaryota; kingdom Metazoa; phylum Arthropoda; class Insecta; order Hymenoptera; family Diprionidae; genus Neodiprion; species Neodiprion lecontei. The sequence continues at coordinate 5,106,483 of NC_060263.1, read as the reverse complement.
GTCTAATCTATCGTTCCATATGTTGCCAATTAAACTTCGGTATCTACTTATGATTCTCTGCTCAGAGACTATGACAGCTGGTGGTCGAAGCGAAATGAACGGTCTTACCGGGACTGAAGGAATCTGGATCGGGACAACCGATGGATTTATAGAAATTCCCAGAAATGTGTCGGAATGGGATTCTGCATGGACGAAGGAAGCCTGTCTTGCTGAGATGGGTAATCTTCGATTGATCCCGCCATATTGTTACCTTGTTCCTTGTGTCTATTGGGAGTTTTCGTGCAACAACAGTAATTGATTACGATTTTCGTGCGTGTTCCAGGTATTCACTATTACTACGGTATGAACAGATCCATGGAATGTACGGACTTCCAGCCTTGGTTTTTAATGGAACAAGGTGGCGAGTTGAGTGGTTTTGGATTACAGGGATTCGGTGAAACGACTTACAAGAGTCGAGAATGGTACGAATATTTTGCACCGCGTTTCATCAGAGACACAATACCGACAACTCCGCAGTGCGTCATCGATTGGTCTACCGATTACGGTTGCATCTGCATGCATGTATTTTTGACTTCAGAGCCATGGACATACGTTTGCTAACAGCAACGGTGAACGACGTGCGGTGATTCTCCGTGAATAAAATACCTCAAGTTTTATGAAATGAGATTTTGTGTTTAAACTCAATTATACCTTCTACCAGAAACCAAAACTACACACAAATTCTGCATCGAACAAGTGATTTATTTTATCAGCACTTGCCTGACAGCGTTGAAGGATGAAATTCGAAAACATCTCTGACGAATACACAAACAGCCTTGAGTCGAATGTAAGAAAGAAAAAATGAATCAAAGAAATACATTACTCTTCGCGTTGTACGCAGCATTAAACGCATGCCTACATCACTTTCTACTCGAATAGAATTCGAAGGTATCCGTGAATCCGTCTGACACGAGTAAGCGCGACTATGAAAAACTTGGTGCCAAATGAACAGTTTCGATGAAATCGGCAATTATTATCTAGCAATCGACTTGTGCATTCACCAGACATAAGGTCACCGTTTCTTCACATTTAACTTGCATTCGAAAAACTATTTTATTGATTCCTAGAAATGAAAATAATTCATCACTTACGTTTGCATATTTTACGTGATAAGATTAATCTGTAACGATTAGAATATACAGTTCCAAAATGGAACAGAGGACAGGAAACAAAGGAAATTAACACGGAAAATTAATGAAACTAATTCGAATGAGAATTAGAAGTGGTAAAATAGATGTAGGCAAGATATACGCTCCGTAATATTCTAGAGATGAATTGATATACCTCGCATTTTTGCACGTTCCACGAAGCACACGGGAATAATCGAATTTTAGTGCTAATCAGTGTGTTGTGGTCGAAACGACGTCGCGTTGACAATTTTCTGAGTTGCTCTTCGAAATTATTGGTACAGACAACCCAACTCGATCCGTTTACCCCAGAAATTATTGCTGTGCGCCACGCGATAATTTTGATTTTTGTGAAAATATTCATATAAACTGTGCTTTTTGAAATAAAAGAAATTCTCAGCGATCGTGAGTGTTTGGCTTTTTAGTTTTTCAACGATTATTTTCCCACAATAAAGGATCTTTCATAAGACATTCTATCGAATTCCCCGATAGCGAACGGATGCATATGAACATAATTTTGATTCTAAGTTTAGAGGAAAATACCTGGAAAGTAGTTATTTATTAGTCGGAATTATGAATCTTTCGACGTGGAAGCGTGACGACGATATTTGCAACGGCGCATGGCGTTTACATAAACGTAGAAATGATCGACGAATTCCGCATAAACCTTGAAAGACGACAAATATATTACCCTGGAAATTATATATATTCCAATAAACGACGCGGCGATGCACGAATTAATAATAAAACTTCGAAGGTGATAAATGTGTTTCGAAGCGTGAAAACAGTATCTTGAAAAGATAACGAGCAAAAGGTGGAAGCACGCAATATATAATTCTAAGACTTATGACGATGCGAGACTGAAATGGAACAACTTTGGCTGAACAGTCGATTTTTGCATGTGCTGAATTTCCTGTAATTCAATTGGTTACGTAAGTATAGAACATCTTTCGACCGCCGATTGTACCTATTATCAATTATTTGAGGGTGTAAGAAATTGTAACACGAATCTTGCGTCACGTAGAGGAAAATTCCAGGGACAGGATAAATGTTTTTGTTTTAGAAGCGAATGTGAACAAAACCCGCTTCTCGACATTGGCTTTGGTCCTGATTATAAAAACAGTGATATAATTTTTTTCAAAAATCAGAGATCCCTAGGTAGGTTCAAATGTTTTCATTTCGATTAAGAATGTGTCAAATTTTTTGTCATGACAAACTTACAGAAATTTGAGGCTCACCCGCGGTACGAAAACTTCCTCTTTTCTGCTACTAGCCGCCGGTAAATAATTCTCATTCCTGAACCATGCAGTACCTATTGTATTTGAACTAATCTCGAATGTATTCATAAGTGAATAAACTTTTTTTGGAGCGGTCCAAGGCATGATTTTCGTAAAGCTGAATAAAAAATGTTGAGATCAAATCATAAGACAATATATGATTTCGATTATTGAAATACATCTCTGCACACGAGAGTTGAGGACGATATCATTTTCAATCAAAGAATCGTTTGTTTCAGCGGCCACTGCATCTGCTATCGAGTGAACCGATTTTCGTGCTAACGAATCGTCTCATTCAAATACAATACGAATGATACATTTATTGTTATTTTCGTTCAAGCTGTGTATTCTCAACCAAAAGTGAATCTCGTCAACAACATTGAATACTTTATGATACGATAAAAATCGGCAGAAATTAACCACAGTAAAGACGATAAGATAATTAAATCTAAATAATACCAATACTCAAAGGTTATCAATAAATTGTTTCAACAAAACATTGTTGAACAAATCGTTAGGGCATTTCTTTTTGAGGCGACAGAACAAATAGTTTCGTAAATACAGCCTGCACAAATTTTCGAAGACGTAAATTTCAAAATAATGAGAGAATTCTAATAACATTTATGTGTGTTCAAAAAATTCAACGAATTCATTTCATTTCACAAATTTCTTAAGCAACGTTTGGTTTAAACAATTTATAGAATACTTTCTGGCAGTGTTGTTATTCAAATCTAATTTTGTTATCGCGTTGATAAAGCTAGTTCTTTTTCAGAGTTGCATTAATTTTCCGTTTGTCAGCATGAAGGTTGTTGCGGTACTGTTACTTATCGCCGGTAAGTTCTCAGCCTTAAAGTTTATTATTAATAGCACATTATCGAATATGAAATACGGATAAGTGAGCAAGCCTTTTTCATCGCAATTTATGATATTTCATATGAGAATTTCAAATTACAATTACTCAAATATATCTCTATGCATGTGGGTAGACAACGTATTTATCGTTGAAGAAACTAATTTGTTTCTCATCATTAATTGTTTCAGCCACGGCATCAGCTATCGAGTGGACCGATCTTCGTGGTAATTAATCATCTACAATCAGGATGCGAATGACGTAGTTTTTGTTTTTTCTGCCTATTTCTTCTTAAGATTTAACCAACTCTTCGTTATTCCAAAATTTCAGTGAAATGGAAACTTTGGTTGCTTGACCCATTCCACTCGTCGAGTTATTATCAGATGCCACGCACAAAAGCTGATGCCATTTCCAATGACTGGGTTGAAGTGTCTGGTCTCAGTTCCTTGGATGTGACTGGGTATTGCCTGGATGGTGACGGTCGCGTTTGTCTTTATTATGATTCCTACGGGAACATTGCCGCTATTCATGTAATCATTAATTTCGTGTTGTCATACTTGAAATTAGCCGAATGGCTGAATGCTGTACAGAAATTACGTAGGACCATACAGTTGATGAAATCGGAGGAATGTAGATGTATACTGTTTATTTTTTTAGGCTGGTATGCTCGTGAGCGATGTTGCAGATATGCAAAGTATATACAACATGTCGGTGTTCAACCAATATGAGATAAAAACGATATTCGAAGAAGAGTACTGGACTAGTACTCTTTTGTTCATATCCCCTGGTTAGTGGTTATATTTTTATTTAGTGCAAGTATAGACATATACATACAATTGAACTATAAATTTTTTTCCATTACGAATTTATCGTACCAGTCAGATTCTACTTTTTGTAAGAGAATGTTGGTTTATAAAATGGGGACGAAATACCTTGATGAAATCAATCAACTTTCTTTTTATCAATTGACGGTTTGATTATTCGCAATATTTCGTAGTTTTCGTTTCATTCGTAAAAATTTGTCGCAGCAATGAAATTCGATGCGAAAAATTTACCGAGACTGGATGATCAATGCGGCAAATAGTTTCTTTGATTTGTCATTTTCGATGCATTCGATAAAGCCCATTTGTATCAAATTGTCATTATCTTTTCAGACGATATTGCAGCTGGTGGTCGCGACGAAACGAATGATCTCACCGGCACTGAAGGAATATGGTTCGTAACCACGGACGGATATATAACAATTCCCAGGAATGTATCAGATTGGGATTCTGCATGGACGAAAGAAAACTGCATTCCTGAAATGGGTAATGCATAATTGGTCCACGAATATTTTTGAATATTAATAAGTGTCAAATACCGATAACAATTTATGTATGACTATTGGTACCTTGTGATAAATGATCCAACAAGTACAAGGTTATATTAATCATACTCAAATGGGATTCAAAGGCACCAATGAATCTGTGTGACATGGACGGATATTGTTCCAATCTGACACGAGTATTCGCGACTATAAACATCAATTGATAAGTTATTTTATACGTATTTCAGGCACTCACTATTACTACGCGATGAATACATCAACCGAGTGTACAGCCTTCCAGCCTTGGTTCTTGTTGGAACAAGATGGCGAGCTGAGCGGTGTCGGACTACAGGGATTCGGATCAACGACTTACAAAAGCCGAAACTGGTATGAGGAGGTTCCAGCCGCCGCTATCAGGCCCACAATCCCGACGACCTCAGATTGTGTCGTAGAATGGGCTGCCGAATACGGTGTAATTTCAATGCACATTTACTTCACTTCCAAACCATGGGAATACTGGTGCTAGTTGCAGAAATCCAGGTGCAAAAATGTTTATGGCTGAATAAAATTCTATGATTATTGTGAAACAATTAGATTTCATCTTTTAATTTATATCTTGCGTTGGACTTGCAAAAATTCGACTTCCTCCATGTGTCGACACTTTTTCAGACGGTATTTGAGTATGATAAATGGTACACGACGCTGATCAAAAAATACCATATTTTATATCTATCGAAGTACGTATAACCTGCAACTTATATATATTAATTGTCATCATAATGGCAATATGCACTTACTTTATTCCGTATATTTATTTATTCACCGTATTTTTTTCTTTCATTACTTCGTTCACCGTATAATTGGAGTTACAGAAGCTGACAAATTGAAAACGACGCGCTAAAGTTTCTATTATTTTACTTTTCTCTTATTAATTTCAACTATACTCCCAGTCATTTACATAATTTCAAACTATTACTGTACCTATTCTACATCAGCACCGATTTTTAGGTTGTTTATTATCCGTGGTTGCTATACCGCTATAATGCTTTCAACTGACCATTTTGCGAAGTTCGTTTAATTATTTTTAGTTATCCAATTTCGTGTACTAATTTCCTGAAAATCATACTTGTTTCGCTTCTGTTGAGGTATTCACAAGGTTTGATTTGTGAGATGGGTATAAGTGCTGATTGGACGCCTCGGTGGTTATTCAACTACTTTGAAAGCTAACATTGAGAAAACGTATACGTTTCGAGAATTATGTGCCAATCGAATATCATGGATGAAACCTGCAGTTTATTATCCAACAGTTGAATTACGGTAATGGCAGTGTAAGGAATATGAGATAATGAATGCGGCTCGATTCTACAGAAATCACTTCTACATTGCAAATTTTTTACAGAATATGTTCTACCTACTCGTTTGTTCACAAATCTTTTTTACGGAATATTGTTTTCATACAGAAAGGAATTCGAGATTCACATCAGAAGTAATTCTGCATGAATTATTCCACAGGAGAATTGTAGTACAGAATAATTTACTACGGAAAAAAAATTGCTCCGTTGTCTTGAAATATAAAATAATACGATGAATAGAAACTATACTTACGTAGATTGTAGATATATTTCACGAATACTTACGCACTCTGGAATATTTATCCCCGAGCGTTGAGCGCCAGCTCGGAGCCGCTGCGCTTGCTCTCAGGATCAAAAAGTATCAAGTCACCGTGCAAAAGACGCGGTCAGATTTGAAAACTTGATAGTTCGTAAAAAAAAAAAAAATTAACTGAAAAGCTACATGATCAGCAGATGAAGGGTGCTTCATCTTTTTATGTACGGTTTATAGAATCGACACGCAAAATGCACGTCCGATGCCCATAATTAATCTATATGTAATCAGACGTGACCGGTAAATCAATACTGTTTTGATTGTTCAATACTTAGCATAAGCCGAAATTTAGCTGAATTCGAATGGCAGATGGAGATGTACATATTAGTAGACGATAGACAATGAATCGCTGTAAGTTTTGAGTAATTTGGAGCTTACAAATTTTGTCAATTATTTCATTATACTGCGGTGATATCAATTGTAAAGCACCTCAAAAATTGGTTCGAGAAACTTATTTCGCGTCAGAAGGCGCTATTACTTCAGGGAAATAAAAACGCGATCGTGAACTATCGCAGGCTCCTCTCCGACTAATACTCATTGTATCGATGATTCTTTTTGTTGCGGGTGGTGCTAGTCGTCGATTATTCTGATTATGGTAAATAAAATAAGAAGAAAAAGAGCTTTTGTGTTATAGTTGAAATAGAGACAAATGATTGGAAATATCGGATTTTCCATGGCAGGTGAAAAAGTAAACCAAAGGAAGATTCTGCTTCTATTCACAGCTAATCTAATTTCCGCAAAAAGTAACGGTTTACGGATATTCGTCAGAAATTTGCACTCGTGTGCGGCGACTCGTCACTCTAAGGGTGAACTGATCTCTCACGCTTCAGTTTACATCTTGATCGCTTCGATTGCTGGTGGCGCCCTCTGCACGCGAAACACATTCATTGCGCATTTTCCACATTTTGATAGTGTATGTACGCGAGTTTATTCTTCCGGCATATCCATCGAGGTAACCCCATGCTTTGAATGCGAGTACTTGAGTGACACGGGCTTCTTTGCGTTCTGTCTTTCAGATCCGCCTGTTGCACCTTGCGTTCACTTCTTGCCTCCGAGCTTTTTTACTTGAACCAAGCAAGTATTCATTCACCTCCCTCAGGGGCGCGACCCCTGCCGTCTCGGAAGTAAATTCTTTCCATTTCCCAGGTTACTGCGATCGACAATTAACTCGTTTTCAGGACCGTTCTCGTACCGTGGTGTCAACAACAGTCGCAGTTGGAAAATGTCCTCATAACATCATAGCCTGGTCGTCGGCGCCATTTTATCACCAGATAACCTAAATTTTTAATGCGTAATGGAGGCAAATTGTAATTCTTGGGATTTCAAATTACTCATGTCACATAAATTAATGAAACATAATCAATAATATACCTATTCTACCATTAACACGGGAAAAAACATGGTCAACAGTCAGCTGTTAACCTGGTTGCACTAGTTAGATTTTCTTCCACCAGATGGCAGATTGCAAAGTGACTCGACCGAACGGTTGTGGCAATGTTAGATCGAAGGTGATAAGATTTAAAAAATGAATAATCTTGTCCCACGGGTCGAATCACAATACAGTTCACAACACTTACAAATATTATTATCTATTATTTCCTAAGCCAAGCTCGTATTTAAAAAATGTAGAGCAGCGTATTGTACACAATTTTCACATTTAAACATTATATATCTCAACGTTGGCCTTAACATAAAACCCTCATTTCACGATGTCACGTACAGAGGCCGAAAGAAATATACACCTGCAAGAAATTTAAAATTCAAAATGCAATAAAGATAATTCTGTTGAACAAATACAGCAAACGTGCAAACAGGAAACACGAACAGATTACAAACATACAAGTCCTTATTTTCAGAATAAGGGATAACGTTTTTAACCAATCGTCTCGCACTGGAATATCTAAATATCCTAATCACTATGCAGAATCAGCGGCTTTTCCCACGATTAATCATGTGAGCAGCTTCAGTCAACCACCATACAACCTCCTGCCACCGATTTTGAGCAGGAAGTTCGGAAACGATTAAGATTAAGACTTCGGTGTGTATAAGCACTCGTAAAGAATAATTTACTCCACATTCAAAATCATTGAAGCAGTTCGCTGGAATGAAGACTTTCGCTCTTCTGTTACTGATCACCGGTAAGTTCTCATCCCCAAATAATACTGCATTTCAATTCGGCTCATACATCACCGCAGATGTAACGTGTTCGTGCGAGAAAATATAAATTTCAAGAACAAACTAATTTATTTCTCATTGGTTGTTTCAGCTGTAGCATCTGCTATCGAATGGGCCGATCTTCGTGGTATAATTATAAATCATCTACAGTCAGAATGCAAATGACAATTACTCTTTTCTAGTCTACTTTTCAATCTTGAATGTACCCAATTCTTCGATATCATAACTAAATTTCAGTGACATCGACATACTTGGGGTCAGACCCTTTACACAAAAAGAGCTACTTCCAGATGCCTCGTACAAAATCTGATGCTATTAGCGATAGTTGGGTCGAAGTAACAGGTTTGACTTCCCTGAATTTGACTGTGTATTGCTACGAAGAAGGCGACGGTCGCGTATGTCTTGAATACGATTCTTACGGGAACATTGCTGGTATACAGGTGATTATTGTTTACGTTTATCGCGTCGTATCATCGAAGTCGTACAGATATTTGGTACTTAATAAAATTGAACATATACAAGGAAGGCACCATTTGATTTTCCAGGCTGCCGTACTCTGCAGTGACGTCGAAAATGTACAAAGTATTTACAACCGGTCGAATTTAAACCAGTATCAGATCAAAACGATATTTGATGAACAGTATTGGACCAGTACAGTCTACTTCATATCCCCGGGTTAGTGGCTAAATTATTTTTCACCGTACAAGTACGATATTGTTGTAGAATTGTTGCGAAATATCTCAGCAATTTTTTGGTCGTTCTTCGATATTTTTAAATATTCGGTAGCGATTGGATTTGACTTTAAAAAAATATTCCGTCGAGCTGATCGAGGTAATAGTTTGTCTAATCTATCGTTCCATATGTTGCCAATTAAACTTCGGTATCTAATTATGATTCTCTGCTCAGAGGCTATCGCAGCTGGTGGTGGCAGCGAAATGAACGGTCTTACCGGGACTGAAGGAATCTGGATCGGGACAACCGATGGATTTATAGAAATTCCCAGAAATGTGTCGGAATGGGATTCTGCATGGACGAAGGAAGCCTGTCTTGCTGAGATGGGTAATCTTCGATTGATCCCGCCATATTGTTACCTTGTTCCTTGTGTCTATTGGGAGTTTTCGTGCAACAACAGTAATTGATTACGATTTTCGTGCGTGTTCCAGGTATTCACTATTACTACGGTATGAACAGATCCATGGAATGTACGGACTTCCAGCCTTGGTTTTTAATGGAACAAGGTGGCGAGTTGAGTGGTTTTGGATTACAGGGATTCGGTGAAACGACTTACAAGAGTCGAGAATGGTACGAATATTTTGCACCGCGTTTCATCAGAGACACAATACCGACAACTCCGCAGTGCGTCATCGATTGGTCTACCGATTACGGTTGCATCTGCATGCATGTATTTTTGACTTCAGAGCCATGGACATACGTTTGCTAACAGCAACGGTGAACGACGTGCGGTGATTCTCCGTGAATAAAATACCTCAAGTTTTATGAAATGAGATTTTGTGTTTAAACTCAATTATACCTTCTACCAGAAACCAAAACTACACACAAATTCTGCATCGAACAAGTGATTTATTTTATCAGCACTTGCCTGACAGCGTTGAAGGATGAAATTCGAAAACATCTCTGACGAATACACAAACAGCCTTGAGTCGAATGTAAGAAAGAAAAAATGAATCAAAGAAATACATTACTCTTCGCGTTGTACGCAGCATTAAACGCATGCCTACATCACTTTCTACTCGAATAGAATTCGAAGGTATCCGTGAATCCGTCTGACACGAGTAAGCGCGACTATGAAAAACTTGGTGCCAAATGAACAGTTTCGATGAAATCGGCAATTATTATCTAGCAATCGACTTGTGCATTCACCAGACATAAGGTCACCGTTTCTTCACATTTAACTTGCATTCGAAAAACTATTTTATTGATTCCTAGAAATGAAAATAATTCATCACTTACGTTTGCATATTTTACGTGATAAGATTAATCTGTAACGATTAGAATATACAGTTCCAAAATGGAACAGAGGACAGGAAACAAAGGAAATTAACACGGAAAATTAATGAAACTAATTCGAATGAGAATTAGAAGTGGTAAAATAGATGTAGGCAAGATATACGCTCCGTAATATTCTAGAGATGAATTGATATACCTCGCATTTTTGCACGTTCCACGAAGCACACGGGAATAATCGAATTTTAGTGTTACTCAGTGTGTTGTGGTCGAAACGACGTCGCGTTGACAATTTTCTGAGTTGCTCTTCGAAATTATTGGTACAGACAACCCAACTCGATCCGTTTACCCCAGAAATTATTGCTGTGCGCCACGCGATAATTTTGATTTTTGTGAAAATATTCATATAAACTGTGCTTTTTGAAATAAAAGAAATTCTCAGCGATTGTGAGTGTTTGGCTTTTTAGTTTTTCAACGATTATTTTCCCACAATAAAGGATCTTTCATAAGACATTCTATCGAATTCCCCGATAGCGAACGAATGCATATGAACATGATTTTGATTCTAAGTTTAGAGGAAAATACCTGGAAAGTAGTTATTTATTAGTCGGAATTATGAATCTTTCGACGTGGAAGCGTGACGACGATATTTGCAACGGCGCACCGCGTTTACATAAACGTAGAAATGATCGACGAATTCCGCATAAACCTTGAAAGGCGACAAATATATTACCCTGGAAATTACATATTTTTCAATAAACGACGCGGCGATGGACGAATTAATAATAAAACTTCAAAGGTGGTAAATGTGTTTCGAAGAGTGAAAACAGTATCTTGAAAAGATAACGAGTAAAAGGTGGAAGCACGCAATATATAATTCTCAGACTTATGACGATGCGAGAGTGAAACGGAACAACTTTGGCACGTAAACAAATTGCTAGATTATCGGTAGGCGACAGAACGAAAAGTTTCGTAAATACAGCCTGCACAAATTTTTGAAAACGGAAATTTCGAAATAATGAGAGAATTCTAGTAAAATTTATGTGTGTTCAAAAAATTCAGCGAATTCATTTCATTTTACAAAAAAAAAAACACATACCCAAAAATTTCTTAAGCAACGTTTGATTTAAACAATTTATCGAATACTTTCTGGCAGTATTGTTATTCAAATCTAATTTTCTTACCGCGTTGATAAAGCTAATTCTTTTTCAGAGTTGCTTGATTATTCAGTTTGTCAGCATGAAGGTTGTTGCGGTACTGTTACTTATCGCCGGTAAGTTCTCGTCCCTAAATAATTATACCGTACATCAGTTCGTCAAATACATCCCTGCAGACATGACATATTCTTACGGATAGATGAAATCTTCAAGAAAAAACTAACAATTTGTTTCTCATTGCTTGTTTCAGCTACGGCATCTGCTATCGAGTGGGCCGATCTTCTCGGTATAATTACACTGGAGTTGAAAATTTTCGCGATAAAATGCTAAATGAATAAGTTGGCGTGTTTCCGACGTATATTGGTGAACTGAATCCAATGGCGTTGCCTGTTTTTTCCGTGACGTCAGAATATTGAGATAATTCCTTCCAAAAATGGGCTTTTGATTGGAAATCGCACTTTTTAACTCGTACTATCTTTCAAACCGATTCATCAAGTACGTTGAGGAAAATTTGTGATTCGTGCTGTGACCGATAATATGACAAACCATTTTTTGAACAAATCTCATGACGCTTGCGTACAGCCGTAAAAATATATTTTTAACCCGTGAATTTTACATTTTTCACGTTTGTCAAGATGTGCATATTCTTTCCTGTCTTGAAAGTTTTATTCAAAATAATTTCAATGTGTCGAGAGCATTTCCATCCGACTCAAATCACAGCTCAAGTGGTATATTTTGACGAGAGGAACCCAAATTTTCAACCTTAGCATCATGGGGCGGCTTGGAAGATAATACGGGTCAGAAAGTGCCATTGAAATTGCCATTTTTGGGATAGAAAAAACTGGCGACATCGAATTCAGCGCACCAAAATACGTCGAAGATACAACAACTAGTTAAATTAACATTTTCTGGCAAAAATTTTTTATCCCACAATTACAAATCACCTACAATCAGCATGCAAATGACACTTATTTTTTTCTTGTCTACTTCTTGATGTTGCGTGCAATTAACTTTTCAATACTTACGCAACTGAATTTCAGTGAAATGGAGCCGCTCGGGGGAGGACCCTTCACACGCAAATAGCTTCTTCCAGATGCCTCGTACAAAATCTGATGCTATTAACAATAGTTGGATCGAAGTAACAGGTCTGACTTCCTTGAATTTGACTGTGTATTGCTACGAAGAAGGCGACGGTCGCGTATGTCTTGAATACGATTCTTACGGGAACATTGCTGGCATACAGGTGATTATTGTTTACGTTTATCGCGTCGTATCATCGAAGTCGTACAGATATTTGATACTTGATAAAATTGAACATATACAGGGAAGGCACCATTTGTTTTTTCAGGCTGCCGTACTCTGCAGTGACGTCGAAAATGTACAAAGTATTTACAACCGGTCGAATTTAAACCAGTATCAGATCAAAACTATATTTGACGAAGAATATTGGACCAGTACAATCTATTTCATATCCCCTGGTTGGTAGCTAAATTATCTTTTACCATACAATTACGATATTCTTGTAGAAATATTGCCAGTGAAAAATTTCTTCCTTCGAAAAGCTTCGTAAACAACAGTTTCTCCATTTTCCGGATAACAATGTAAAAAGAAATTTAGTGTGAACATTTGGAAAATATACAAAGATGTTTTTACTTCGTGACCCCAAACGTAGGAGCAATTTTTTTTTATCATGTTCTGCTATTTTCAAATACCAAGTAGTGATTGGATTCAATATGAAAAAAAATTTCTGAACCAGGTGATCGGGGCGATAATTTCTTCAGCTAATAGTTTTGTACGTTGCCGACGGAACCTCAGATGTCAATTATCGCTACTTTTTCAGAGACTATCGCAGCTGGTGGTCGCAGCGAGATGAACGGTCTTACCGGGACTGAAGGAATCTGGATCAGGACAACCGATGGATTTATAGAAATTCCCAGAAATGTATCGGAATGGGATTCTGCATGGACGAAAGAAGCCTGTGTATCTGAGATGGGTAATCTTCGATTGATCCCGCCATATTGTTACCTTGTTCCTTGTGTCTATTGAGAGTTTTCGTGCAACAATAGTAACTGATTACGATTTTCGTGCGTGTTCCAGGTACACACTATGCGTACGCTATGAACAGATCCATAGAATGTACAAACTTGCAGCCTTGGTTTTTGTTAGAACAAGAAGGAGAGTTAAGCGGTTTTGGATTTGAGGGATTCGGTAATACGACTTACAAAAATCGTAACTGGTACGAGACAATTATACCGCGTTTTCTCAGAGACACAAATCCAACAATTCCACAGTGCGTCATCGATTGGGGTGAGGATTACGGTTTTATTCTTATACATGTATTGTTGACTTCTACGCCATGGACATACGTTTGTCCATAGCAGGCTTCACAGTGCTGGAGCTAGAAATTTGAGGGGAAATACAGGAAAGCTTTGTGAAAATAAGAGGGAGGGGGGTATTAGGACATTTTTTTATAGTACTGACCAAATAGAGCAAGATTAGATAAACACAGGAGTGTCCGATATTTTGGTCGTTTTGGAATTTTTTCGATTACACATGGAAAATATTGTTCATATTGTGGAAATTTTTTTTTTTTTTTTTATCATCAAGTAAACTGGACTGGAAAAGTCGACTCACGCTTAAGAACAATGTTTATATTTCCAGCTAAATGTAGGAACAAAATAATTTGGGCTGAGTGCAAGTATTCTGTAGATAACGCTACTCAATTAAGCCGTAAAAATGTTGGCTTGCGAAATATAAGAGAATGTTGGGATTCGATGAATTTTTTTCGTTCCTATGTTAAGTTGGAAGTATAAACATTGTTCTTAAACATCAAGTTGATTTTTTCTGTCCATTCTCATTCGTGAGGAAAAGTAACTGACTGGCAAAAATTAGGGGGATTTTACGGGGAAATTGAATGCTTTAGGGTACATTTAGGGGAGATATTCAGTTTTAAAATGCTTATAAGGAAACGAAAAAGAATAGGGAAATTCGAGACCGACCGTGTAGCCTGTGATAGCAACATCGTATGACGTGTAAGGATTCTTCGTAAATAAAATACTTAATTCTTGATGAAATAGATATTTGTGTCTCAACTTTTAATTACCTTCCATTAGACTTGTACGAAATCATCTCAGCTTTTCAAAACCAAAACTGTATACGAATGCTGCATCAAACAAATGATTTATTTTATCAACATTTACGTGACAGCATTGAAGGATAAAATTCGAATAAGTTAAAAATAATAATCTATCGATATTTACATAATTTATCCGCTTCGTCGATAATCATAGAATTCACTTTTACCTAACGTTTGTCCCATGGCTCTAATGATCTCTGAAAAATGAATGAGTAAGTAAGCATCGCTGTAGATACACGAACAGCTTTCAATCAGATATAAGGACCAAAAAATTATTGAAGAAAATGTATTAATTGTATTCTATTTTTCGTAGACACAGTTTTACGGTCATAATGAATGTAAGAAATTTGTCTAGTATCGATACACATACCTAAATCAGATATTGCACATCTCGCCAAGTTTTCCCAGATATATATTTGCCGACTTATTCATTCTGGTAAATGCGGTGCTTCTTGGCTAAAGTAAGGAGCCGTATCTCTAACTAGTAATGTATGGCACACATCGCAAACTCTTGAAGGTCGCTGCAGTGCTGGGCAAAATTGTAATAAAAAATTAACAATTACAAATCACTAAGGATAATTTTTAATGACATCGAATTCCATTAAAATTATTTTCAGTAATAATAATTGAATCGGAGTTCAGTGAAATTACTTTTGATAATTGTAATTGACTCAAGAGTCCATCGAAATTATTTCCAGTAATTGTAATTGAATTGGATTTCATTAAAATTACATTGAGTAATTTGAATTTAATCAAAGTTTATCAAAATTACTTTCAGTGATTGGAATTTAATCAGAAATCATTTCAATTATCCTCAGTGATTGTAATTAAATCAGACATTACTAAAATTCTTTTGAGTAATTGTAAACCACACGATGTGGTCCAATTGAATTTTTTTTTCTAACGTAATTCCTGTGAAATAATAACAAATAGACAAATAAATTTACACCGTTTTTGGAGTATTCAAATGGTGTGATTGGAACGAGTCTTTTACAGTCAATATGTGAATGGGCTATGGTTACCAAAGTTTTTTGGGTAGCTGGTCAAGGATTTCACATTACTTTGAAAAATTAATTTGTTTAAATAATTTGCTTGACCAGTCAATGTGAATATGTAAGCTCCATGAAGTTCCCGATGTTTTCGGAATTTGAAATTATGTTGAGAATTCGACATTACGTTTCCAAAGGTAATTTGTTTAAATAAATTATGAAAAACAATTGAAATTTGAAAAAAAAACATAATCACTTCCATTAATTGTAATGGATAACAGAAAAATTACAATTGTTCCAAGTAATTGTAATTAGTAGCAAAAAAATTACAATTTTTTCAAGTAATTTTAATTGACAACAAAAAAATTACAATTATTTCGAGTAATTGTAGTTGATAATCATAAAATTACAATTGTTTATACTAACTGTAATTGGTAAATCAAAATTTATAATTATTTCCCGCAATTGTAATTAGTTACTAAATATTACAGTTATTCACAGTAATTGTAATTTACGGGTAATGTAATGACGAAAGTAATTTCTGCTGCCCAATTCTGTCGCTGCTTGGGTCCACTGTTTACAACGTGCGACAGACAAGTTGAACAAAATATATGACCGCAATGACGGCAATGCATCTATTCAAAGAAGAGTAATTGTATGTAGACGAGAAATACAAACACTGTTGACGTTGTAATGCTAACGGAAACAAATTCGCACTCACCTTTCTTTTTGTAACTGTGAACCCCGTTCGACAATTAGGACACTCGTCAACATCCTCGTCGTGCTGCCATCTCACTTCACTTCCTGCCTCTCTGATCTTTTCCAGTTGAACCTGTGATTTCGAACAATTTCACACAAATGTAAAATAATCAAATGATTGAGTCCGAAGATAAATTGATATTATATTTTTTTGATTTGATTTATCCAATTTTGCACCTGTAAAGATTGTGATAATCTAACAAAGTCTTTTTGTACTTCTTCGCTAGTATCTAATTCCTGTTGAAGACTGGTTAGCCTTTGACGAAGTTCAGCAACAGCTAATTCTATCTTTCGTTTTTCCGTTGTTGTATTTTCCAACTGCTGTTGAAGTCTATTCAACTTCTCTTCTTTTTCATTCAAAGCTTGATGATCATGTTTGTAATTCTCTACTTGGACTCTGTAAAAATAGTTTATAAATTAGCACTGGAAAGATATTTCAAGCCACTGAAGCGGATAATTATGAAATCCAACAATTTTTTTCAAACGACAATAAAACACTTACTTAAGCTGCCTAATTTCCTCAACCAAAATAGATTCCGATTGTTGATGCGCACGATTATCGTGATCTAATTGGTCTTGAAGGAGGGTCACCTCGTAACGTAAGGTTTCCTCTTTTTCCTGCGCAACTTCTTGCGCGACTTTTGCTGCTATCAAGTCTTCGTGCATTTTTAAAAGTGTGACGTGTAACTCTTCAACGTTATTTGGCATATTAATTGTCTCACTTTGGAGCTGCATGGAATTCTTACTATGCTTACCAACCAAATTTTCATTTTCTTTCTGCAGCCTGAAAGTTTTTTTTTTTTTCTAAGTATAGGAAAAAATACCAATTTGTTTGAACTTGTAAGAGTTTGAACAATGTGGAACGTTGAGAAATGTCCGTGAAAATAAATTTATTTATTCTACAACCGTTATTAAAAATCATTGTTTCCAAAAATGCGATATTTCACGTATTGTGACAGTTTTTCAAGTTTCTCAAAACCTGAATCTAGATGAATGAAGCGAAATTTGTGCAGTTCAACTTACGCATTGAGATGCCTTTGTAGTTCTTCTCTTCCATGAATGAATCTACTTAGTTCATCGGTAACGCCTTGATGCATCTGTGCTAACGTTTGCTTCAAGTCGGCCAAGGCTTGCTGGGAGGATTGTGAAACGGAGGTGAGTTCTGCAACTTTAATTTTGTGTTCTTCTTTTTTTCATTCCACTTTTCCTCCATTTCTTTACGAAATTAGCGAACGAATGCATATGAACATAATTTTGATTCTAAGTTTAGAGGAAAACACCTGGAAAGTAGTTATTTATTAGTCGGAATTGTGAATGTTTCGACGTGGAAGCGTGACGACAATATTTGCAACGGCGCACGGCGTTTACATAAACGACGAAATGATCAACGAATTCCGCATAAACCTTGAAAGGCGACAAATATATTACCCTGGAAATTATATATTTTCCAATAAACGACGCGGCGATGCACGAATTAATAATAAAACTTCAAAGGTGGTAAATGTGTTTCGAAGCGTGAAAACAGTATCTTGAAAAGATAACGAGCAAAAGGTGGAAGCACGCAATATATAATTCTCAGACTTATGACGATGCGAGAGTGAAACGGAACAACTTTGGCACGTAAACAAATTGCTAGATTATCGGTAGGCGACAGAACGAAAAGTTTCGTAAATACAGCCTGCACAAATTTTTGAAAACGGAAATTTCGAAATAATGAGAGAATTCTAGTAAAATTTATGTGTGTTCAAAAAATTCAGCGAATTCATTTCATTTTACAAAAAAAAAAAGACATACCCAAAAATTTCTTAAGCGACGTTTGATTTAAACAATTTATCGAATACTTTCTGGCAGTATTGTTATTCAAATCTAATTTTCTTACCGCGTTGATAAAGCTAATTCTTTTTCAGAGTTGCTTGATTATTCAGTTTGTCAGCATGAAGGTTGTTGCGGTACTGTTACTTATCGCCGGTAAGTTCTCGTCCCTAAATAATTATACCGTACATCAGTTCGTCAAATACATCCCTGCAGACATGACATATTCTTACGGATAGATGAAATCTTCAAGAAAAAACTAACAATTTGTTTCTCATTGCTTGTTTCAGCTACGGCATCTGCTATCGAGTGGGCCGATCTTCTCGGTATAATTACACTGGAGTTGAAAATTTTCGCGATAAAATGCTAAATGAATAAGTTGGCGTGTTTCCGACGTATATTGGTGAACTGAATCCAATGGCGTTGCCTGTTTTTTCCGTGACGTCAGAATATTGAGATAATTCCTTCCAAAAATGGGCTTTTGATTGGAAATCGCACTTTTTAACTCGTACTATCTTTCAAACCGATTCATCAAGTACGTTGAGGAAAATTTGTGATTCGTGCTGTGACCGATAATATGACAAACCATTTTTTGAACAAATCTCATGACGCTTGCGTACAGCCGTAAAAATATATTTTTAACCCGTGAATTTTACATTTTTCACGTTTGTCAAGATGTGCATATTCTTTCCTGTCTTGAAAGTTTTATTCAAAATAATTTCAATGTGTCGAGAGCATTTCCATCCGACTCAAATCACAGCTCAAGTGGTATATTTTGACGAGAGGAACCCAAATTTTCAACCTTAGCATCATGGGGCGGCTTGGAAGATAATACGGGTCAGAAAGTGCCATTGAAATTGCCATTTTTGGGATAGAAAAAACTGGCGACATCGAATTCAGCGCACCAAAATACGTCGAAGATACAACAACTAGTTAAATTAACATTTTCTGGCAAAAATTTTTTATCCCACAATTACAAATCACCTACAATCAGCATGCAAATGACACTTATTTTTTTCTTGTCTACTTCTTGATGTTGCGTGCAATCAACTTTTCAATACTTACGCAACTGAATTTCAGTGAAATGGAGCCGCTTGGGGGAGGACCCTTCACACGCAAATAGCTTCTTCCAGATGCCTCGTACAAAATCTGATGCTATTAGCGATAGTTGGGTCGAAGTAACAGGTCTGACTTCCCTGAATTTGACTGTGTATTGCTTCGAAGAAGGCGACGGTCGCGTATGTCTTGAATACGATTCTTACGGGAACATTGCTGGTATACAGGTGATTATTGTTTACGTTTATCGCGTCGTATCATCGAAGTCGTACAGATATTTGGTACTTGATAAAATTGAACATATACAGGGAAGGCACCATTTGATTTTTCAGGCTGCCGTACTCTGCAGTGACGTCGAAAATGTACAAAGTATTTACAACCGGTCGAATTTAAACCAGTTTCAGATCAAAACGATATTTGACGAAGAATATTGGACCAGTACAATCTATTTCATATCCCCTGGTTGGTAGCTAAATTATCTTTTACCATACAATTACGATATTCTTGTAGAATTATTGCCAGTGAAAAATTTCTTCCTTCGAAAAGCTTCGTAAACAACAGTTTCTCCATTTTCCGGATAACAATGTGGAAAGAAATTTAGTGTGAACATTTGGAAAATATACAAAGATGTTTTTACTTCGTGACCCCAAACGTAGGAGCAATTTTTTTATCATGTTCTGCTATTTTTAAATACCAGGTAGTGATTGGATTCAATATGAAAAAAAATTTCTGAACCAGGTGATCGGGACGATAATTTCTTCAGCTAATAGTTTTGTACGTTGCCGACGGAACCTCAGATGTCAATTATCACTACTTTTTCAGAGACTATCGCAGCTGGTGGTCGCAGCGAGATGAACGGTCTTACCGGGACTGAAGGAATCTGGATCAGGACAACCGATGGATTTATAGAAATTCCCAGAAATGTATCGGAATGGGATTCTGCATGGACGAAAGAAGCCTGTGTATCTGAGCAGGGTAATTTTCCATTGATCTCACTATTGTGATTTTGTTCCTTCTGGCTACTGACAGTTTTCGTCAAACAATAGTAATTAACTAAAATTTTCGTGCATATCCCAGGTATACACTATGTGTACGCTTTGAACAGATCCATGGAATGTACAAACTTGCATCCTTGGTTTTTAATGGAACAAGGAGGCGAGTTAAGTGGTTTCGGATTCCAGGGATTCGGTAAGACGACTTACAAAAATCGTAACTGGTACGAGACAATTATACCGCGTTTCATCAGAGACGTAGCTCCAACACTTCCACAGTGCATCATCGATTGGGGTGAAGATTACGGTTTTATTTGTATGCATGTATTGTTGACTTCTACGCCATGGACATACGTTTGTCCATAGCAGGCTTCACAGTGCTGGAGCTAGAAATTTGAGGGGAAATACAGGAAAGCTTTGTGAAAATAAGAGGGAAGGGGGTATTAGGACATTTTTTTATAGTACTGACCAAATAGAGCAAGATTAGATAAACACAGGAGTGTCCGATATTTTGGTCGTTTTGGAATTTTTTCGATTACACATGGAAAATATTGTTCATATTGTGGAAATTTTTTTTTTTTTTTTTATCATCAAGTAAACTGGACTGGAAAAGTCGACTAATGCTTAAGAACAATGTTTATATTTCCAGCTAAATGTAGGAACAAAATAATTTGGGCTGAGTGCAAGTATTCTGTAAATAAGGCTACTCAATTAAACAGTAAAAATGTTGGCTTGCGAAATATAAGAGAATGTTGGGATTCGATGAATTTTTTTCGTTCCTATGTTAAGTTGGAAGTATAAACATTGTTCTTAAACATCAAGTTGATTTTTTCTGTCCATTCTCATTCGTGAGGAAAAGTAACTGACTGGCAAAAATTAGGGGGATTTTACGGGGAAATTGAATGCTTTAGGGTACATTTAGGGGAGATATTCAGTTTTAAAATGCTTATAAGGAAACGAAAAAGAATAGGGAAATTCGAGACCGACCGTGTAGCCTGTGATAGCAACATCGTATGACGTGTAAGGATTCTTCGTAAATAAAATACTTAATTCTTGATGAAATAGATATTTGTGTCTCAACTTTTAATTACCTTCTATTAGACTTGTACGAAATCATCTCAGCTTTTCAAAACCAAAACTGTATACGAATGCTGCATCAAACAAATGATTTATTTTATCAACATTTACGTGACAGCATTGAAGGATAAAATTCGAATAAGTTAAAAATAATAATCTATCGATATTTACATAATTTATCCGCTTCGTCGATAATCATAGAATTCACTTTCACCTAACGTTTGTCCCATGGCTCTAATGATCTCTGAAAAATAAATGAGTAAGTAAGCATCGCTGTAGATACAGGAACAGCTTTCAATCAGATATAAGGACCAAAAAATTATTGAAAAAAATGTATTAATTGTATTCTATTTTTCGTAGACACAGTTTTACGGTCATAATGAATGTAAGAAATTTGTCTAGTATCGATACACATACCTAAATCAGATATTGCACATCTCGCCAAGTTTTCCCAGATATATATTTGCCGACTTATTCATTCTGGTAAATGCGGTGCTTCTTGGCTAAAGTAAGGAGCCGTATCTCTAACTAGTAATGTATGGCACACATCGCAAACTCTCGAAGGTCGCTGCTTGGGTCCACTGTTTACAACGTGCGACAGACAAGTTGAACAAAATATATGACCGCAATGACGGCAATGCATCTATTCAAAGAAAAGTAATTGTATGTAGACGAGAAATACAAACACTGTTGACGTTGTAATGCTAACGGAAACAAATTCGCACTCACCTTTCTTTTTGTAACTGTGAACCCCGTTCGACAATTAGGACACTCGTCAACATCCTCGTCGTGCTGCCATCTCACTTCACTTCCTGCCTCTCTGATCTTTTCCAGTTGAACCTGTGATTTCGAACAATTTCACACAAATGTAAAATAATCAAATGATTGAGTCCGAAGATAAATTGATATTATATTTTTTTGATTTGATTTATCCAATTTTGCACCTGTAAAGATTGTGATAATCTAACAAAGTCTTTTTGTACTTCTTCGCTAGTATCTAATTCCTGTTGAAGACTGGTTAGCCTTTGACGAAGTTCAGCAACAGCTAATTCTATCTTTCGTTTTTCCGTTGTTGTATTTTCCAACTGCTGTTGAAGTCTATTCAACTTCTCTTCTTTTTCATTCAAAGCTTGATGATCATGTTTGTAATTCTCTACTTGGACTCTGTAAAAATAGTTTATAAATTAGCACTGGAAAGATATTTCAAGCCACTGAAGCGGATAATTATGAAATCCAACAATTTTTTTCAAACGACAATAAAACACTTACTTAAGCTGCCTAATTTCCTCAACCAAAATAGATTCCGATTGTTGATGCGCACGATTATCGTGATCTAATTGGTCTTGAAGGAGGGTCACCTCGTAACGTAAGGTTTCCTCTTTTTCCTGCGCAACTTCTTGCGCGACTTTTGCTGCTATCAAGTCTTCGTGCATTTTTAAAAGTGTGACGTGTAACTCTTCAACGTTATTTGGCATATTAATTGTCTCACTTTGGAGCTGCATGGAATTCTTACTATGCTTACCAACCAAATTTTCATTTTCTTTCTGCAGCCTGAAAGTTTTTTTTTTTTTCTAAGTATAGGAAAAAATACCAATTTGTTTGAACTTGTAAGAGTTTGAACAATGTGGAACGTTGAGAAATGTCCGTGAAAATAAATTTATTTATTCTACAACCGTTATTAAAAATCATTGTTTCCAAAAATGCGATATTTCACGTATTGTGACAGTTTTTCAAGTTTCTCAAAACCTGAATCTAGATGAATGAAGCGAAATTTGTGCAGTTCAACTTACGCATTGAGATGCCTTTGTAGTTCTTCTCTTCCATGAATGAATCTACTTAGTTCATCGGTAACGCCTTGATGCATCTGTGCTAACGTTTGCTTCAAGTCGGCCAAGGCTTGCTGGGAGGATTGTGAAACGGAGGTGAGTTCTGCAACTTTAATTTTGTGTTCTTCTTTTTTTCATTCCACTTTTCCTCCATTTCTTTACGAAATTAGCGAACGAATGCATATGAACATAATTTTGATTCTAAGTTTAGAGGAAAACACCTGGAAAGTAGTTATTTATTAGTCGGAATTGTGAATGTTTCGACGTGGAAGCGTGACGACAATATTTGCAACGGCGCACGGCGTTTACATAAACGACGAAATGATCAACGAATTCCGCATAAACCTTGAAAGGCGACAAATATATTACCCTGGAAATTATATATTTTCCAATAAACGACGCGGCGATGCACGAATTAATAATAAAACTTCAAAGGTGGTAAATGTGTTTCGAAGCGTGAAAACAGTATCTTGAAAAGATAACGAGCAAAAGGTGGAAGCACGCAATATATAATTCTCAGACTTATGACGATGCGAGAGTGAAACGGAACAACTTTGGCACGTAAACAAATTGCTAGATTATCGGTAGGCGACAGAACGAAAAGTTTCGTAAATACAGCCTGCACAAATTTTTGAAAACGGAAATTTCGAAATAATGAGAGAATTCTAGTAAAATTTATGTGTGTTCAAAAAATTCAGCGAATTCATTTCATTTTACAAAAAAAAAAAGACATACCCAAAAATTTCTTAAGCGACGTTTGATTTAAACAATTTATCGAATACTTTCTGGCAGTATTGTTATTCAAATCTAATTTTCTTACCGCGTTGATAAAGCTAATTCTTTTTCAGAGTTGCTTGATTATTCAGTTTGTCAGCATGAAGGTTGTTGCGGTACTGTTACTTATCGCCGGTAAGTTCTCGTCCCTAAATAATTATACCGTACATCAGTTCGTCAAATACATCCCTGCAGACATGACATATTCTTACGGATAGATGAAATCTTCAAGAAAAAACTAACAATTTGTTTCTCATTGCTTGTTTCAGCTACGGCATCTGCTATCGAGTGGGCCGATCTTCTCGGTATAATTACACTGGAGTTGAAAATTTTCGCGATAAAATGCTAAATGAATAAGTTGGCGTGTTTCCGACGTATATTGGTGAACTGAATCCAATGGCGTTGCCTGTTTTTTCCGTGACGTCAGAATATTGAGATAATTCCTTCCAAAAATGGGCTTTTGATTGGAAATCGCACTTTTTAACTCGTACTATCTTTCAAACCGATTCATCAAGTACGTTGAGGAAAATTTGTGATTCGTGCTGTGACCGATAATATGACAAACCATTTTTTGAACAAATCTCATGACGCTTGCGTACAGCCGTAAAAATATATTTTTAACCCGTGAATTTTACATTTTTCACGTTTGTCAAGATGTGCATATTCTTTCCTGTCTTGAAAGTTTTATTCAAAATAATTTCAATGTGTCGAGAGCATTTCCATCCGACTCAAATCACAGCTCAAGTGGTATATTTTGACGAGAGGAACCCAAATTTTCAACCTTAGCATCATGGGGCGGCTTGGAAGATAATACGGGTCAGAAAGTGCCATTGAAATTGCCATTTTTGGGATAGAAAAAACTGGCGACATCGAATTCAGCGCACCAAAATACGTCGAAGATACAACAACTAGTTAAATTAACATTTTCTGGCAAAAATTTTTTATCCCACAATTACAAATCACCTACAATCAGCATGCAAATGACACTTATTTTTTTCTTGTCTACTTCTTGATGTTGCGTGCAATCAACTTTTCAATACTTACGCAACTGAATTTCAGTGAAATGGAGCCGCTTGGGGGAGGACCCTTCACACGCAAATAGCTTCTTCCAGATGCCTCGTACAAAATCTGATGCTATTAGCGATAGTTGGGTCGAAGTAACAGGTCTGACTTCCCTGAATTTGACTGTGTATTGCTTCGAAGAAGGCGACGGTCGCGTATGTCTTGAATACGATTCTTACGGGAACATTGCTGGTATACAGGTGATTATTGTTTACGTTTATCGCGTCGTATCATCGAAGTCGTACAGATATTTGGTACTTGATAAAATTGAACATATACAGGGAAGGCACCATTTGATTTTTCAGGCTGCCGTACTCTGCAGTGACGTCGAAAATGTACAAAGTATTTACAACCGGTCGAATTTAAACCAGTTTCAGATCAAAACGATATTTGACGAAGAATATTGGACCAGTACAATCTATTTCATATCCCCTGGTTGGTAGCTAAATTATCTTTTACCATACAATTACGATATTCTTGTAGAATTATTGCCAGTGAAAAATTTCTTCCTTCGAAAAGCTTCGTAAACAACAGTTTCTCCATTTTCCGGATAACAATGTGGAAAGAAATTTAGTGTGAACATTTGGAAAATATACAAAGATGTTTTTACTTCGTGACCCCAAACGTAGGAGCAATTTTTTTATCATGTTCTGCTATTTTTAAATACCAGGTAGTGATTGGATTCAATATGAAAAAAAATTTCTGAACCAGGTGATCGGGACGATAATTTCTTCAGCTAATAGTTTTGTACGTTGCCGACGGAACCTCAGATGTCAATTATCACTACTTTTTCAGAGACTATCGCAGCTGGTGGTCGCAGCGAGATGAACGGTCTTACCGGGACTGAAGGAATCTGGATCAGGACAACCGATGGATTTATAGAAATTCCCAGAAATGTATCGGAATGGGATTCTGCATGGACGAAAGAAGCCTGTGTATCTGAGCAGGGTAATTTTCCATTGATCTCACTATTGTGATTTTGTTCCTTCTGGCTACTGACAGTTTTCGTCAAACAATAGTAATTAACTAAAATTTTCGTGCATATCCCAGGTATACACTATGTGTACGCTTTGAACAGATCCATGGAATGTACAAACTTGCATCCTTGGTTTTTAATGGAACAAGGAGGCGAGTTAAGTGGTTTCGGATTCCAGGGATTCGGTAAGACGACTTACAAAAATCGTAACTGGTACGAGACAATTATACCGCGTTTCATCAGAGACGTAGCTCCAACACTTCCACAGTGCATCATCGATTGGGGTGAAGATTACGGTTTTATTTGTATGCATGTATTGTTGACTTCTACGCCATGGACATACGTTTGTCCATAGCAGGCTTCACAGTGCTGGAGCTAGAAATTTGAGGGGAAATACAGGAAAGCTTTGTGAAAATAAGAGGGAAGGGGGTATTAGGACATTTTTTTATAGTACTGACCAAATAGAGCAAGATTAGATAAACACAGGAGTGTCCGATATTTTGGTCGTTTTGGAATTTTTTCGATTACACATGGAAAATATTGTTCATATTGTGGAAATTTTTTTTTTTTTTTTTATCATCAAGTAAACTGGACTGGAAAAGTCGACTAATGCTTAAGAACAATGTTTATATTTCCAGCTAAATGTAGGAACAAAATAATTTGGGCTGAGTGCAAGTATTCTGTAAATAAGGCTACTCAATTAAACAGTAAAAATGTTGGCTTGCGAAATATAAGAGAATGTTGGGATTCGATGAATTTTTTTCGTTCCTATGTTAAGTTGGAAGTATAAACATTGTTCTTAAACATCAAGTTGATTTTTTCTGTCCATTCTCATTCGTGAGGAAAAGTAACTGACTGGCAAAAATTAGGGGGATTTTACGGGGAAATTGAATGCTTTAGGGTACATTTAGGGGAGATATTCAGTTTTAAAATGCTTATAAGGAAACGAAAAAGAATAGGGAAATTCGAGACCGACCGTGTAGCCTGTGATAGCAACATCGTATGACGTGTAAGGATTCTTCGTAAATAAAATACTTAATTCTTGATGAAATAGATATTTGTGTCTCAACTTTTAATTACCTTCTATTAGACTTGTACGAAATCATCTCAGCTTTTCAAAACCAAAACTGTATACGAATGCTGCATCAAACAAATGATTTATTTTATCAACATTTACGTGACAGCATTGAAGGATAAAATTCGAATAAGTTAAAAATAATAATCTATCGATATTTACATAATTTATCCGCTTCGTCGATAATCATAGAATTCACTTTCACCTAACGTTTGTCCCATGGCTCTAATGATCTCTGAAAAATAAATGAGTAAGTAAGCATCGCTGTAGATACAGGAACAGCTTTCAATCAGATATAAGGACCAAAAAATTATTGAAAAAAATGTATTAATTGTATTCTATTTTTCGTAGACACAGTTTTACGGTCATAATGAATGTAAGAAATTTGTCTAGTATCGATACACATACCTAAATCAGATATTGCACATCTCGCCAAGTTTTCCCAGATATATATTTGCCGACTTATTCATTCTGGTAAATGCGGTGCTTCTTGGCTAAAGTAAGGAGCCGTATCTCTAACTAGTAATGTATGGCACACATCGCAAACTCTCGAAGGTCGCTGCTTGGGTCCACTGTTTACAACGTGCGACAGACAAGTTGAACAAAATATATGACCGCAATGACGGCAATGCATCTATTCAAAGAAAAGTAATTGTATGTAGACGAGAAATACAAACACTGTTGACGTTGTAATGCTAACGGAAACAAATTCGCACTCACCTTTCTTTTTGTAACTGTGAACCCCGTTCGACAATTAGGACACTCGTCAACATCCTCGTCGTGCTGCCATCTCACTTCACTTCCTGCCTCTCTGATCTTTTCCAGTTGAACCTGTGATTTCGAACAATTTCACACAAATGTAAAATAATCAAATGATTGAGTCCGAAGATAAATTGATATTATATTTTTTTGATTTGATTTATCCAATTTTGCACCTGTAAAGATTGTGATAATCTAACAAAGTCTTTTTGTACTTCTTCGCTAGTATCTAATTCCTGTTGAAGACTGGTTAGCCTTTGACGAAGTTCAGCAACAGCTAATTCTATCTTTTGTTTTTCCGTTGTTGTATTTTCCAACTGCTGTTGAAGTCTATTTAACTTCTCTTCTTTTTCATTCAAAGCTTGATGATCATGTTTGTAATTCTCTACTTGGACTCTGTAAAAATAGTTTATAAATTAGCACTGGAAAGATATTTCAAGCCACTGAAGCGGATAATTATGAAATCCAACAATTTTTTTCAAACGACAATAAAACACTTACTTAAGCTGCCTAATTTCCTCAACCAAAGTAGATTCCGATTGTTGATGCGCACGATTATCGTGATCTAATTGGTCTTGAAGGAGGGTCACCTCGTAACGTAAGGTTTCCTCTTTTTCCTGCGCAACTTCTTGCGCGACTTTTGCTGCTATCAAGTCTTCGTGCATTTTTAAAAGTGTGACGTGTAACTCTTCAACGTTATTTGGCATATTAATTGTCTCACTTTGGAGCTGCATGGAATTCTTACTATGCTTACCAACCAAATTTTCATTTTCTTTCTGCAGCCTGAAAGTTTTTTTTTTTTTTTCTTCTAAGTATAGGAAAAAATACCAATTTGTTTGAACTTGTAAAAGTTTGAACAATGTGGAACGTTGAGAAATGTCCGTGAAAATAAATTTATTTATTCTACAACCGTTATTAAAAATCATTGTTTCCAAAAATGCGATATTTCACGTATTGTGACAGTTTTTCAAGTTTCTCAAAACCTGAATCTAGATGAATGAAGCGAAATTTGTGCAGTTCAACTTACGCATTGAGATGCCTTTGTAGTTCTTCTCTTCCATGAATCAATCTACTTAGTTCATCGGTAACGCCTTGATGCATCTGTGCTAACGTTTGCTTCAAGTCGGCCAAGGCTTGCTGGGAGGATTGTGAAACGGAGGTGAGTTCTGCAACTTTAATTTTGTGTTCTTCTTTTTTTTCATTCCACTTTTCCTCCATTTCTTTACGAAATTCTACCTCCTTGACTAAATCTTCCTTTTGGACTTCTAACAAGTGATCAGCATCTGCCAATCGTTTTTCAAATTCTTTTTCTGCTGCCTGCATTTTCACCAATTGTGCCTCATAATTAGCGCACATATCACAACTGGCTTCCGCAGCAGATCCTGATTCCGTTTGAAATTTTTTTTGCGAATTAATTTCTATATGTTTTTGCAGCTCGTCATCTGTCGATCTTAGTTTTTCCTTCAATGCTTTAATCTCCTCTTCCAAAGATCCTACCAGCGAACGCAAAACTTCTGCATCTTCTTGGGCCTGTAGAACCGTAGGACAAGTTTTTTCTTTACAATCAAACTGCGTATTGTGCATTGTTAAAGTAATAAAATAAGAAATCTCAAATCACGAACACCTCCTTGGACAAGAATTCAAAAATATAAAGGGACGATTGAGTTCGAAGAAAATGAAAGAATAATATCATTAATGGTTACTTAATACACATCAAGATATTGTTATAAAATCTCACAATCACACTAATAGGGTCTAAAAGCTTACGTACATATTTGTTTACCTTCCTCAAGCTCTCTTCGATATTATCAGGGCCCAAAGACAATGAATCAGCTCCTAATTGAGAGACAACTTTTCTAGCTAAAGTTTTAGTCACAGTTGACAAAGATATTTGAGGTCCGTCCGCAGATTCGCGAGTTGTCTGCGATCGGAGCAGCGCATTTTCTGCTTCAAGTTTACGAAACGCAGATTGCAACTTTCGCAACTCGTCTCCAAGTTGATTACGTGAACACGAGGACTCTTCTACTGTCTCTTGAATCAGTTGCTCCAAAGTGGCTATTTCTTCTTGCGCCTTGCGCTTTTCAACAAGAATGTCATTTTCCACCTTAAGGTCAGCCACCGTCAGCTGACTCTTAGCTTCATCAAGATCATTCTGTAATCTATGTATCTCTTCTTGCAAGGAGATCTTTTCTTCGAGCTGCCTTTTGAGTTCTTCTGTGAATGAGTAGCAGATGGTTGAATGGTGAGTTATTTTGTTGCAGTTAGAAAAAAATTAAGTGAAAACACCGAACAACCTTTGGCACATTACCTTCTTTCTGGAGAAAAAGTTCCTTCATTTTTGCTCTTTGACTATCAAACTCCTTTAGTATCGTTGCATTCTCAGTCTCAAACTTCTTTAATTTAATCAGTAGATCATCTAAACGAACAAAGCCACTCGCTTATTAACATTTACAATCTACCAACCAGATTTGATTTTTTATTATAATATCCGTCAAAGTATAGCCAAAAAAAATTGAGCACCCAAAACATGATTGAAAACAGCACAGAGGTTGCAAATGGAGTTGGCCAAACTAAATTCAAGTAAAACGACATCACTTTAATAAATAAACATGATCGACAATCCATAATTCACAAATCAAAACAATTCAGCTATTCACAATTGCAGAAAGTTTGTGCGTATTTCTGTTGATATTCATATGTTATGTCAGCAAAGTAAAACAATATGCAATACATCCATGGAGTCTCTGAAAAACCAAAATTTTTTCAATCATTCTTCATTTTGCTTGCACAAACATTCCTGATTCAAGCACGCTGACTTTAAAATTATACGTTAAAAGTCTGTTCTGCTAGTGACTAGGGTTAATCAACAAGCTAGTTGAAAACTCTGCGTTGGCCAACATTTGGAGAATACGTTCACAAAAAAAACTGAGCTATGATTCATTAAAATTTTACAAACCTTCTGCTTTTAGCGACGTTAAGTCTTTCAAGTTGTTATTATAACCAAGCTCTGTGAGTTTATTCATACATTTCATTAATTACTTTTGCTTTATCAAAGAGATATTTTTTCTTTAAGTTTCGTGTTATACATTCCAATTCCAGGGGGTCGCATTGAAGTTGGAGGGAGTTACTAGCTCATTGTCATTTTTTACCAAGAATTTCTCGTCATTAGTAGGGTTGCAGTAGCATAACCTAGATTCAGAGGAAAATCTAAAATAACATACCTCGATCCTCCGTTACAGCACAACCGTCCTTCGTCTCGTTTTCCATTATTAACGATATCAGCTGTCACTTTATTATATCGACTAAAAATGCTCAAATATTTCTACCCTGCCGGGCCTTTAACTTTTTTTCAAACTAATTTGACAAGTGCGTACAACAAGCACGCAGATAGCACAAAGTAGCAGGCATTCATTCATCAGTCGTCAAGTGATCGTGTCGAACATTTTTCATAAATCACTCCGCAGACAACTAATTGACGCACGATGTTTCCGATATTTGTCAATCGCTGTGATTAATCAAACTGCAGGCTCACGTTCACGCAGCTCGTAATTATTATTGGTAAAGGATAAATCACGGATTACTTGTACACCGCCCAAATTGTACACATTAGTCCGCATCGTCCAGCTGTAGACACGATTACACACAATTATACGCTAATACTAAACCTATAATCCAGCTTACAAACACATATATGTAATACTGCAGACACAGCGCACTGGCAGTCCCAAAAAGTCCGCCGTTCCTTGTCCCGCGTTCATCGTCTTCGTTCCAATTCCATCAGCTTAGAAATTCGACATTCGAAACGTATAATTCGAAACTTCGAATCGGTTAAATTTATTTCGTTAGAGGAAGGAAAAATGTACAGAAGTTGTCTCTTCCTGTAATTTTAAATGCAACGACGAGTAGTAAATATTTTTTGCAACGACAGTTCGACAAATTTACACAAAATAATGCCGTCATTCCGAATAAAGAAACATTCTCCGTCACTACCAAGGTGATTGTGAGTGTAAATCGTTAATCATTAATTCGGTAGGTGCAAGTCGGTTAAACAATAGCCCATCTAACACAAAACTGAAGTTTGACTATCAGACGTTTGAAGGAAGAAGTCTTATGACGCGACTTTTCACGTCTACGAGACGTCCGAAGTCAGAAAATACGTCATTTCGACATAAGAACTCATTTAGGCGTACAAATTCGCGGTACATGACTTTGATGAGACGTCTATACGAGATTTCTAGGTAAATTTTCCAGAAACGCGCTGACGCACGTTCGTCACAAATTTTGTAAACACCTTGCTTCGCGATCAAATGAACTTATTACAAATTACATCTAAATGTCGGTGATTCCTCGAGTAATTTTTAATGGAATATAATGTTATTCTACGATTTCCACAAGAATATAAAATTTACTCAGTAATTCAAAATGAATTAAACATTTAATTTTTTTAATAGATTTGTAAAAAAAACACGAGAATTCTATTGTTTTTGAATTCATGTGTAATGGGACTTTGTGTCCGTAAAATTGATAAATAAATAAATAAAGTTAGTAACGTTGCAGTAACGATACATGTATACGAATAATCGCGTTACATCGTACATTGAAGATTATCTGAAATTTCGTAAACCATGATAAACAAAACATACTCATATATTTTTAATGTCATTTCCTTGAAAATCGTTAAAAAATTGCACAGTAATAATTTTTTTTGTGTGACACTTCGTTGCGTTAACATTACTTCAGATTTACACGAGACGTCGATGGTGGGCTAATTGTCACGCTGCAGCATGAGTAAGTACATGGCATTTAAATTACTGCAGTTTACTCTTGATTTTGAGATTTTTGAATTGGTCAATGATCAAACAAACAGCGAGTAATACTTGACACATTATTTCGTACGTCAAGTACACTGATAATCAAGACATTTTTACATTTCGATTTCAATTTATTATCAACAATAGAAGAACAATACATGATACAAGATGAGTATAATCGCATGGTACAACTAACAGTTTCTCTGGGCAACAGCAAGGAATTTAGCAAAAAGGGAAAACGGCTTTATAAAAATATATAGCTTTATAGGCACTGGAAGCGCAAACTCTCAATTAACGTATATATTATTCGTCAGCAGAGTGATGTGGTAAAATTAGAAAAATTGGTGTATTCACGAATCGTGTAACAGGTAGCAATCTTTCTAAAACATATTGTGCAATATATATGCCTGCTTGGATATTCATAGTGTAGTATACAGTTAACTACACAGTTATATTTTAACATTTATACAGATATAGATATTTATGTTATAATGTATAACATCATCCCAATAATAGCAACATTTGAACGGATATATCAATAAAATTTCTATTTCCAAGGCAATACGTCGAACACGAGTAAAATAGTTTTACACAAATATTTGTAAATGTTTATATAAATATAACAAGCATAATCAGATCTATGTCGTTTTTTTTTTTTTGATTATTTGTTTTTTCTTTTGCAAGTATTTCGATCGTCTGTCACAATTCGACACTGTATATTATTCTCAATTTTGGCACAGCAACACTTTTAGATTACATGACAAGCATTTTGTTCTGATCTAGAATAACAAAAGTGTTATACCAACATTAGATTCGACATACAATACATTCCCAATAGCTGAAAAATTATGCTTATGTTCAGTAAAAATACATTGTAGAATAGTTTTATTAGAGAAAAGGAACAATGTAAGATAAAAAGAACTCCAGTACAGTATTTGTAGTAGATTCAATATTACTTTTCATTACCTTTGGTGATGTGAAGAAAGTATTGGTTTCGGTAAGAAATCATTTATACTAATTTCAACGAAACTTTACGTTTTCGAACCGCTAGAATCCGAAAAACAAGTTTTTCGAAAAATGTCGGTCTGGATGCCGGTCTGTCGGTCAGTCCGACAAACTTCCGCGATAATCTCGGCGACGGCTGGATGAAAAAATTTGAAACTTACAGGATTTTACAACGAAATGATGGGCATGAAAAATATTCTATGACTTACCGTCTACCATATGCTGTTTCCTTCTTATTACATGTTTTTTCCAGTTTATATATTTATTTTTTTTTTTTTTTAATTTTTAAATATTTTGTTTTTTTGGAAAATTTTCTTTCACACTTTTTCATTTGGTTGCCAAGTCCTATTTGTTTCAGATTTTTCACTTGGCTGTTTTCGAGATCATCACGAAAATTTGTCGCACAGACCGACTGACTCTTCTCATTTCATGTTGATGTAAAGTATCACGAAAAAACAGTTTATTCGGCTTGTTGTTTAGTAACCGAAAGATTAGTAATTTAGATTTCGGATGTGAATGAAGAAATTCACAAAATGACAATCGTATTACCTTTTGAAGACAAATATCTGCATTACTGCATGTACTCACTTAAAACGTGAAGCAAGGTGACACGTGATTTTATAAGGAAAAAAATTTGGTCGGCCCTCTCTAAGCTCTAAGAAATCAGAGCGAGAAGACATTTCTTGTAGTCCCCTGAACAGTCATCCTAAAATAAGTAACAACGATTATTTAGATGATATTTAAATTGACACATAGTTATCACGTAGTTTATCAATTAAACGTTCGGATCAGAAAGTTTGGGAACAGCTTAGATTAGGATATTTTTTAACTGATTTTTCAACTAACCGATATAAATTGTTCAAGAGTTTGATTATACTCCCGAGAGAATTCTCTCTTGATATCCCCCATATCAATTTCAGAGCGAGTGACGACCAGTCGAATCAGTCGATCGTCTTCAGTTCCAGCTCCTCTCATGCTCTTGTACAATTGTTTCGCAAAGAAAGCAGGGCGATTTTTAACGCATCTGACTGTAACGATGAAGAAAATCTTGTTACATGCTGACGTACGCATATACTAGTAACAGCCAGGCAACGCCGCAAAATAAAAACAGCAAGTCTGTCAAAGTAGAAAGAGAGAATAACATATTACCGATTGTGAGGAGACCATCTTCAATGTCTCCAGAGAATTCGCTTTTTATGGCATTTTCAATTCCATGAGATGCTATACGTTCGTACTCCGCAAATATTTGCTGCAATTGTGGGATACTCCTTGACACCAGAATTTGGTTGAAGACTGATTCATCAGTTCCGAATTGTGCAACTCCTGCGAACACGTAATCAGAGTTATTAAATAGATTTTGAACTTACGTTTACTGGAAAATTCAATGCAAATCGTTACAAACCAGCATTAAACAGTGCTTGAGCGTCGCGTTGTGCTCCAGCCGGGTCTACGAAATTTGACTCATCTCGATTGGCACAGCAAAGGGATGTCATAAGGCGTTTGAAACATCCTGAAGTTTCTGACCTCAGACGGTCTTCCAAAGATTGCCCATACACTGCATGAAACAATGGTTGCATAAACTGACTATTAGTATAGGAATTTCTCTTCAAATGTAAATGGCTTTACTCAATTGATTTTATAATTAGCAAAGCGGCAGTCCTTTGGAAAAAACGAACTTACAGGATTGATACGTTTGCTTGATGACACGTAATTCTTGATTGGTCATAGTGCACAGAACCTCGATCAAAACACACTCATCTGTACCCATGCCGGACATAGCATTATGTAGCTCCTTAGCATAAAATTCTGCAATCGGCGTCATCATAGCAACAACCAGATTTTCAAAATTGCCAGATAATTCAGACTTCAAGTCCTTAATCAGATCCTGAAATATTAATTACTTATCAGAATACTCTAATATTACACAATTTGGTTGACATGATATTAGGGTTGAAGATATCATAATTTTCACCTTGCCGTAGAGTGTTTTAAACTGTATGGCAATTTCTTGACGCTGGCGGTTTGTCCGATTCGCAAGGATATTAATGATGGTTTTCTCGTCAGTTCCCCATCCTTTCATTGCCTTTCTCAACGCTCCTGCATCAGCACTTGCATCGAAGCCAGGATAAGTCACTACAGTCGGGGATAGCTGAGAAAGAATATTACGGATCAAAATTGTATTGATTCATTCGTGGGATTAGAATAGTTGGATAATAAAGAGTTGGAATTTTATATTTAGAAGGCGACAAAGGTATAGTTGAGAATGAAATATAGCCATAAAGATGCATCCTATTCAATCAAATCTATACATACACAGCAAACATTCACTTTTTTAGACTAATTCAAGCTTTCAATTGCATGTATATCTAAACTGCACCCTGCTGACAGAAAAATACATGTTTTAAAGCACCAAAAATATTTATCTTACTTTAGACTGAGCCTGCCCCTGATGTGGGACTGGAGCTCCATGCTGAGGAGGAAATGAGGTCGCACTAGCATGCTGTGCGTACGCAGGCGCAATTCCCTGGCCGCCAGGATTATAGGCACCTGGATAGGGACCCGAACCTTGTGCGTGAGGGCTAGCATTACTTGGGAACGTAGTTGCAGTATTCTGAGGAAAAGGAGGAGTGGAATTGTTTGTATCAAAAGGAACAAAGCGACCAGGATACTGGGCAGCATTTACCGGCTGAGCCGGATGGCTGGGATACGGAACCGAATTTCCTGGGTAAGGATTGTTGGCGGGTGGAGCATAAGTGCCAGGTGGAGCGTTCTGCTGCATCTGGTAATGCTGGGGTTGCGGAACTTGCTGCTCATGTCCGGCGTGCTGAGAATAAGGCATCGAGGAATGCTGTTGATTAGGTGGATAAGGAGTAGAAGGATAGGCCGAAAATGGCTGTGGCATTCCAGGGTAAGTCTGCTGCCCAGTTGGAGGAGGATAGCCTGCACCGGGATTCATGGGATAAGGTGAGGTCCCTGGGGCACCTGGCGGACCCCCCATGGCGTTTGGGGGCATTTGGCCCGGGTACTGCGGTCCCTTGATAACAGATAAATATAAGATAAGTTCAGGCAAAAGTTGTGCAAAGGCATGAGATAACACTGATAACTTTCACCGAACTATCGGACCTTGAAATTGACTTATGTTCATAGAACTTGAAAGGGAAATATATTTGTTTTTTGAAATAAATGTCTCGAATAATTTTCAAACAAAGTAAATCCTACGCATTTACTGTCTGGTGAAATTGGCATCGTACGATAGTTGACTGTGGCTTGAGTACATATTGAAAATTCTACGAGTTTTCCTAATTTTCCTTAAAGCCATTAGAAGGCTACAATTATTCTACGAATTTTTTGGTATTGATATATCTTAGGGTTTCTTAGAATAAGTAATTAGGAAGGATTGACCAATCGATGAAGGTAATTACGGAAATGTGAAAGACAGGATAAATTTTTACAAAGATGCAGGGGACTTGATTGGATGTAACTTGAGTCAGGTGATCGGATGATTGAGTGGAATTAATAATCAAATTTCCTTATCAGTTTTAGCCTGTTGGATGATAAAAAAAAGTAAATCAAGAAGAAAATGTGAATGGGAATTTTTAGAAAATATTGCTGCCAGCTATGTTAAGTACAAATTACTTGCAAGACAAATTAAAGTATATTCATGCCGAATAAAAAGATAGATAGAAACTTCAACTTCTGATAATCGACATAATGAAAGATATGCATTAGAAACGATGAAGAAGATTTCAAAATACGTACTTGATATCCGTAGCTCATTGTTTCGGAGGAATTAAAAATCGATCTGAAAATACAAACAACTGTATTTTTTATTTGTTATCAATTCTAGGCTATTGTAATTTATTGCTTTTGGATCACTGTTGGATTAAATTTGGTTAAAAAATAATTTCGGTAGCTCAGAATATCTTTAGAACATCTGTTACCAAACGACTAAATTTTTTCCAAAAATAAGAAACGGTTCAAGATTTGATATTCGACTACAATGGCAAAAGAAGAAAAAGCTACTTTGCTATGCTTGACATTTTTCGAAATACAAAACAGTGTCACGTGTTAATCGCTTATGCAGGTAATAAAAGAATCTTGCGAACCCAAAATATACTCAATTCTACGAGCTTAATTAAGTCTTGTTTCATTACACGCAATGCGCAACTGAGGCAAATGTATTTCTTCTGGAAAGCAAGCTGTCGCCGCCCACAGAACTGTTGATGATTTACGTAATTTGATAACGAAATCGGGAAACCGGGAATTTATTTCTCCGAAAAATACGCTTCGGACGTTCCCAGTTTTGTGACTAAGGTTAAAGCAAAGTCGACTATACGCATGCATATACCGTATTGATGTACTACATACATACGTGCATATAACGGTATATAGTAACAGCGACGAACGTCCGACAATTCAAGATGTCAACTGCTGATAATACTGGCTTGTAACGCTTGTAACGTACAATATATAAGTTTTTCCCGGATGTTTGCGGTCGATCCCACCGGACGTGTTTACTTTTTATAATTAGTCTAATTCGACCACCGAGTCAACGATTTTCAAACACGCACTGAAAAATCTTTCGCGTAGGAAACCTAATGTTTCAAATTCATTTCCAGCTGATCTGACCGTTGCAATCGATAATAGAAAGAATATTAACGTTGAAACTAGTACTTAGTTGACACGTAAATGTAAGTAAAATACTGATTATTGTCACATCTATTTACCTACTGTAGAAGCTCTCTGGTAGAAGTACGAAGGAAAATGCGGCTCTTTGCTCGCGGTTCCGTTGACACGGTTCTAGCTTGGGTTCTAACACGTCTGGACTGAATGATTCAGTCTGAATCTGAATATATTGGTTTTGGATACACTGAGCTTCAAACGAAATTTAGTAGGTATCAACGTTTTCCTGGTAGAGGTCGCTGCCATTGGTCTGAATCGTGGTGGAAAATTCGACCATGGTATGAATGACCTTTGAACTAATTGGGGGAAGTTTAGCCGCCGTAGGGTCGTGCTACTCTTCGGTATACCTTGTCAATCGTTGCTGACATAACCTCAAATTTTTCATCCGTTCCTCGCTTCGCCGTGAAGCGTCATTAGCCCTATCTCTCTCGCACCCATATGAGTTTCAGATCACCCTATAGTGCAAATAAAGAAACATGATCTGAAAATTTTCCACCACGTTTTTTACTCTCCCCTTAGATCGTTCATTTTCTAAGCTTTATATTTATTTTTATCTTCTTTCAAAATGAGTCCTTATCCAATACACCATTCAAATTTCACATCTAAACCAGACAACGCAATTGCAGAGCTACCAAGCAGCCAAAAGTTTGGTTAAACTTCCACATTCTACGTAACGGTACATACATAGCGTTTTCACAAGGATAGTACCAGATAACACGAGCAGAAAACGTGATTATTCTGGTCAAATTGTCTTCATATTAAATGATTTAGGGCGACACACTACATAGTATACAACTCGTAGGGTGATGTAAAATTGCTACACAAGACGAAGGGTATTAAAATAAATTTTATACTGCCGAGTTTCGGATTTATTTACCAAGCTGGAAAGTCCAGTTTATAAAAATATAATAATAATTCGTAAATAATTTACACTGTACAAAAGCATACTCATTCAAGTGTCTCATGTTTGAGGAAACAGCTGAGCACAGCGAAGTCTATAACAGATTAAAAATATTCTGTAGTGTTTTGTGTAATACCACAAAACCGTCAATGTAAAATTGAACTGCTATATTTTTCCAACCATTTTACACCTATTCTTAATATCAAAGTACATAATCTAATATTCAACATAATTGTTTTTATAATTTAAATTGTTCAAAGGAATATATAATTTGTTCGTAGTTTTCGGATAACGTTGTTTAACACAAAAGATATATTTCTGTACCAATTAATATAGCTAATACTTCAATGCAGAATTAAAATCTGATTTATGAATTCAAATTATGAAAATCCTCAACATTACTTTGATAATTATTGTGAAATGGCACTTAGTTCAACCCATGGAATTTGACAAAGTACACAGGATGATCTATGATTGCAAGAAAATGGTTGATCAATACCACATGTATTGATTGTAGACTCAGTAAAGAAATGGACTGACACAGTTATGTCTCACTTACACCTTAGGAATACGAATCATAAAAATACTTTCAACTTTGTTCAATTCAACTAAGAATGAATTAAAATCAAGTTAGTAAAGAAATTAATAACATGGAAATGCAACTATAAACTAATATTCTTAGCATATGAATATATATAGTAAACTTGAGATATTTTAAAGTTCCATTTTGTAGTTTATGACAGATTCAGATTCTCATAAGCGACGGCATTCACTGTAAGCTCTCACGATGTGTGAATTACATGAGTACCTAGTGAAATTTAAGACATTTGTAACACAAAGCAGTCAATTTAAAACAAAAATATTACGCAGCTACGATATTATTAAGAGCTAGAAGCTGCACTTCTTCGCTCTAAATGCATGATATTAATGAGCAGATGAGATGCTAGAATAATGTACTTACGTGTGACGGACAGATTTTTTGGGAAAGCCAATTCAAGGTTTTAAGAAATAAGAGTAATGAGACATTCCTTGTAGCAGCCATAACAGTCTTCCTGGAAAAAAAAATGTACACACAATGACGAATTATATTCCAAAAACAAAAATCTGTACTACAATTGTAGTGGGATTATTGAAATTTCTGCCAAAAATTAAGATATGTCATTGTGTTGCAAGTGAACTTTTTTTTACTAACCGATATATAATTTTCCAGAGATTCGTTATACAGTTCAACAAACGCTTCCTTGATCTCGCGCATGTCAATTTCAGAGCGAGTTACGATTAGTCGAATAAGTTCTTTATCATCAATTTCAGGTCCCTGCACAGTCTTGTAAAATTGCTCAGCAAAGAATACAGGTGAATTTCTCAGACATTTTACTGTAGTAATGGAAAGAACAATAATAATCGATATACCAACATTGAGGCAGGACAATAAATAGGAACAGCAAATGAAAACTCACTGACAGAAAGAAAGCCGTCCTTGATATCTCCAGAGTATTGATTTTCAATGGCCTTTTCAATTCCATGTCCAGCCATACTCTCGTAATCTATGAATATTTGTTGCAACTGGGTAAAGCTTCTTTCGTCCAAAATTTTAAGGAACGTAGATTTCTCACTTCCAAAACTTAAGTCTCCTGTAATTGAATTATCCAAATACTAAATAGTAATAATTTGAAGTATGGCGTGGCATATATTTACTATATGTATAACTACAATTTAAAATGGGCACCCACCAATCCCGATAAGTGTGCGAGCATCTTCTTGAGCTTCCGCTGGATCCAGATCAAACAATTCATCACGATCAGCAATGAACAGGGGGAATATCAGGTCCTTAAAACTACCTGTAGTATCTCCGCTGATATCGTATTCTAAGCTTCTTGAATACTCTATGGGAAAGATACTTTGAAAAAATTGATAAATCGATCTAAAACATGAAGTGAAATGTAATGAAATAGTGTATTAATTTTCAATGAATATTTTTCTGAGTATAAAAATATATGACTAAAAATACACGTTTGATGGGAGGATTTAGACTCGGTATTTAGAAATTCACTGCATATGTTGCAACGATGCTTACTGGAGTTTTAAGCCTGTTCAATCATCTTAATTTCATCGTTGGACAGCGTGCAGAGAACCTCAATGATAAGACAGTCGTCAGTAGCGGAGCCACGCATAGAATCATGCAGTTCCTTAGCATAATATTGCGGTAGTGGCATCATCATAGCTGTAATAAGGTACTTAAAGTTACCAATTAGCTTGAAGGTCAAATCTATGCTAAGGTCCTGAAACCCAAATTGTTTTCACATGTATTATGCATACAATAAATTTGTTGATTTGGTATACAGATTAAAAATTTTTGACCATATCCTGATACATCGCTTACCATTCCATAGAGAGTTTTATACTCTTCAGCAATTTTTTGTCGCTGTAGATTAGTACGATTTGCTAATATATCCATCACGATTATTTCGCTGGATCCCAATCTTGTCATCGCCTCTCTCAACTTCCTTGCATCTGTGTTTGCGATAAATAGAAAGTAAGCAACGACTGTTGGGGAGGGCTGTAAAAAAGAGATAGAATTTCTAACAAACATTGTACAACTTTCAGTTACAGAATAACAAAATCACAGAAGACACAGATAAGTAAAATATACTTTCATCAGCCTAGTTGTGAGTTAAACTCCTGTTTTACCCTTTAAGTTTTGCAAAATCTACCAACTGATTATCTCACCTTGACATTCCACTGTGCTCTGCGGGGAGCCAAGGTTGCATGCCACGGCGGCAAAGAAGTAGTTACATTAGCGTATTGATTATAGACGGCCCCCGTACCTTGTCCCCCAGGATTACACACACTGGGACTCAAACTTGTATGTCAAAGATATGGGTTGGCGCTATTTGGCCAAGAATTCGTGCTTTGAGGATAAGGACCTGCACTACCAGGATATGAAGCAATGGCTGATGTCCGATTATAAGGACTGGAATGGCGCGGATAAGGACTTAGATTTTGTGAAGACGGAGCAGAGTGGTTTGGATGTAATGGGTAAGGAATAGTGGAGCCGAAAAAAGGATTGCTAGCCGGATAAGCATTCTGATTCTGAAGACTTGGATAGGCACCAGAATTTGTCAATTGAGAATAGGAGGCGGAAGAAGCATTTTGCGGCATTTGATTGTATGACTGAGGCCAAGAGTTTGTCTGCTGCTGAGCACCGCAAGGAGGTTAACTGGAAGGATTGGGAGCAGGGGCATGAGGAGAGTAAGCATTCCAAACGACAATATATGATTATTTGTCGGGTAGGGTGAAGCCCCAGGGGTACTTGGGGTACCTGTCGGATCTCTGAACGAATTTCGGGGCTTTTGGCCTGGTAAGGGCATCACTGGAAGTCCCTTGATATTATACAAATACAAGATAATGTCAGGCATTTTTTATGCAGTCTAAAAATTTCACAAGCTCTAATAAGCAGAGGCTAAAGCAGAATAAACAGTATCAATCCGATATTTTACCTTCCGAATTTATGTACCACGAATTGAACTGATGGGAAATTATTTCCTCAAAACTAAGGTATGTACAGGTATTCTGTACTTTTTTTTTCACTGTATTACCTTCGACATCCACTAACTAATGGTTTATATGAAATTCTGAAAACAGAAAATTATTTCCTTCCTCTAACTGCGGATAAACTATAATGAAAACAGCTGGAGCTTGACTATCTCCAAAATACTTTTGAAGTGAAAGTTTGCAAAATTAGTTATATATGCACATGTATGGATTGCAAAAAGTAGTTGTTGAGTGATGTGGTTGTGTATATCAATTGATGACTTCTGTGTAATTTGGACATAAAGTGGTATAAAAAAAAACGGGATACATTAAAACTAAGTTCAACATACATGCGTATTAGTTATAAGGCGGTGGTGAACTTGATTTTTTGTGACTGTCCAAAATGAACCTCGTTAGTTTTTGAAACCAGTTGTAAATGAATGTCTGAATTTTATTTTCTTTCTCACGTTGGATTGCTTATGAAAATTTATTACAGAATATATAATTATTCAGTAAAATCTATTGAAAATATTGAGGTAATTGATACATGACCAATGAAAGTATTGGTTTCTATTTATTCCAATAAATACTTAGGCTAAAGTTATTCCACTTGTACGGAATGTTCGACCAAATATAAAAATGAAAATCTGTTTAGTACTTTAATCTAACACGTATTTCAAAATTTGTAATATTAGTAAATAAAGATTACTGGGATTTTTCCTCAAGTTCAGTAGGTCTATCAGGTATATGATTTGACTCTACAAATTACTGATTGCTATTAGGCGTCTTGAAGAATTTTCAAAGGCTTACGAATAGTGCAATTCGAAGCTTACAGCAAGGATGGGGATGTATAGTTTAATAGAGCATGTACTCTTCTAACATGTTCGTATTCAAATATATTCATATGCCGAAAAATTATGAATATTGGTCATGCAGTACACTCACGAATCATCCACGCATGGATGTGAATCGAAAGTTAACAATAACACTTACTCGATATACCTATGTATTTCATTGTTGCTTAGGATGCAGAATCACTCACAATCAGGAAAGCCACCCTCAAAAAAAGAGATCTGTTTCAATTGAATAAATCTATTGTATGAAACTGTATGTATAGTTAGTTTCGATAGCCCGACACTGAACGCATTCGAAATTGCACTAATGTGCAATGAAAGGACGCATTCATGGCGTCGTTTCTCAAATTCATAATTGACGTTCCGTAGTAGAGCCAAAAACAGCTCTCTCACTGTTCCAAGAAATACTCGCACATTAGGATAGCTAATCTTTCGTTATTCAGAACAATCGAAGTATTGGTATTTATACGTACTGTACTTCAAACGTAACTCTTACCGAAATGCAGCGTCTTTTTCAATGCAAGACTTAACAGTTACTCAACTAAAAACCGACAGCCACTGCTTGCTGTAAACAGTCAAATAAAAACCACGTATGTATGTAAACTCAGTCGAACTATTCAAGAGAATCAACAAGTGACTATTAATAACTGGATAACTGAATCCGATG
Organism: Neodiprion lecontei; assembly: GCF_021901455.1. NCBI lineage: Eukaryota > Metazoa > Arthropoda > Insecta > Hymenoptera > Diprionidae > Neodiprion > Neodiprion lecontei. Next base: position 5,062,177 of record NC_060263.1, on the reverse strand, counting down.
GCTCCTATGCTTCCAGCTACCTGCAGCTACCCTAGAACAGAAACACCGGCTTCTTCTATCCTCAATCTGTCTCTCTCGCTCTACATCCCGGTTAGCTGATACGTTTCCTCTTGGACAATAAAATGTAGAGTGAAAGAGACGGAGTATCCTGGGTAACCCGAGGATGTATATCACGCTCCCTCATTACTACGGCCATAGTTTTCGCGAGGTTAACGGCATGGGTCCGCTACCTCCAGTAGTATATGCTCCAAACTGGAAACCTATTAATGAACCTTACTGTACAGTAAAATGCATAAATGCCTCAACGTTTCGGCTAACTTATTTTCGGTCTGAAACAAAATCCGAGTTCGATTATGTGACAATACAACTCATTTTCTCACGTTAGCCACATCGCTAGTCAATGGCAAATAGTTCGAGTAGGATAAATTAAACTCGCATGTTGTTTCGGACCGGAAATAAGCTAACCGAAAGATAAGCCATTCGTGCAATTTAACGCACAATAAAACATACATACATGAAAAACTGCTCACTTCACGGCGTACTTTTTCAAACATGCCGTCAAGTCGCGCGAAGAGTCCGTGCACAGTCGGTAAATACCGCGATGGTAAATGAAAGTGAAAAGTACACGCTGCGCTGCTTACGTGGCAAGGCGAGCTGACCAATCCAGAGTTTCGGAATATCCGATGGGCGTGGTTTTCAGCTAAAATCTTTCGGAGCGGCCATAACAGCTCAGAAGAGTTCTTGTGTCGTGTGCGTGGAGTTCTCGTCTGAAGTCGAGGAGAAAAGTAAGCTTATTTTAGTGAGATATAGGGCGAAATAGATTCGCCTGACAATTATTACGTGACGTGGTTAAGTTTAGTGGGCCCCCAAACGGTAAATATTCTGCAATAATTCCGTCCTTCTGATGAAAAGTACGAACCGGTTTTTATTGTCGAAGCCGTACGTACACTACTCGATCCTCGGACGTGCGGAATGCTACCAAGTCGGCGGCATTGGTATACTGATGACGTGCCGTTTGACCGCTACCACCCGCCGCTTCTTCTGCTTCTGTCATCCCATCCATATGTCATTTATTTTTTTCGCCACGCACCGTCTATTAATGTTAATTCGCCGCCCAGTCGTTAAATCGCAGTTCGGTATTTGCCCCGGACAATAATCGAGCGTCTGCTTATCTCTGATATCTCGCGATTGTGTAGTATAGTAGTAATTTCGTTCTAATTGTCGAAGCGTGCGGCGCAACGTGAGGTCCAACACTGTTTGAACTTTCGTAAATTAGGTTCATCTCTGCACGTACGTTGTACCTACGTATTTACATTTTAACGCCGACCAATTTAACTTTCCAATTAACACACCGATGGCCCATGTCTACAAAATCCAAATATAGCGTGCACCGAAGCTCGCACGATTTTCCTGGTACTTCTCGGCGACTCTGGCTACGTGATTCATTCTGATCTCACGGGACCCGGTTTCCCGAATTCCAAATTCACGAGGCAAAACATACCTATTTGTAAATACCTGTCGGTCAGTACGACTTTCAAATACGAATCTTCCGATTCACCGTCACGGTACAGTTGTTTCGTCACACAAGTCGCCGCTGCCTGTATACATATACTCCGAAAAATCGAATCACCCTTTCGCTAGTCTATTCTCATTTTCCGATTGCGCACAGATCAACACTCGCAAATGGCGAAAATGTGGCTCCTCTTCCACTCTGTTTACATTCAATTCGGCGCAAAAACTGTTCAAAAATGCGTCAAGTCACAACAATTGATTTTGACAATGTCACCGAGGTTGAGCCAGCAGAAATCGAGCTAGTTTTTATTCTTCTCTAGACTTATTCGAAAAATGTTTTTGCTAAAATTATTATAGGTTATAAACAATCGTCTTGTTCTTTGTGCAAAATATTCATCGCTATTGGTCGAGCAATAGTGCTGTTGGTGCAGAAAAAAATTGTACATTCTCACCTTTCTGATTTCTTTAACATATTTTTGATCAGACTTTACATCTTGAAGGTAAATACTATTTGTGTCTTTTGTCAATTATTCATTTTCCAAAGCCATATCCGTGTTTTTGAAGCAAAGCATTGCATCAAATTGTGTTTGGACACTTACGACGAATAACATGTTGCCCGGATCGCTTATGCATTCGCAAATCTGTCGGATGGCTGTGGAATGGTCAAACAGATAACGGTTTCCAGTTTATATCTCTCGGAGATGCGTCTGTTGTGATTTACATTGTGGCAAACCGTTGTTAAAGACTTTGTCCTCTTTTTTTCCCCATAATCATTTAGATTATAACAACACCATTTTTTAACTCATTGCTCTATATTTGATCAGGAGATGAACTTTGAACAGCATTCATGATGCTGACGTTAGAAAAGTTTAATGCAACAATGCACATTTTAAGGAAAAAGTTGTCATTTTCCAACACTGGCATTGTATGGAATTTGCTGCACTGGAATAGAATGAGATATTCTATTTTGCAAACTCGACTCTTTCAAAGTAGTGCTAAAATCGCGAAATAGTGATTTTCTTCAAATGTTAAACACTTCGATTTCAATATATTTTTTGGAAATTCCACTCGTGCAATTTCATATCATTTTCAATCTTTGAGCTTAATACAGCAAAGTATTTGAGATTTTTAGAAAAAAGTTCAACTTGAAGAAGAAAAGAAACATGAAAGTGAGAATATGGCGCAGGCTATAGACGTAGAATACACTCATTTATGAAACTACGAATAATTAACCCCCTCTTTATAACTGTTGCCTGGATGATGTTATTCAAACTATGGCAAAGAAGTCGAATGTATAACTGTAATTAGAAAAAGAAGAAATATATGAGCTAACGCTTTGTTGAGTTGGCTTCAGTCGCTTCAACAGATCTCTTGCCAAATTATATTGTGTATGGAATAGCTCTACGATAAAATGATAATTCGAAACCCTACAGTGCTGGAAACTGTATGCCTTATGATTCATATGTCTGGCTGTAATGCGTATATACATTATAGCATATTTTGCATTCGTAAAGTAACACGAGGACAGTATTACATCTATTTTGGCAGATAACATCACGATGTCTGATGATATTCAAACCATCAGTTTTCTCAGCTGTCTGATCATGTTTTTTTGACTCATATCAGTCGTATTCTTTGTTCCTCTTTCAATTGTGAATTCTTTTTCCTTATTTACCGAACTTCTTATCTTTGGGGGCCCTACTTTTCAATTCTCCTTCCTCACTGTATTTAATTTCTCCGTTTCCTTTTTTCTTCACTAACCACGTATTATCGTAAAGTCTAATCACCTTAATTTGTGTGCCATCCGAGTCACGTAACACCAATTACGTAAAACAAGTGATACCTGATAAATTATGAATTCTGAAAAATTTTTTAAATAAACTTTCGTGTATTTATAGAAGAAAATCCACCAAAAAAAAAATGGATGTCCAGACAGGGCTGATTTGCGTAAGTTTGGTAGTCGTATCGGCTGCTGTTATTCTTTTTGTGTTAATGTTTGGCATGAAAGAAAAAACCTACGACGAAGCAATAGCTGAACAACGCAAGCTACCTGATGACTTGCTAATAGGTAAGTTCGATAACTTTTTATGCTGAAATTTAACAAATATTGTGTCTGGACCTGAAAGAGAATAATGTGTACATGGAATACGTTGTTGTCGTATATTTAGAAGCAATGAATTCATTCAAATTATAATTTTAAATAAGGAATGAGTCATGGTTATTTATTGATCAGCTAATATGGAAAGCTGTATTTACCTCCGAATGTTAGCGATTTACGAATTCATCTGTTTCTCATTAGGTAAAAGAGAAAAAGGTAAAGAGAAGAAGCACAAAAATAAAGCTGGGGGGAAAAAGGTAAAAGAGAAGAAGGAAGAAAAGGAAGACAGGGAAGATGAAAAAACCGAGCACGTTCAATTCGAGGAAAATCCTCAAATACTCATTGACGAAGCACCCATTCAGGTAGAAAACGCTTAGTTATCCATTCTTCATTTCTTATTAATTTTTTTTTCATTCAACATTATTCTGAATTCTTGTTAAAAACGCTTAAGAGTAAAGAAATCTTATGTAGGAACCGGTAAATGAAATTCTCCTCAAGAGACTGTTATGCGCGACAAAACTTTATTTTTGTATAATTTCAGATTTCTGAATTGTTGTGGATTTTATTTTTAAGATAACTTTTCAAAACTATGGCGTTCTAAGAATGTATCATTTGTATATCTAATCATTTGTGGATGTGTCAACATTTTTTAACATAATTTTAGGTACAATAACACTTCGATTCGATTTACCAGATTTTATAATCTAATTGCTACCTAATTCACAGCATGAAATTCATTTGTTTAAAAAAATGACTAATGACAGAAGTTGTAGTAACAAAAAAATTACCACATCTTGTCCAGCTGTACAGTAAATTAATACAGATAGTTTATTCACTTTTTATGTTTCTCTATGTCGAACTCTGATCCTATTCAATTTCAATCCATAAATAAATTTTGGCACACGTCATGTTGCACTAATATTTAATAAACATGCCTTGGTAAGTTTGAACAGTATTGTTTCTCCCAATTGCAATCTCTAGAGTGAAACGATCTTCTTTCGCCTTTTCATAGGACTATATTTGGAACTTTGTCAAGTCTTTTATCAAAGATGAGAGCGAGTAAAAGTAAACTTCCACCATTTTAGGTTTAAGCTTTTATCGAGAAGTCAGAATAATGGAGATCCTATGACGAAATTTCCACTGGTAAATAATTATGAAGTCGTAGTAAACGTTGTTTGTGTTTGCTTTTTCCTCAAATCGAACAAAATATCACTAATAAACATAAACTAGGACCAATAAGAGTATATTCATCAACTATAAATTACTTCCAAGGAAGTTACCAACACTTCAAAATGTATAAATTTCTACAAAGTAAATCAATAATTCGGTTTATTGAAATAGGAGGAAAAAAATATCAAGGGGAACAAGAAGAAGGGAAAAGTTGACAAAGTGAAACCGATTCTTCTCAACAAAGATGAGCCGGTGATTTTGGTACCAGAACCCAGTCTTTCACAACCCCAGTCAGAAGACATTAATCATTTTGATTTGACTCAACCCAAAGATGATCTTGAACTTATTCGTAGTCACAGCGTGAGTATATTTTTGTTAGAAAGACTTATTGCTCGTGTTGCAACCTCTTTAGTAGTTACAAAACGTAAAAATATAGGGTGATTCTCCCTTGAAATAAATATGTCTATAGAGCTTATCCGATTGGGTTAAACTTGAGTTTGTAAGTTTTTTCATTGGCAATTTTTAATATGGAATAAAAAAAAAAGTCACGCAGTGCCAAATCTGCATTTTGGAAAGCTGTAGGACATATTGCGGTCATTCTGGGTTTGAACAGCTGGAGCAATTCTATATTCGTAACACAAATATTTTTTTTATCGACATCTCAGTATTTTTCATGATACTAATGCTAATATGCAGGGGAGTTTGTCACTTCTTTTTATTATATATGTTGGTTGGTAACCCATATCGCGAGAGAAGATAACAAGAATAGTGAACTGTATATATCACTATGAGGCATAGATAATAGTATCTACGAACCATTCATCTCCCACGCCAAAAAGAAGCAATCAGAAATTCATTGAAATAGATTTTTCTCTCCGACACTATCAATTCAATATTATATTTATTCATATACTCATTTATTTATTTTTTTTTTTTTTTTATTTTTTTTTATTTTTCTTCCCTCGCAGAAGGACAATTTACATCAAATGACACAGTCCGAACCAATTGTCAACAAATCTCTCGTAGACACTCCTACGAAAACTAAGAAGAACGCAAAAGAACAACCTAAGAAAGGTGGGGATGCAAAGGAGGAAAAAAAAGATGTTGGAAACACTCCACAGCAACAAGCACTCAAAGAAACTCCCAAGGAAATTAAAGAGCAACAAAAAGAAACTCCTGTTAAAACAGCCAAAGAAATTGTAAAAGAAATCTCAGTTCCTGTTCAGTCATCGGTTAAAGAATCTAAGAATAAGAAGAAGAGGAATGACATTTTAGCACAAATTGGTAAATGATCATTGACGAAAATAACTGAATTAAACTAATTACCTGTAATGTTTAGTGGCAATTTTTCATGTTACTTTTTTTAGGGGGCGACAAGGATGGCGTCAACATATCTTTGCTTATGCCTCTTATTCAGAAGGCAGAACTTAGCCGGTCTGAAATTCAAATTCTTACTGATCAGTTGTTGAACAAACAATTAGATAATCCTTTAGAGCATTCTGAGTGGACCGAAGGTCGCACAGATCCTGTGATTAAACTTAAAAAACAGTTGGCAGAGAAGGAAAAAGCATTGGCTGATGAACAAGAGGCAAGTGTTGCTGTTCAGAATAAGCTAAAAGAATTGCGCTCGGAATTGAATGCTGAAAAGTCTAGGCTCTCTGCGAACGTGAGGCAGCTCGAAGAAACTTTGAGTGCCAAAGCTACCGAGGCTCAGACTCTGCATACTCGTGTGCAACACATATTGGAGAGTCATGCTGCAGAGAAACAAGGATTTGCCAGACAAATAGAACAATTGCAAAGCCAGGTTAACGAAAAGATGACTATTATTCATCAAATGCAAGAGGATCAGGGACAAACTCAAGGACATCTTCAGCAAGAACTTGTCACACAGAGAAAGCAACTGGAGGTACAATATTCGCAGATGAGGGAAAACGAGAACGCCTTGAAAACACAACTTGCCCAAAAACATGTGGAAATTCAAGAACTGCAGAATATTAATATGACCGTTAACCAAGAGATCCAGATGCTGCGATCTACCTGTGAAAATAGCGCTGCTGAGGTTGAGCGGCACAGGCAACAGCTAGCGATGACGCAAGAGCAGTTAATGCATTCCCAGGGACAGCTGCAGCACTATAAGGAAGCAGGAGAAAGACTTCAGGAGATGGTTAGACAGCTCGAGGTTTGTTAACTTTTCCACATCCCCAACGAAAGCTTTCTTATATCCTACATTGAAAAAACTATTCAACGTGTACTTGGTGGAAAATAATTTTTTATTTCCTTTTTCAAATAGGAATCTCATCGTACAATTGATGATTTAGAACATAGACTGCAGAATACGCTTCGCCACGAACAAGACCTTCAAAAACAATTGAACTCCGTTAAATCAGAGTTGAACGCTGTGAAAAACGAAGCTAACGAGGCCAACAATCTTAAAGCTGAACTTAACAAGGTACAAGCCGAGTTGAACAAATTAAAGTCTGACCTTTCAGTCTCTCAAAACGAAGCAAAGACTGAGGCAGTCGAAATTACTTCACTCAGGACTGAGTTGAGCACGACGCAAAACGAACTGAAACAATCGCAGTCAAACTTAATTGTCGCCCAGACTGAACTAAAGAACTCGCAATCCAACTGTAACAAACTTCAAAAAGATTTCGATATCATTCAAGCAGATCTTAGGAAATCAGCGGGGGAACTGGTTAAGGCTCAAAGTGAAAGTAAAAATGCAAAAACTGAACTCTCTAAGGCACAGAGCGACTTGAATAAGGTTCAAACAGAATTAGCCAAGACCCAGGAGGAACTTAGAAACGCCCACAAAACTGTGTCTGAACTGAAAATGTTGTCTGTTGAGGTTGAAAGGCTACAGCAGGGTGCGAGAAATTCTTCTGAATCACAAATTGAGGTTGCAAGATTGCAAGAAGAAAATAACAGACTCTCGTCACAGGTAAATCTTTAAATATCAATAATTTTAATTTTAGAAAATCTGAAAGAATATTAGTGATTCACAGACAAGTGGAATTGTCGAATATATATTTGTACACCCTCGTTATCGCTAATGTGAACCACTTATTTGTTTAACCAAAGCTTTGATTTTAGTCTGGGACTCTTGCTGAGCTGCAAAAGGAGATCAGAAAACTTCGCGAGGAAAATGAGTTCTTAGCCTCTCAGTTAGTAGCTAATAAGGAACGTCCAGATGCCGAAGGCCGTGAAAATGGCGTTGAAACAAAGGCTGTTAAGAACATTCAACATATTGAACACAACAATTTGTAAGTCAATCTTTAATCGCTATATGTATATCTAGGTATTAATATTTAACACACTTATTTGGAGCATTAACACTATTTTCGTTAACGTTGTTCCCGCAGACTAGAACAGAAGGAAACTCTGCTGGAAAAGCTGAGAGTGGAAGTAAATCAGAAAGACACAGAGCTGAGTAAGCTTACTGTCCAGTTGGAGACACTGAAAAGCGATATGAACAACGAACGTCGTCAAAGAACAAATCTTCAGGACGAACTTGAGGTCCAGAAACAGAAGAACAATGTAAGCAAAGCTTCTCTTCATCCTTTTAATTTCGAAGTTATTGAAAGTTTTGAAAAAACGTTGCAGTGAATAGGTTTTTTATTTAAGCTTATCCAAAACTTGTTAAGTAACACTCTTCTTGCACTTAACAATGCAATCTCCAGCAACTGATTGGCATAAGACTTTTTCCCTGAACTTTCAGCACCAAAGCTGATCCCTCTTTCTGATTAGCCTACATTAAGAAGGTATATGAAGTGTTGCACTGCCATGTGCCACTTGATATTATGTCTTTCTTAACCATGTCTAATCACATTTTACCTGACTGTTTACAAAGATAGTGAAAAACTATCATCAATTGCTTCCACTACATACAAAGTTTCGTATCGCTTCAGGTTATCTAGCATTCTGCTTGAATGACAAACTGCGTTTATATTAATTTTTTAACGTTTCGATTCAAAGCATGGTAAACTGACTGTTGATTGGTTCTTTTCTTTTTTCTTTTTTTTGTTTTGGTGGAAATTTTTTTTCTTCGGCTACTATAGGAATTACGAACTAAGAACTGGAAAGTGATGGAAGCTCTTTCAGCAGCAGAGTCTCGCACAAGTTCTAATTCCAGAAGAGCAATTGATGTAAGTTTTTCTGTTATTTTTTCAGAAATTATTATATCACATGCTGAAAGTTCAGCAGTGATCCCGTGTTATCAGCTTCTCACAATACATGCATTATTGTTTCTCAGACGAATGATAGGCTTGATTCTTTTTAAGGAGTCAATGACTATTACAGTTTCTTTTTTACTATTCAATGTAATTGGGGATGCTTTCTTTGTGTTTTTTCTCAGGAGTTATCGCAAAAAGTTGGAAGAGATGAACAGAAATCCACTGACATGTTACTGCAGAGGATATTCCCCGATGTTAGTATTGCTGAATCTTCTCATGAGAAGTGGTTAACTGCCATTGAAGGCAAAGTTTCTTCACTTGTCAAGGACTCCAAACGTAAACAAGAAGACATGGAAAAGGAGAATCAGAGCCTACGGGGGATGGTGTCGCATTATGAAGAAATATTTCACGATACAGTATGTTATAATTGATTTAATTGAATATTTCGTGTTTTTTACAACGTGATAGGTTTTTTCATACGTATTGTTCGATGATTTTACAGGAAGGAACACTTAATGAACTTCAAAATCACCTAGAATCGGAAGAAGCGAGGTGGCAGGCACAGATAAAACAAAAAGAAGAAATTTTAACTAGTCTTAAAACTGAACTTGACAGTCTTCGAAGCAAATCTGGCCTCACAGAACAGGTAAAATTAAAGATTACATACTGATCGGTGGAGGGTAATATTATTTTTCATTTTTCAACCAAAAATATTTAATACTGCTCAGTAAATTTTCAAAAATTTTCAAACTCAAGTAATATTTGAACTAAACTCTTTTTAAGTTGACATTGAAACTTCCGTTCTAAAACTATCAAATTGAAATATAAACTAATTATTTTACTTTCATAGCTCGATAAAAAAATATCTGAATTGGAAACGAGATTAGCTGAAGCAGAAACCTTCAGACACCAAGCCCAAACCCAATTATCATCTTTTAAAATTCAATCCGAATCATCTCCAGTGAAAGGAGAGAAAAATCTTAGTCTCAACGCAGTAGAAAAACTTGGAGAGGTCAGTATACAGTATGTATATTATTTGAGCACAAATTCATCCATTTTGAAGGAAGTTTTTTTTAATCTAGTACAAACATTCATACGAATAATATTTATTCAAATTTTGAACTGGAGCTTAACTTAGGATTGGAGTTAATAATAAATCAGTCTTGAAATTTCAATGGATTGATCAAATTTCAGGAAAAATCTCGATTACTGCAATCGTTGCAACAAGAAATTAGCAACAAGGCTGCTGTTGATGCAGAGGTAGCAAGGCTTCGCTCCCTACTAGAAAAATCCGAGTCTGGTCTGGCAGAGGAGAAAAATCTTGTCTTACAATTGCAGAACGAAGTTGGCCGACTAAAGGTTAGCAACTTTTGGTTAGTTGCTAGCAGTTTTCCAAAATTACCTTGTAAACTTTTACAACAATATTGATATTTATTTTAATATCTGACAAGTTGATGAGCATATATCCTAAAATTCACAGTATTTAGCAACATTAGCGAAAATTTCCTGGATGTTAAACGGTATCCTGGATATTTATCATGTCTGCTGTAAAATGTTAGTTTCCCTAAAGTTTCATACTTTGTTCTCTAAATTTCAGCCTAAAAAATATGTTTCTTAATTTCAGAATGAAGTATCCCCCGGTTTCAGGAATTTAGATCAATCCACCGTAAACGGGCCACCAATATCAGATTCGTCCAAGTCTGAGGTTAGTGTGAAAAGCAAACTATTATCTTAACGGTATTACAGGAAATGTTCTACATTATTTTACTTGCTAGTGATAATAAAAAAAACGACAAGCCATCAATGTACATATGGACATACGTATTCCATGAAGAGTTGCATTTAATTTAACTTGTATCATAGTCCGTAGACAAATTCGTTCAGTACCCAAAGTTTCAGCAAAAGCTTTTCAATTCTGTTTGTATCGGCAAACTATATGGAACTCATGTTTAGAAATTCACCTGTTTAGTACTGAGGTAAATGGGTAAAATTAACTCCAGAAAATTATCCCACGCGAGAATAATATGTATATAATTATTTCTATTATGTTTCTAAGTTTTTCAAACTAAGTGTCATCGAAGTGTGATCAACTTTATTTAGGCTATTTATATTTGATATAAAGATTAGTTACATTTTTTATACGTTAAAACAATTTTGAATTTGATTCTATATGAAAAAGTTTTTGAACCTATGCGATTATTCAATTGAAAAGAGAAGCAACTATGCCTTTGCTTTAACTTACACATCATCCCTAACCATTTCTCTCCCAATTAAATGCAGCCAACAGTGGTGGCGCATTCATTGTTAGCTGCGCTTGAAAAATCGCTGAAGAATACAGAGCTTGCAAAATGTTCCATAACCGAGCCCGCTACAGATTTGGTTGAGTGTCGACAAGAATCCGATACCAGCTTTCTAATATCAAAAACCTCCTCCCCACAAACGTGTCACATGATAGACCACAACACACAGGCTAGCTGGAATCCGTTGAACAGCCAGCAACATAAAAAGCACAAGAAAAAGAGGAAGGTAAAACCCATAATAGTTTATGGGAAGCACTTTTTCTTTCTGGCTCGTTTACGTATTTTTGTACTGCACACACATTGGCAATAATTGAGAGTTGACAGTCTTACTGTATCATAGTACTCAATCACAGGTATTTGCGCGATGAGTCATTTGGGATGTGAGATTACTTTTGTTTAAACATGAACGAAGTATAGATAATGATCAAAGATTACATCAGCATGGAATGAATTAATTTTCTTCCAAAGACTATCTTTGAGGAAGATTTTAAAGTCGATCTATAGCTAAGTAATTTGTACTTATAAATTCATTCTCTTCCCGGTACATGTTTTTTTTATCCCATTTGTCTCATCAGCAGTTTTGTTTGAATACATCTGTAACAGAGAAACACAAAAATCTATTCGACTGTTGAGTTTCATATTTGTGCAAAAGTAACATATTGCATTCTGTAATTGTCCACATATTCTTTCCTCTTTGAGTAATATATATATACACACACACACGCGCATATAATTTGTCTTTAGATTATATTTTTAAAAACAGTCAATGGTTTTCTCATAAATAATTTCTAGAAAGGGTACAGTGTCTAAGTAGACAGCTTTATTAGTAAAAAAACTTATCCTTGGTGGTAGGTCTCACATTCAGGTGGCATGGTTAGTTTATATTCTTTTTTTTTTTTTTAGTAGTTCTTAGTAGCAGAATGTGACAGATACTATTTAGTTTATATTGAAAATCTGTGAAAAGTTATTGAATTTATGTTGTAAGAAACAGATACAATCAACAGTATAAATATACTCTGTACAAGAATTTTTACTCAGATAATTGTAGTCATAAGTTGGAAAACGAATATAATTCTCAGTTACACGGGTCCGCAATAACCGACATTTTTGTACGTACTTTTAAGCTATGTATTCGTCAGCAAAATTACTGCAAAAAGAAAAAGAAAAAAACTTGAAGTAATATCTCAATTTTGACTGCTTGTAAAGCTCCAAAGTTTAGCAAGGTGAACAAAAAAACTATATTTCACGACGTTGTCATAGGGGCCAATGCTTTATGAGCTACTGTCTTTAAATCCTCTCTCCTCAGTGTTTGTCCTGATGGTCAATGCCCTTGCATTTTATTAAATGTACATACAACGACACGTAATGTGTTACATGCTGATTAAGCTGTAATAGAAATTCCCCAACGCAGATCGCTCGTTGACCACCATGTACTATCATCGTTAATAGCCTAATCAATAACAACATCAAAGTAACAAATATGTTGTATTTTGGTTGTTCTAACAGTCCACTATGAAACCCGTGACAAAGCGGCGCCGATTCGCAGGTATGGAATAATTGGAAGGTGACATTCTTCTCAAATGATTGATTGTATTTTTTCGGTTTTCGAAAGAGCGTCTAAAAAAGGGTAGCCTCCCGTTCACTGGCTTAACCGTCCACTCGCTGTTTCAGCTTATTTTTAATTTGTTCAAACATTGTCTTCACTTTTGTTTCCACGTGACGCAATATCCTTAATTACTGCAGGTGCATTTCTTTTTTTCTTCCAACGACCACACACGACCATACATTTCTCACATGGCTTGTAATGATACCTCTTTTTTCTAGACACATTGCGTCCTCTCATATACTTAGCGTCAATTATTCAACTTTATTTGTCTCGAGGCAAAATATGGTTTTTAGGTGATTTCTTTTATTTGAAATTAATTCTCACCTCAGGTTTCAATTCCTACCTAATAATTACTTATGCTTCCCCTAGTGAATGTTCTTTGCATCGTGATTGTCCCACGCCATCATCAATCATACCTAAGAATTACACAATGATTAATTCTCATATTTTACTTTGCAAGTGCACCAGTTATTTTCGTGAAGAAAGAAAAATTTTTTATTCAAATGTAGTGTTGTATAATTTGTATTGATATTTACGAATACGATTGTAAATGTCTGTTTCCATAAAATCAGCAAACATGGAAACAATACTTGAAACATTCCAATGAGAAAAGTTATGCTAATTGTTTGAATTCATATTCGAGCATGACGATGTTGAACCCGTACTGCTGTAATTATACAGACACATAATCATGAATTTTATTTATATAAAAAATAATTCATGACATGTTTGTAGAGAATACTTATGTAAAAATTAGAAGAAACGAAATAATATTAGTAGTAACAATAAGTGACGCCAGCACAAACACTGAGGTAAAGGATACGACACTTTAGCTGCAAGATTTATTATTCACGATATTATTTATTCCTCTTACGTAACACAGCTGTCATTGATACCTTACATTAATATTCATTTTCATTTCAGATTTCCACACTATATAAATATATATTAAATATTTCTGATTCACCGTCGTTAAGAATGCTTTATTCTTTAAAGTATGTTTCAGTTTTCATGAACATCATTGACATCACATGATCAATACACATAACATTCAACGCTATAGAATTGGGGTGCCTGTTTAAAATTCATTTGCTGTGTCTCATTTTAATCCACGCAGGCCTCAATTGTGCCTTAATTAGTAATAATTCGTGTCAATCGGTACATGAGCTAAAAGTTACAGGCATTGAGTGAGCCTTGATGTTTGTATTGCCGTTTGTACATCCTTAATGAATACTTAAAAAATATATTGCAGGGTTTGCCTTTGCGAATTGACACTGAAAACTTTGTATGTTCTTTAAGTGTCAGAGTTAACAATTTTAATATTGCTCGGTGTATATTGATAACAATTTCAGATAAATTCGATGCACTATATACTCTATGACTTAGCGCAGGTATAGATCTGATCAATTGCAATCAGATCTCATTGTTAAACTCTGGATTGATGTAGTTTTCTGTACCATTTGTAAATATTTTTGGAAACAGGCCAGTTGACCAATTTCAAGTGACTCCACTGTAACTTTGTCGCAAACATAAATTTGAGTTGCCTGCTTCAAGAGATATTCATGGTATACATGTATCTGTTTCTTGCCTGTCAAAATACCCATTCTATTTCCATGTACTTTCATGCATTCGTTTTACACTCGTTTAATTTTGTTGTAATCAATTATGGCGTGTAAAGTATCGCAACAATATTTGGTTACTGTGATATATTTTAAGTATTGCTTGCAATCGATTGCACGGCACTATGCATATTCGGTATTGTAAAAAAATATGTCCAGCAACTTTTATTTATCGATTGGTGATGGGTAGAGAGTCCTCTAAGGTTATTTTTGACCCACAACCAAATTTCATTATTATTTTTGGTTGATAATCATTGTGGTATTGTCGGAAGTGGATAATCTATGAATAAGAATATCAATTTTCTTTACTTCTAGACAGTAGAATGAACAGATATGTATACTGCAGCAAACAATATCAATGGCTTATTTTTTTTTCAACCTTCCGTTGGCAAGACGTATGATTTATCTGTTGAGTATTTAATTACTCGTCTCGCGATTACAACTTTTGTCTGTTTCAACAAATCGTTTCTAGATTATAATTTTTTTCATGTCATAGTGAATGTTTTCTGTATTTACGAATAAAATATAAATTAATATTTCGACTAAATGTTAAACTTCAGCTGCATGTGTTTCACTAAAAGTCATCAGTGGACTCTAATAGATCTATATTGATAAAGCAATAATATAGTTAATCCAATTTTATTAATTTCTACGATGTAGCAGCTGAAGTAGTAAAGTAGAAGTAGTTGGAATTACATAAATTTGTGTGATATTTCAATATCGATGTAATCTTATTTTCTGCAACAATACTCTTCATTCATAGGTTGTCAAACAGCCTTTCGCGCTGTTTTTTATGTATTGTAATTGATGAACTTTTTATTACAACTTACAGGGTGGTTCAGGAAAAAAGTAACAACCTCAAAGAATAAATTACGTTGAAGAAAAAACAGCATCAGGGGTAAAAAGGCGGCGATAATAAAGATTTGATAAATAGAACGAACACTGTGCGCACATGTGCCATTGATGCGAGCAGTGGAAATTTTGCTATAAAGAAGACTAATATAATGATAATGACGATTAAAAATATTGCTGATAATCTTTATTTTAAGAAATATCATATTTTAATATGTAAAAGAAGTATGCAACAAATTAACAAGTAGATAGATAACACAGATTATTGAAAAACGGTGTGTGTGACTATTATACATATATAACTAGTTGTAGAAATATAATTTCAATAATGCCTCTCACATCTTGTGTTGACAAACAGATCTTGTGTTTTCGACTTTCAAATATTATTTTAAGATACTTAATTTCATGTAGAAATACATGCTTCTTAAAAAAAAAAAAGAACGAAAAAAAAAGTAGACAGCTCCGCACTACTCACAAATAGTTTTATTACACTGTTGCAAAGCTATAATCACACAAACATCAAAATGCAATGGTCAGTGTTCACATATGGGCACATTTATGCCAAGTTACTTCAAATGATGTGCATGAGTTGTATCTCAGAATAATATTCGAATTTCAAATAATTGTTACGAACTTGGCTTGAGTTGATCCATATCTGAAATC
Organism: Neodiprion lecontei; assembly: GCF_021901455.1. Classification (NCBI taxonomy): domain Eukaryota; kingdom Metazoa; phylum Arthropoda; class Insecta; order Hymenoptera; family Diprionidae; genus Neodiprion; species Neodiprion lecontei. The sequence goes on along the minus strand of NC_060263.1, from coordinate 5,046,185 downwards.
AATAGGAATGTAAAAGATAAAAATCACTCACATGGGGCACTGGCATCTGTTAGATATTTATTGTGGGTGTTCTCAAATATCTTGACTAATTTTAGAGATTTGATTATTTGTACATTATTAAGTTTCAGTTTTAAGATGAATTTGTACAAACGAAATTGCATAAATTTACTATCACTAGTTATCAAATCAAGGCAAATAGTGAGATTGAGAATTTTTCTGGCTGTGAAAAAAGAAAGAGAAAAGTAATACTGTCGAATCACTAAAAATCATGAGTGCAGAATAAACTTGAATTTAGCAATAACTTTTGGTTATATTTATTATAATCATCTGTGTATTACTGAACTGAATATCTTTTGGCTGTCATGCTTCATGTGGGTAACGATTTATCTATAATTGTACATTAATTAGAGTTGCTGAGCTCGTAACTTTTGATGATTATTGTGTAATAAAAACGCTATAAAGATAGACGACGACGATGATGTTGTTAATGATGATGATGGTGATGATGTTGACGACAGTGACAACGACGGTTGTATGCAACCATCAAATGTTTCTAAGTAATCATATTGTGCAATAAGAAAGGATACAAAGAATTTGTAAGAGTATGTAAAGAAAGCAACAAAAAAATATTTAAAAAAAGAAAAACGTCTAGTACCTACTACAATTTATATAACGAAGGAAGGCCAGTCTAGCATTGGGTAAAAACCATAAATACTATAATCGCAAGAATTTCAGCTACCGCTTGTAGAAATTCTTTGACATTATTTCAATCGAGTTATTTATTAATTTTTTTTTTTTTTCATTAGAATTATTTTGAAAATTCATTTGGGGAAATATCAATTTAATCAGCGTGTATACATTCCAGAAATATATAATGTAAAAAGTGCCAAAATATTGTCAGCATAGCTGAGTGCAAAAAGTAGCATTTACGAATTATTTGATGTTGAAAAAAATTGAACGATGAATTTCTGCAAGACAAAGCTCGGAATGGATTGATATCGCATTTTTTCAAGTCTCATCTGAGTAAGGGCTCAGATTGACCTGTCCTCGTTCGCTGTACAGATTTGAGCAGTGTATTTGCATCGTACTAAATCTAGATTTAAGTAGTGCTACTTTATGATGAATTACATACATTGTGAATCCTTTTTTAGAATTGTTTTAATAAAAATAGCCACCATAATACTCAGTGAAATTGAGTTATTACCACAGGGTTTTAAAAATAGGTAAATAAATAAATTTCAGCGGACCTAGTGGCATAGTCACTTTGTTTCAAAAAATTAGCTAATTATAGCCACTAGGAAAAAGAAGAAAGAATTGTTACACAGGTGTATGCATAATGATTTAATGTTTTATTGCTTTCATCATTTTGAGTTTAAATCAATGATTACTACCGAAATACTTTATAGCTATTTGAAGCTAATTACATCAGTGTTTTTCTTCAATATTTCATGAAACGAAATTTGTACAACAAATTATTCACTTAACTTATAACAACGTTTTCAATATCTTACAAGTACATATGCCGAATCTTTTCTTCATGTACGAAATAATGAGCTACATTCATTTATCATGGCAAACAATAATTTATTCAATGGTAAATTTTTTTTTTTTTACCAACTATATAATTTCTAATAACTTAAAACAATAGTCGTATATTGTCGTTTTCTTCTTTTACACAAAACGTGAACACGCGTAATTGTTATTTTTTCTCTTTTCTATTTTGCAGCTTCACTTTTGCCAACAGTCCACAGATTCTTCACAGTTTTCCCCAAACCCGGACCATTATAAATTAGCAAAAGCAGACCAGCTAGTGTAGCGGCAGAAAAAAGATTCAGTGCAAAATGAGCTATTTTTGGGACGATATTACCCACAACTATCGGTCGAGCATAGTCGATTACTATTGCTTCCAAACCCCTGCAATGAATTCAAAGGTAGTATTATATTGACATATTGCAATTACTCTTGCTGAGCTCATTGATAAAAATCGACTGATAAAAGTGAAATTTCAATAACAAAGAATATCAGTAACAATAAGATTGAATTACCAGTGACTGTGCATGACCATGAAGACAGATAACGTTACGTCGACAAATGGATTCTCAAGCAAGATGCAAGCAGGCAGAAGTCCTATTAGGATAGCAGAAGTAACTCGCTCGGCTTGCCATAGACGCACGTGATCACCAGTTATTGGAGCACAATGACGTTGACTCGTGGCTATTGATCGCACCAGGTTCAGCTGCTCACGTGAAAAATAGTCATGAGTTTGTTGAGTGAGTAATATTATTGATAAGAATTGTATAACAACAGCTAGGAATATCGTATTTTCGAAATGATTTCCATATTTTTTGACATTTTTAACTATTGACAAGTATAGATATCGCGTATTCAAATATGTCATAGATAGTTTGCATTGCAAAGCTACAATTGAGTACAGATCAAAAAAAATTGTTCATCATTTAAGGAAAACGGAAACTTTGATTGAGTACGTGTGGAATTTTACATTGCCAACCTATTCGATATCTCAATTGAGAAATAATAAGAAATCCTGACCTGTGGTACAGAGTTTAGCATGAGGCTTGTGGCCGTTAGTTTTGGTGCAGTTGTGTATTTTTGGGCAATGAAGCTTGCAAATTGTGGATGAATAATGCCCTGAGATACGGCGCAGTTTCTGACCAGTGGAAGTTGTCCATAGTTACCAAGCTTGCCTGAAAGGTACCAGTGTTCATTATGAGAATAGTAAAATATCAAAGTGCGAGAATAGTGACTCCAGGATTTATTTCTGATGCAATTGTTGCAGTTTCACAGTCAATATAAGCTCTGAGATGATTCAAATTCATGATGATACGAATTGCTATGTTAACTAATCGAATAAACAATCTGTTAGAGTAGAATGACTCGTTATTCTTCCAGAACTGCAGGGACGAAGTAACGATATAAAATTGACGAGCTAGGTATTGCTGAGATAATAAGTGTCACAGATAACGTTTATATTTGAAAATTGATGAATTAAGCAACTATGAATTATGTAACTTGGCTTAGACATAACCTAAGTAATCGCGTGAATATCTTTAAAAGATATACGTGTAATTTTAATTACCAGTCAGTAGGCTGAGCTGTCGTGAGAGATGACATCTGGCCATCGTTTCAGACGCTGGGCACGGTTATTTGTTAAATATAAATAGTTATTTCTTAAACGACCAACTCAGCCAAGGAACTCCTGAATTCTCGTTGAGAATACCTCATTCCCCGTGACAACTGGTGACAACTATCGGCAACCAAACGGCGTTAAAGTTTCTAGATGTTGCGTTGGTTGTTTATATTTTCCCCCAGTAATTGAAATAAGCGCGGTATCCTAACTTCGTTTGTTTCATTTCTGTCTCATTAAAATTGAATCGTTCTAAGAAACAATGCACGCATATCACTGTTCACGGTGGATTCTACGCGATAAGTTAAGCAATTACGAGGTACGCTTTTTATATGCCGAAATCACAGTAATCGTCAATCGAAGAATTCCGTAATGTTCTCACAAGTGATTGTTTTACTTTTGGTAGCAAGTACCTGAATTGAGAAAGAAAAACCCGAGATGTTAATCACTCATCGATTCGTTGTTTACTTGATTTCAAGATCACAAAGATTTCAGGGATTTCAAAAGATTTCGCAGTATTTTCAAAAATTTTAAGCGATTTCAAGAGCTTTCAATGATTTTAAGATTTCAGAGGGTTTCAAATTATTTCAAAAGATTTCAAGACATTTCACAAGATTTATGGAAAAGTGTACACCAGATTTAACGAGTGATTAACCTCTCGCAAAAACCCTAAGCTCGAATATATTTTTGGTTAGCTTATAAGCTAGTGCAATCAGCTATGATCTCCTAGTTAATATCGTAGCTCTTCTCATTCCGAGGGCCGTGCATTCAAGCAGTAGCTCGACCGTTTTAAGCCCAGCTCTTTTGCACCATGCTATCCTACTGGATTACTAATCACATCGAACCTGGCGTTTATCGGCTTGACATTGATCCGATTGATTACCGATTGGCCACTCGTCGTTGACACATATATGTATGTGTATGTATATATTTATAGATTATTTAAACATTGTATGAAAGAGATCACAGAATGTGCCACTGACATTCCAGAGATTGTAGATAGAGCTTCATCAGCCCAAAATAGACAGTATAATAAATTAACGATTTATAATTACTTCGATACTGGATCGACCTTGAATAAGTACAATCTAATTATTTTATATCTTGCAGGAAAGTATGAATGCGAGAAATCGGAACAGAGTACTAAATTCTGTATTCGTCCTGATTGGCGTTAAATAATCTCTATTCATTATTCTACATATATATCTATATATTAATGTCATTACGTAACTGTTCAATTACATGACTTGCAGGAGGCCAAATCTGTATACTATGGGTACACTTATGCATACCATGTCACCTAGGATAGGCACACCGGATCTAAAACAGGTTTATAACTGTTTTAGAGATGTCTGCCCGGAATGGAAGGAAGCGTTTGTATCCACCGGAGATGACCCGGCATGTCGGCGACCCAGGGAGTAAGGGCGTGGTCCAGGGTGGCATCTCCCTCGCGAACCCGCTACCAGGGTAGCAGCATGCGACTTAGTCCAGAATCTTTCCAGCTCGTCGGGATACTGTTGGTGCCCTGAGTATGTATGTATTGTATAAAGTTCCCGCCTTATAGCGACGCCGTGTATGTGCGAGCTTTTATATGCGTAGATAACATGCGGGATCCAGCTTTCTCCTTTCAGATGACAGCGTACCTTTTTTACGTTCAAACGATTTCTGCACTGTGTGCGTATCGTTATCAGCTACGGGATGTTGTACTTTATGCAACCGAAGTCGCGGCTAGTCTTTCCTAACAACAACTTCAACAGGCGACCATCCACTTGGAAGAGTTTATAAGATAAACAGAGCTGCACCCTCTATTGCAGGGATGCTTTGCGGGAATATTTTCTGTAACTTGATTTAACCTCGTTATGGCGATTACGATTCAGCCTGATGTAATTGTTGCTATTTCATTGTCGTAGAAAAAGGCTATGAATTAGGAGTAGATCTTTTGTTTCGTGGTGGATTTCATTTTCACTTAATTAGAATACCGCGAGTTTATTGAATGCATATGTATACACGTATAACATTCGGAAAGCTGATTTATGATTGAAAACTGATTACGGAGACGGAAGACAAAAATCAGGTATAATCAATTTATCGTTAGAATTTCTGATGCCGATTAACATTATCAATCTTGATTTACCGTCCGTAGAAAAACCATGATTATATATAGAATCCGACACAAAGACGATAAGAACGTTACGCAATCGCCTCATGGATTTCAACATTCGTATTTAGACGGAAATCAGTGGTTTCGAAAATAGGAAATTTAACCGAAACCCGCTTTTCTATATTATTTTGAATGATGCATGCTGCCTTTCCTCATCGGGTGGGATCTTTGCCATTAAAGGATTCGCCTCGTTGCTCCTGGCAAATTGCACGGGCACGTATAAGTCATATATTTATAGTAAATGCCGAGAGAAATTTTTAGACACGGTTACCACACAATCGTGAACTATTTTAATTTTTTACCACAGCCGAAATCACAATACAGTGCTGGTTACGGAATAAAAATTAGCAGTATACTTGTAAGCACAAAATCTAGTCTAATCGTTTTAGTACAGTAAAAGTGACCATAATCAAAATTATACTAGATTTTCTGTTTACAGTTCCAAAATTTGGTTTCATCTTTTACCCCGAACTACATAATCCGGTAATCGTAGAAACGATAAAAATTGAGGAGTGTACAGTAACAACGACTAGAAATTCCTCTCGGCGTATAGTGCGACAATAGCTATCCACACCCGTAGTTTCGATCGTGCCAGCTTCAACGCTAACGTGTACTCCTGATATAAGTGAACCACAGTGCCTCGATCCGACGTAACCCATTGGGCCCTTCAAGTAGTGGATCGTGGGTTTGGAGCAGCCAGTCTGTTCGCCACTATTTGCGGAAAGTAAAAGGTGAACTTAAGCCAGCTCAGTTTCACGGTCAGGTAGGGTAAAAGTTGGTAGACGGTGCAAAAAAACCGAGAAGTAAAAAGAATGTGGCAGCGGTGGGATTCGAACCCACGCCTCCGAAGAGACTGGTGCCTTAAACCAGCGCCTTAGACCGCTCGGCCACGCTACCTTGTAGTTATGACATGGCTAAGCTTTTACAAAATCGGACCATGACGCCCAGATTAGATCATCTCTGTACTTTGGCATCGCGGACTGTAGTCGTGCTTAAATAAGACAAACGATCGCGTCGGCGTTGTTATCGTGCCAATCGAATCGACATAGCGTCTTTGATAATACTTTTCACCTGATCTGATTTGTTCTAAGGATGTTATAATCAGCCGTTATGCGGTCTGAATAAAAATATTTGGTAACTGATTGACGGCTGAATTGCCTGTGAAGTTGAATTTAATAAATATAAAAAATCAGCTGCACATGGCAATCGTTCATCTCTGTAGAAATTATCGATCATTTTAATGACAGAAACGATGTACCATTAACTCCATTCATAATCTCTTGACAAACTTGTCTCAGGACTTGTCTTCGGTATTGAATGACACTTGACAACGAAGTTACGTCGTGAAAGCATTTCGTCACTCGGTGAATTCCGTCTGTACAGCGACCTTGTGACGCGTCAAAGATCAGTTTGGCAAAGCTCCAACACCATGGTCGAAAGCGATCCGTGAGTGCGTGATTTGAGTACGTGCGTACCATGATGCTCAAAGATCGGCGAGCTAGGCGTGAAAGCGCCTGGCAACCCGCGTTGAAAATAGCCTCCATATAAAACTGTGTGAATTTTGGGCAATACATGTAATTCCCAGAATGCAGCACTGAAATCGAACGGTATAACTGCTATCATCTCTAGTTACCGTCAAATCTTTCCCCGCAGCATCGGCAGCGGCGGTTTCTAGTTGTTTTTAAGCAAGTTAGCTTAAAATCGCGGATCAGCTCGCAGCTAGTACGCGATATACGCTGTATAAATGAGTAAGTGGTCCATATATAGAAGCGCCCCCAGCCTCAACCAACACCACCGCACCCTTGTCACGGTTATATACGCTGGACCGGGGGACCGGCCGACACTTTTTGTGCCGCTTTACTCCGGTCTCTGAGCACACAGACCCAGCCGCGTTTTATCCTCCCAAGAGACTCTGTTCCGCATCAAGACATCCCCGATAATGCCTGGTCGTCCGTTGTGGCAGGTAAGCAAGCGTTGTCTCTTCTTTACACTCACGGGAAAATTTAATCCCATCTGCAGGTCACGTTATACGCCGATACGACGTTTCAAGAGTCGACGTATAACCGCTTTATTCACTTCGCCATTACGCTCGTACCATAGTAACGTTACTATTCTTGTGAAGGCTAAACTTTTTTTGTACAACTCGTCGAGACTTTGAAAACTCTTCAACGCAACTTTCCTCCATCGGTAAAAATTTTCTCGGCGTACGTATAAATCTGGTGAAAATCATTTCTACGATTTTCTAGTAACTTTTAGGGAAATTGGGATATTTCGTATATTCATTAAAACTTGTAGATTTTCAGTAAAAAATCTACAAGATACTATGATTTTCAACTAAAATTAACAATTCTCTGCGAAATACTATGCATATTTACAATATTGTACGAAATAGAAATTTCTCACTAGGGAAGTGTGTTTATCCCGTTCCGACTTGGCTTACAAATATCGTTATATCTCCGAAACTATTGATCTGGTTGTAACGAAACATATTCTAAAATCTGGCCAAACGTCGCAGCGATCTAGAAAAAAAAAAAACGGAGTGAAGATCGGTTCGGTAGTTCTGGACTTACAAGCGAATTTACCGACAGAGAGAGACGTTGAGTTTCGTATACGCGTAGAGATCGTACTTCTAAGCTAACTTCAGGAGGGTTGTAAAAATCGTGGGATCAGCTGGCCGCTTGACAGTTCGATCATGAACGGTGCCTGAAACTAAACCATTTCGTTCGACCGCCTGATGTATATACGTACGTATAACACTCTGTTAGGGCAGTGTGCAATGTTTGTGTGTACCATACTATACGCACGTCGAGAGAAATGAAAACAAAACCGTGTGCAAAGATCCATTCAAGAGAAGGCGACTCAACAGCGGCAGCTTCTCGCTGTTCTATACGTACTCGGGTTGTAATTTATAAACGTCCACGACTCTCTCTGGTAAGGTACAAAGTCTAACAGTTACTGACCATTTTATTATCCGTAATTATTAATTTACGTAAAAAATTTCAAATTTCTCGAGGACTAGAACCAATTGCTAGATCGTTATACACTAGAGATTTATTTTTTGGTAATTTTCGAACCAAGAATCAAACATATACGACCAAAAAACAGGATCAGTAACTCGTAAACTTACTCAATTGTCCAACTGATTGACTGATTCAGTCTAGTTCAAACACTTATGCAACAGGAAAATGAAGCAATGTGAATTTCGACGGGTTACGAAATGATCCTAAATTCGTTGAAGTGGGAGAAAATACACATTGAAGTTGGTTGTAACCGTCAGTAAGCAAGTTCAGAGTTGTTTTGTACTCTCTTTACCTGCTAAATTTTCCTTCGATGTTGAATTTAATCGATCAACTCGTGTCTGATGATTTTCAGCTTCCGTTGGGTTTTGACGCGTGTAGAGTGAACAGCCTGACATATACTCAATTATTGTTTCCTCTGGGAACCTCGACTGCAATTCGTGATTTTATTCTTTCATTTTTTGTACAACGCGAAGCCCAGATTCAGGTCACGTTCGTGATTCTAAGTATACCGCATCTGACCCAGAACTGTCTCGATGTTTTCACAATACGTGCTAACCAAAATATTATACATATATCTAAGATTCTGCAGTGATCCTGTACAGATACGAATGTAGAGTAAACAGAATCCACGCGTTTTGCCAATTATATGATGAAAAAAAAAAAAAAATTTCATACATTTACTGATAACGAAAATGAGTTTATTTAAAAATTTGTGGAAAACAAAAAACACTCGGTACATAGGTGAAAAAAAAAAAAATAGAATTTCATAACGGTTGCGACGATACGTGCCTATCTCATTTTTAACGGAATATAAGTGTAAAAAGAATTCCTTGTGACGTATTGTGGTTATTTTGACGTTTACTTTTCTTACATACGTTAGCAAAGGTATACATATATTGGTAATATATAGCTGGCGGAACGCAATGGGTGGTTCTATTTCAGGGAGTGACTCAGTTAAACGAGTCTAAATTATTTTCGCGGCTTTTCTTTCCTCGAGTTGCTAATTTTAGAACGGCATATTCTAACGCGTGTGAGTAATTTCTCATTTTCCCCTGTTGTAATACATATATATACATATATAAATGAAGAAATGATATATATATATATATATATATATATATATGTATGTATTTATATATACGTATGGGAAATTGACACGAAAAACTGTAATATGGGTGAAATTAGGTACATATTAAGTAACAAAAATGTCTTCTCTTTGAAAAATTTGAATAGCAATTCTTTTTTCGCTTCCGTCGGATGAACGCGTTTACTCGGACTAATTTACTTTCAAATTCCGTTTAGATTTGCGAAAAGTCAATAAAGTATGCGCGATGGTAGTCATGAGGAGTTATTCGCATCCAGAAATAACGAAACGCTATTCGTGTACAACGTAACGTATTGTGCCAAGATAAATATGAAATTCCAATTAAAAGGTAAAAACACGCGCCAGAAAATCCCTCCAAGCAATATGAATCCAGGTATAAGCCGTGTGTACACATTTTACTCTTGGTTTAATTATACGTAACACTTTGAAAAGAACAGCGAGTTTTATTTTTTTATAATTTCATCATTTAGTGTAGGTATGTAAGAGATGAAAAATGAAAATTTTCTAAAGTGAATTTTTATTCCCATTTGTCGCTTTTTATTCCCTTATATTATATAATAGAAAAAATCGAGGCGAAAAGTTATTACTGCGCTTATTTCAAACCGACGAAGCTTTGATACATTATAGGTATTAGAAATTAATCGTTGTATAGACGCAAACCGTTCAGGACATTTGCCGGAAATCGAGGAAAAGAAATGAAAAAAAAAAAAAACGAATCGATTACAAAGTATTCGTTTATTCTATGTAAACAATCGGTGATTTTTCCATTTTTAAATTCCCCCGACAGCGACAAGCAATCAGAGTAAAAAAATTATTAGACGTTGGATTTTTAAGAAAAGGAGTGAAAATGTATTATTCTTTGCAAATTATTGTTAAATTTATACCTGTAATACAGCCGGGTGAGAATTGAGTCACAAGATGCTTTCACATTGCAACATTCTCTTCCACGAATTGCCAAGACTAGATGCGTCTTCTTCAAAATTCTTGGCCAAACGCCACCAAAACCGAGTGAATTAATTATCAACAACTCTATAATTTCCGTGTGGTTGTGGAAAGTTTTCGTGGTATTAGAGATACGATTTGAATCAATCTTCCTTGAAATTCCTCGAATTCTTTCTCTCGCTCTATATCCACGTAATTTTCAGTCATTCAAGAAATGAAAATAGTTAAGGACTGAGCGGTAACCGGAACTAAAAATTTCTTACCTCGGTGTATAGAGGAAAATAATTTTTTTCAACTATTTTCACTTACCTTTAATATTTCCATCTTCTTAATCGTATGACGAATATATTTTGAAGGTATGAGTAAAAACGGTATACGTGTATACGATATGTATAGTAGAAAATAGCAGTGCTGTATTTTTTTTTATTAACGAGTATAATAAATTTGCGATACAAAGCAAATAACAATTTACTATTATAGTCCACGTAATTCTCTTGATTATTAAAATATCGTAAAAATGATGAAGCAATTTCGATTCAGATATCGCTGTACCTGTTATATGTGTGAGATTCGGATCGTCATTACAATTTTAAATATGTATGCGAAATTATATGCAAATTTAATTCATGCATCATCGAAGCGCTGGAAATCATTAGCTTGTATTTGTAATTTTCAAACATCGGTTTATTATTTCACAATTTCATATTATAATGGTAACTCCCAAACTTTCCGTAAATCTGCAGGGTTTGAAAAAATATTTCTCGCGCCAATTCTAGCCACGCATAAAAAACGCGACTTTTTAACTTTACATATTCAAATCAAGTAGGTACGGAATTTTTCATCCGTTGGCTCGATTTTGCAAACTTTGTTGTTCGTTACGTTTTACATTGAATTACAATATTGCAGTGTAATTAGTGTTCTCGTGTATGCGTGTATTGTGTGTATGTGTGTGTGGAAATGTGTAAAAGTGTTTACGTGTCATGTGCGTAATTGAGAAGGTTTTAGCCCGCCAAGTTTTTTATTTGTTCCTGTAATTCAGCATTATATTTTAAAGTAAATTAAAAACAAAAAAAAAAAAAAATTCCCCCGATTCAAAAATGGTCAGGCAAATAAAGCACTGCAGTTGAATAATAGAAAGCGATTCAAAACATTTTTTTTTTCTTTTTTTTTTTTCGTAACAGGCTAAACCTGTAAAAGTGAACAAGTGTTGTGTGGGTTTGTGTGTGTGTTTTTGTTGTTAAGTAACTCTGTGTTACGTGTAATATGTACGAGTAAGTGCAGTAATTACGTGTAAAAGAAAAAATTGTTAAATTTTTCTTGCACGTTGTTAGGTATAAATTGTTCGCTTAAACTACAATTATATTCACCTAGTAAATTGATGTCAAGTGTTTAGCGAGTGTAGTTCCGATACGTTGTACGTATAATACGTATAAAGTTCAACGCGTACGTGTTTGTTGTTTAAATTGATGTATTGTCGAATGTTTACAATGTGCAAGTTTTTCGCACTTCAAAATCACGATTTTAATGTTTCCGAATTATTATTCATATTATTCGGTTATTATACGTATATACGGAGTGTTTGCGTGTTTTCAGTGTTTAAAATGTATCTCGTATACAGTTTTGCGCAAGGAAATAATAATAAAGAAAAGTAAATAAACAGTGTATGGTGTGGATGTAGAGAAATTTACTGTAGAATATATAATTAAATAGTATTATTATTATTATCTTTCCACAAATGAACAAATAAATATATATATACTGTATGTAATAATGAAGTGAATTTTTCATGTATAATAAATAAAAACAGTATAACGTGAGTTTTAGTTTACCTACGATTATGTGTGTATGTATGTGTGTATGTATGCATATATGTATGTGTGTCTGTATGCATGCATGTATAGCGTAATTTCGTCAGTTGAGGAAAATAAGTGTTTCATAATATATAAGTGTTAATATGCTTATGTGTATATGTATATATAATATATATATATATTATTATTTGTAAAGGTATAATGCGAATTATACTGTGAAACATTTGAATTACGGTGTTTTGCAAATTATTCACAGTAGAACGGATGATTCCGAAAAATTGCAAATTAGCGAAATGCAATTCACAACGTCGCTGATCGTGAGTGAAATTCTATCATATTCGGTGAACGGGATACGATGAAAATTGGAAAACCTGCAGATTGTTTGCTGCTTCTTCTTCGTCTCTTTCTTTTTTTTTTCTTGTGCATAAATGTATGTGTGTGTGTGTGTGTGTGTGTGTATGACTAGGATATGTGTGAGTCTCTTTGGTGTATGAATATCATTCAAGTGTGAAGTGTAATGTATGTAACGTATACATGTGTGTACGTATATAGAACATTTGTTTGTCCGTTTGGTTTATTTATTAATTTAATCTTTTCAACAGAGTAAAACGATCTTTTTCCTAATTTTTCAACAAACTATATTATACATGTATATATATATATATTTTTTTTTTTCACTGAAAGTTAAAAGCAATTCATGAATTCAATTATGTATATCAAGAAATTCAACATGTACGTGATATCAAACAATAGTTTCAATATCATTTTTTAAAACAATACAATGTAGTAATTGTAATTACCGTATAACGGAATTTTCAAACTGTCACCGATCCCCCAATGTTATACCCATTATTATTGTCTATTCGTAAATAATGCCGTTACAATCAATCTTGATGATGAAATTTTTCAACGATTGTACATAATGATATTACAATCACATCCGCATTATACGCGCAGACACATTTACATATTACATATTTATCTATAAATTTTATCCATGCGCGCGCACGCGCGTGTGTGTGCGTGTGTGTTTCTGTTTGCGTGTATGTGTGTGTGTGTGTGTGTGTAAGTGTGTGTGTGTGTGTAGGTTTAATTTACATGTGCCTGGTGTTGCCGAAACCGCCGTGTCCGCTCTGACTCGCTCCCTTGTTGTAACCCATCTGTAAATTGACTTGTCCTTCGCTGGCGCGAAGCTGAGCTTCCGTAAATTCTCTCTCGTTCTTCTCTGCCATTTTTGGTCCAAGTCTTGGGCCATTGTATTCGGGATGCTTTTGCGTCTGACGATGTAAACACGAAGTTTATATCAATTTTCCATTGACATGAGAAGAAAAAAAAAAAAATAAATAAATAATTCATTCAGTTATCAATACGTGATAGAAATTTTTTGAGTTAAATTGAGATTTTTGAAATTACAAAGAAACGTGGTGTTTAGTGACTGTAATTTATAGTAGGATTATGATTGTCGACAGGACGTTTTATGATCATGGCAATATTAAATCCGATTCTTCGGTAAACTAAATTTTCTTCAGACGAATAGGCGCCCTAGGGAACTCTCGAATTTTTTTTAAGTAAAAAACTAGGATACCGTACACTGACAGAAATTATTAATTCCGGTTACAGCTCAGTCCTTAACTATTTTCATTTTTTACCACAATCGAAAAATATTGTTCTAGATAGAAAATGAAAATTAGTTTTCTAGCTGTTACCAAAAAGTCTAGTATCCGTTACTATTCTTTCTCATTACGATCGCTGTTGCTATATTTTCTTACAACTGTTGCGAAAATTTAATGCGCGTACAACGATAAATTGACGTTTGACTAAAAAAGTAGAGTAAACCAAACAAACTGATTTTGCGTTGCAATAACCAAAAGACGATCGACGATAGCGCAAAATGGTTAGGTGTACCTCGTTTTTAGTTATTCTAACAATATTTAAACAGTTTTTTTTTAACGATATCTGTTTTACTGAATTTTTCCAGTTACTATGACAAATGAAATTTTTCTCAGTGTACAGAAAATATATAGAAATATAATATTACAAAAAATAAGCAAGCTCTTTACAGATCTTTTAGAATAAAATCTCACCCCCGTCGGATTTGCTCGGTTTTCAATCTAAAATAGTGAAATTTGGAGGGTAAAATTAATTTATTGTTGCAACAATCGATCAAATTATTGCAATAGTCGAAAGAAAATGTCCGTAAAAGTGAGCGTAATCGGAAATAATAGTAACACATACCGTAAGACTATATAACAGTTTTCGATTATGTTAAGAAATGAAAATAGTTAAGGAATGTATCGCGTGAATCGCGACTGTAGAAATTTCTCTCAGTGTCTGTGTCATGTAATTACACCCATTATCGTTGAGCTCTTTTTTTAACACATTACTGTAATTATTTTACAACGGATACTCACGATTCTGCCGAGAGCGTAAAGGCACAACGTAACCTGAGCGATGTTACGCCTCTCGAATAAATCGGCGGTTTGGAAAATTTCCTCCTGCGGTACGCCGTAGGCTTTGATTGCGGCTTGGAACCTGTCGGTTGATAAAAATTTGCATCGAAGTATAATAATTTACGTGAAAACTTTAAGTTTGAGTGATGAAAGATTATGCTATCACCATTTAACGATGTACGCGATGCAATTAGTGCTGTGCGGTTAATCGATTAATTGCGTTTCGCATTTTCGTGCACAAGTTTAAACGAAGAAGTACCAAGTCCAAAAAAAAAAAAACAAAAATACATTGCGAAAACGAAGTTGAAAATTAAATTTACTCGTGCATAACTGAAGTCAATCAAGTTTAATTTACTCAGAGCGATATCTCTGGAATAGAATTTCAATTGACGATCAATCAACGTGAGATGAAATTAGCGCTGTGCGATCAATCAATCAATCGTTTTTTTCATTCATCGTGAGTTTGAAATTAAACTTGATTGAATTCAGTTTTTAACTACCGTTTTGCAATATTTTATTTTATTAGGTTTTTTTCTCTTTTCTCGTGGTCGTAACTTCTTCGTTTAAATTTCTGCCTGAGAAAAGCGGTCGCTGCCCGATTTCCTTGATACGAACCTCTGGACGTTCTCCATAAGCTGGAAGTTTGTTCCCTTGGTCTGAATTTTCTTCACCGAACCAGGAGCGAGTTTGTTTATTAAATTGCAAAGAATAACGCCGTCCTTAAGGATGTCCTCGTAATTTCCCGGCGGAAGTTTTTCTCCGATCACAGCTTCGATCCACGCTAGAATCTCGGCTTCCTGTTCCTTGTTGCGGGGCTAAAGACAAAACAAATATCGAATAATTAATACTCCCGCTTGAATGATTATATTCTACCGCAGCTTGCAGCTTGCACTGAAATAATCGTAAATCTATCTTCCCGGGCGAAGCATTTTCACCCCGCCTGCAGCGTGTTTGTAATACACCATCAACTTCTGGTTTAAAAGTGTCCGCCCCCGGAATAGATCGCAGGAAACACGCAGCTTTTAATATACACACAGCCGAGGGTGTTGGGTTACCATGCACTCCAGTATTACGAGGATCTTGCTTGGCCGAATACCGATGCTTTACGTTAATGTTATCGGAGTATTTATCAAATTATATGAGAAAATATAGTCTCGTAAAAAATGAATAAAAATGAAATTACTCGAGTTATAAACGAAAGTTTAAATACGTGCTTTGTCTGCTTTATTTCAAATCGCTTAAAAATGATCAAACATATGGTAGATTGGTTCGATTTTATTCTACGATGACTCGCTCGTTCGTTCTGAAGACTATTTTCTACAAATTTAACGAAATAATTCCCAAATTTCGGAATCTTGAAACATTGAATTTTACAACATCGCAACGCTGTTGATTACGATGCAGAAATCGCAATGTCGAATTGAGTACCGAAAGAAAAGAAAACCCGTTTCGGTAATTAAATATTTAATAATTTCAAAGCGATCTTTCTTCGCAGTTCCATTATTTTCCATATCCGACTTCCGTGCCTCGTAATTGTAAAACAAATAAAAAGTATCGATTTTTCGCCAACTGCAACCGGCACGAAAAAGGAGACGATATCAAATATCGTCCGTGTCCAAATCGTTAATCACGCTGCGTTTACGCGGTATGAAAATTCTGCCAGAATTGTCAGCCAAGTCTGATGTTCTCTATGACTATTGCAAAATCTGGTATCGTTACATACCCTATTTTGCACACGCGAATCGTCGAGGCCACCTTGAGCTTCGCGCAGCGATAAATTCTTATTTATAGCCCGCGGTACGGTGTATAAATCTATAATTTATCCGTTCGATTTCTCGCACGCGTTCCACATACATTCGGCACATATGTACATTTATACATCTATGTTTTTCTTAGCCTATGTACGTGTATAAAAGACGTCAGTCCTCGAACATCGGAGATTTGCATTAAACTTATAGCGAATACAGGCGAGGTTTCGATCTCTTTTAGCTTATTTACAACTCTGGATCACAGGCAGAATTTACCAACGTCACGACTTTCGGCCATTTTCAAAACGTGGATACGTGCACGGGTATACAGGTCGTTCTTTGATTAATAGATCTCGTGGATAAAAGATGGGAGGAATGACTAAAAGTTTAAAAAAGAGAAGAAAAAAAAAATTACCGAGGAAGTCGTAACAAGTTTTATCCGCTATTCTAATTCGAGGAAAGACATTCTCGAATCCTCCCGCATCCGGTTTACACGCGTGCAGTTAAAAATACAAGCGGCTCGAGTAAAATCCTACATAAATAGTGCAGTATTACAGATCTAGTTTGACAAACGTCGCGACGCCATTCGTTGCAGCTGTAACATTGTAAGCATGCCGTTCGTTTATCTCCGGGTATTATTTTTGGATCCGGTATTAAGAGAGTGAATAAAAAAAAAAAAAAAAAAAAAAAGAAAGAAAAAAGAAAAAAAGATGCACCACGGATACCGATGCTGGGCTTTTATACGCAAGTCTACGGCTGCAGGTCTGCATTAAAATAAAACTCTTGAGGAGAACTCTGGCGTAGTTATTACGTTATATTAGTTATAAATTTGCGTAACTTTCGCGCGAGAAAAACGATCCTTTCCAACATTCGATTACAAAGAAGAAACAATTGATTATTCAAATTCATTGACCGTATGGTTTCAATTGAATTAAATAACAAATCTAAGCAAATCCGTTTTTCAATTCTTTGTACTGACAATAGGTAATTTGCGATTTTTCGCGATGAAGAAAATTCATTTTTAACTTCGGTAAATAACTGTCAAGTTAATGCGTACTTGATGAATAAAAATTTCCACCGAAATTTGAAACTCCACACTGGTTGTACGGATTTTTAAAAATCGTTATCACCTGTAATTGAAAATTTACATCTAGCATGAAATTACCGCATACTGTATAATAATTTGCAGAACTTCGGATCAACGTTATAACGACGCGACGATCCGCGGTAACAGTGCAAGCTTGTGTTGTTCCAGTGGAAAATTTGGCCCCGAGTCAAGTCCAACACCTGCAACAACTCGCGTTCTACTCCAACGATGTTGTAACAGAGATTTTTATTGCACGCCTCGTTTTCCGCGCTGCCAAGCTTCTGCAGATCGTATAACATAATACGATAATCGGTAAGAGTTCAAAAGAAGGATCCTCAAAAATTTACGTTCCATTATTCACGCGTGTCTCTTTATAAACATTTGTCGATCATTTTCTTTTTCCTTCGCTCTATGTAAACGAGAAAATATGCTTTTTTTTTTTTTTTTGCGATCGATGCGCGCGCTGCGGAGAACATATCGATGATCGAAAATTATAAAAAACAGTGATAAAGATTTACTTGATAAATTTGTTACCGCAAGAAATTTCTACGAGATCAATTTCGCCAGCTGTTCAGAGACTTAAGGACCGGTAGATAAATTTGCCTGAAAGATCTTATCACTCTCGTATACTAAGTTCTATTTTCGTAGGGATAATCCGTTTCCATAAGCCGTGCCAGAATAACTGCCGGAGATGAGCAAAATTTCGAAATGAATAGAACAGATCGTATAAACTTATTCTTGATCTTGATCATTTTTTACGTAACATCTATCAATTGGTTTGTCAATTTATTTACCGCCCCGATGATTTTTTTTCTCTTTTACTTGATTTTCCCCAAAATTTTACGTTATAGCGATTCGGAATTATCGGTGTTTTACATTAATGCATTCACATACAATTATGTGTATAAAAGACGATTATACAATTTCTAAGCTTACATCAAAGTCAATGAGGTGTAATTTTGCACACGACTTGCGTTTTCGCATGAATCGTACATGATACGTATCTTGTATTAGAAAGTATTCGTGTATCGGAAATTTATCGCTTTCAACCGCTCTCAAAATACCGAGATTACAGGCGTATGGTATAAATAAAAAATTTACTGAAAATACTGTCAGTTTAAAAACTTGCGCTGAAAAAATAAAAACCACTCCTTGAATATTTTATATCATTGCGGTAAGAACTTTTCACGCTGGATGAATAAAAATTACACGTAACTGACGGACGATAATCTGCTCCTTAATAAATGCGATTTTGTTTTTATCCTTCTCCAGATATTACCATTCAAAGTTTAAGTCAAAGTTATACGAGGGTGTGATGTTTGCGTTTAGAATGAAATCGGGCCGTTGAACGGACTCTAAAAAAAAACGTAAAAGCGGGATGGCCATTCAGAAAACGTAAAATGGAAGAAAAACAAAAAAACAAACACATTAAATGAGATTTCAAAAAAAAAAAATGTCAAAAACATTATTACGGTATCGTAGAATATGTAATTGTTCGATAATTTATCGGACGATCGATATTCGTACCTTCAAGGTCATAAAAAAAAGTACTTCGTGCTTCGTGAAAAAAATTTTAGTGAACGATTGAAACTCGCATATATCAAAGCAGATTGTTTTTTCACCGAAAAACTTGAAAGTTTGATTTCTTCAATGCGGAGCTTGAATTGAATGAGAGAAAAGGAGATGCTAATGATTATAAATCATCAATCTGGAATTCAAAATAAAATATAAACCACTTGATGCTTAATGGAAAAAATTTCAATCATCGACTGAGACTCGCAATTATCGAAGCAGCTTGTTTTTTCCACCGAAAGGCTCTAAAATTTGAATTTCTAATTTAAATATCGATTGTAAATCGGGTGAAAAATTGCACTCAAAAAAACTGTATCAACGTACCGGCATGTTGCTGATGTCTTGTGTCTGGTGTTGGAAATGTATTGAAGAAGTGAGTTTTTGAACGGTGTTGCCGGGTAGAGTAGAGACTAAATTTGACGCCGGGCGTCGCGACGCTATATGCCGTCATCCCCTCCGCTGGATCCATCTCTCACAGATATTCGGCGATGGGAAAGCGGCCAGATTTTGGCCCAGCGCCCGTTGGGTATTCCCATACTCCCACCTGGTCCACGGACGGCGTCCTACCACCTTGACATCCCAGCTTTTTTTATTATTTCAACAGCGATTCATTTTTTACTTCCATGTTGTCGCCACGATCCGTTCTCCGTTTCTTTTTTTTTTTTTCTTTTTTTTTTCTTGCCACATTGCTGCGTACCGCGAATTATTATTATAAACAATAGGTCGCGATTTAGCACGAAACTTTCGAATCAATTTCCGAATTTCGCAAAACGAAACTTTAGTCACATAAATTCGTCAAAGTTCTGTCGAGCGGTTTTGAAAATCGATTGAACTATTTTTTTAAACCGTACACGGTTCGGTTGAAAAATGTATTCGGCATTCACATAGGTCTTAACGAAAAGTGTAAAAACGGAATGGAAATGTTGCAAACGAACAATTCTACTCTAGAAAAATTGAATTATGATTTGTTACTTTTTTTTTTTGTAATTATTTTTAATGCCAAATTTTAATCCTAGGTGTAATTTAAATTGATCCTGCGTAAAAAGAATTATAACCATAAAGTCTTTCGGTATTCACGTGCAATGTGTCTATAACCTGTCTGCACGAATACTTGGAGTACATTGCTCTCGTCTTTGCCCACATTGTATGAACTGTAGACAGTGTTAGGTATACAAGCGGTTTTCAGTCGTCCAATTACCTACGTTTCTATTCTCGTTCGGTGTTTGTAACGTTATGCAATTATCTGTAAGGTATGGATGTTGGGTTCTGGTCGTTTGGCGATAACTATAACCAGATACGCGATTGCGAGAATTGAATCTGAATATTGAACTGCGGTAATTAATTTTGTGTAAGAAAAAGAAACGAGAGATAAAATGAAGAGGTAGAAGATAATTGTTGTATACGTGTAGGATATACAACAATTCATTATTTTTTGTTTAAAATAGACGGTTCAAAAATAGAGCCATTCAGTCTGCGCTGACTTTTGTTAAAAGTTTAAACCTATAGCAAAATTAGCTACAGAGCGATGTTTGTAAGAGGGCTTAAAATAGCGTACGGTAGACTTTATGAAACAACGTTCGCATCGTTACGTGCAAAGACTGAGAAGGAAGTGTGATGCATACAAAGAGAGAGTAAGTCACTTGTATTAATCAACGACATTCTTGTTTGACGAATTTGAAAATTATCGTATTTTCATGAACTTTCTTGATTTTCATGAAATTTATGCGGAAAATTATGATGAATTTCATAAATACAGTGTTTAACGAAAATCTTGGAAGTAGATTTTTACCGGAAAAACCAAAGCTGCAATATTTTTCTGGTATAAATATAGCAATCCTTTTCGAACTCTCGGAAGTCGTTTCTCTGCTTTGGTTTCATTCGTTTTCGAGCTTTCACGGATTTCCAGCACACCTCTGCACATAACTAATGGCTTCTGTCAATGCCGGCGAAGTCGGGATCGGCTTTCGAAGTTCGGCATGTATATACGAGATGCCCGCAAACAACAAGTGGGAGTATTTTGAAAGAGTTGCAGACTCGGGATTTAAGTTTAGGAGAGAAATAAGGCTGCTCGCTTCGTGTCGGAAAGCGTTATAAGTGTAACTTGTAATTTGGGTACGTATATCGAGAGAGAGTGAGAGAGAGAGAGGAAGGGAGAGAGACTTCTGAGACGCCAAGGAGTCGGACGACAAGAGGCCAGATGCAAGCACCGATAAGTTTACGTCGGTTGGTTCTGGACGGTGGCCATTCGGAAAGATGAGGCCACCGACTATTATAGATTTTGTCAATCAGAAACTATCCCATTGCATCTCAGGCGGTCTCTAATTAACCACCTTCGCATCTTCGCAAAATTTCACACCACGAGCTTTTCTTCGGGATCCAACATGTAATTAATTACAACGTCGCGTGGTTAAGTAAAAACAAAAAGATGCGGATGAAGTGTAATCGGATTCAATTCAATTAAACAACACATTATCGATGCATTAAAAATTTACGAATTATGCAAGTTTTAATTGATGTAAAGCCAAATTGTCGAATATTTTGGTTTTTTTTGAAGGGATTGAATTAACGAACGGTTTTGTTTACAACTCTTTTATAGATCGAGCGTGTAGTCTGTTCAATTTTGATAAATAGCACAGCCGCCAATATCAGTTCATTGAGGATGATTTGTTAATTTTTTTTTTTTATTAACCGAACAGCTGAAGCAAATTCATTCAAATCATTCGCAGACGTCGTTTAGTCAAAGTTGGACCAATCGTGCAGATTTTACAGATCGGAAAATTGAGCGGAAGAGTTTGGCAACGATAAAATATCACCTGTTCACGTTGAATTTTCATTTTTTAACGCACCGGTGATCTGCATAAGATGCAAATTTTATGCGGCTCTATGCACACGGCACTTGATTTCGTAGTTTTGTAGAAAAACCGAATCGGCTTGCCACTGTGAGCTGCCAAAATTCGGCCGCCTACGATTGACGTTATACGAGCGCAAAACCTAGCGCAAAATAATTCACACACGTATAACATAATCGATGCTAGACTTTTCGCGAGTTGGACGGTCGCGGCATGTGTGTGACTTTATTGGCAAACTGAAAATTGCGTTATTGCACGCGATGAATTATTTTTATGTAACGCTTCGTAAAAAAATTTGGAAGTTCAACAAATCGTATTTTGCAAGTCAGCGTCACTTGTATTTTTGACACGAAATCGATCCCAGCCACTGTTTTCATTGCGCTCTGCAAAGCTATTCAAAACGAGCGCAGTAAGCGCGTATATAGAAAATTGCAACTGCTATTGTTGAAAAGTTATTTCAATGTTATTGTACTCCATGATTTCCCGAAAATTCATCAAAATCGAACCGAAGATTTTATCGATTACTTCGCTAATGTTCAACAATGATCTGGTAGTCATTTTAACTCCGGCACGCATTGATTTCAATCCAATAATTCGAGATTGAGCGCGGAGAAATGAATCGGGAAAAGCCCCTTTTCATCTGCTACATCAGCCGTTTCGCAGTATTAAAAGTACCATTTATTTTTTCACGCTAATAAAAATGTAAAATGGCGACAATCATTCGGCACCTCGTGTTACCGATTGATCATGCGGTGAATGAAGAAGAAGAGTGCCGCAAGCCAGCTGAGCGCAGCTATTGATCGTTCTCAGGCCGGGAAAACTTGCACATATAAATAGGCATATACTGTGTATAGGTATACATAAACGCAGACTTATCGGCGCTCGGCATTTGTTGGCGTGATTCGCTGCAGCGCCGCTAGAGGCGATACGGCTCGCGAGTTTCCCGCGATGAAAGTTCCTCTTCGACTTCAACGCTACCCGCCTCATCGAAATTGTCCCTAGCTTTGCGCAGTGGCGATATCGTAACCAATGAGGTTCTACCGAGGTGCGATTATTGCTAGTTGAAAACTTTTACCAATACCCCGCCATGACGATGTGAAATACCATCGGCTAAGGCAATTTTTGAAAGTTTCTGCGGAAACTGATAATATCACTCAAAAAATAATAGGTCGTTTGTAATGAATTCCCTGATAACGGAGATACCACGATCAACGTCACTTAGGGTCTTCGATGATATACGCTAGAGTTTTATTACGTCGATGACGGGTGATGCTCGGGCAAGAATGTTGAGAAAAGCGGACAGGCGTATCGCCGTTGCGTAGCGGCAGTGATGTAAGCGACGAAGTTAGCGGCTTTTTTCGTGGAAACAAAGTTAAAAATAACAAATTATCCAACTTTACTGTAGACACAGGAGTTAGGTACACATACCTATGCGAAGTTAATGCCGCGAAAACCTGAAGCATGTTGCGCGATCGATGTCACACTGCACTTTAATCAAAACTATATTTGTATTGATCTAAGAATTCCGACATATACATATATTACTGGTTATAAATAACGTACGTAATATTAATTGACGATTTTCTTTCAGGTAGCTGGAAAGCGAGAGGCTGACCAAGAAGCCGAGGCTCAGCAATGGATTGAGAGAGTTGTCGGTGAAAGATTTCCCGCTGGTACGTTATGCACGTTACGAATATTCTCAATAATTGGTACAAACCATGAATCGTTTTTTTTCATACAACAGTTCAACGATCGAACCATTCCATTACAGTCACGTAACCTTACACGGCAATTAATTATACCGTATAATAACGAGCGGAAGTGACCGTAATAGACAGGAGAAGAACAGGGTAACAGAACTGGCAAGGAACTTGTAATTTATCCACGTCATCACGCCGGCGTGTTTTTGCTTTGGACATTTAAAAATGCGTAGAATATTTAATGTGTTATTTAATCAGAGGCTGATAGTCATAGCGAATAAATTCCTGAAATAATTAATTTAATCTTTGAATATTATTTTTAGCATGTTTTTAATTAACGACAGTCGATCATTGGATATTTTAACAGAGTTTAAGCGCTACCCGCTTACAAGATTGGCGTTAACTCGGTGACGAATCGAATCGTGATAAGAATTGAGCCTCGTGTAGTCTTCTTGTTATTATCTTTATAAATCGTTTACACGGAAAGGATGATTTAACGATCTCTCGAAATAATTAAATAACGATAAAATTTCTCGTGTATGTAATACATTATTATACAAATATTCGTTTCACGAATATTATACGTTTTCAGTTCAATTCATTTCGAAAATAGCTCGATATAAATTGGCTTACGGTTGTAAATAATTTTTAAATTTCGGAAATTTATCGCGCACGAAAAATAGCATCAGACTTGAATTGATAATATCTTTTGTTTTCTACCTGAGGGAGATTACTGGAAGAGTTGTGACGTTGACCACGTAACGCGTTAGGAAAAAGACAACCATTCTTTCGTGGGATAATTCATTGTCCAAATATTTAGTTAAACGCAATCTATAAAAGTTTTTAAAAAACGTTTGAACATAGCTGTAATCCGTTCCGCTGCACATGATTTTTATTTGTAGAGGCTTGTCAACAGCGGGAAACATTTAGGTTACGCAGATCAAATTAACTCGGCAAAGTAGATTGCAGTTTAAAGAGTTCAAACGATTCTTCCAAATCACTTACAGACACGCTATATCTAAATCGATTCAGTTTAAAATCGGACGAAAAAAAAAACACCGCATGTGATTTAAAATATTTGCGAGACTTCAAATGAATACAAAAGATTTTATAGAATTCAAAAAAAAAAAAAATAATCAAATTATTTGGCAAAATTTCACGCGTGACGTACACACCGGATTTCAAGAGTTTGAATATAATAACACGTATCTGCGAGACAAAGAGAGAGAGTGAGAGTGGCAAACCACAGACGCGTACAAATCGTAATACAAGGGCATCATTGATCTTCACCGCCCCGTTAAGAGGGGTGATGTTACCCCCGCGCGTTTCTGCGATCCTGGTATTACCCGCTCTTTCTTACGTCATCGGTCGTTACCGAGCGGCTTCCCGCAGCCGCATGGCTGTTAAAATTTAACGAGCGGCGGTACGCGAGGCAAGCGGCTCCTCTCACGGCATGAGATCCTGATCGCAGAGGCGCGTCATCCGTCGATGTAGCAAGCAACGCTGGCGGATCCTTCGGTGCGACTGACGTAACGTAACGCGCGAGACGTATTTGTGTAAAACTGTACATGCATGGCATGTACGTACCCACATGCAACGAATTGAATGACAATACGCGCGTGCGTTTGTTTATCTAGGTATATATTTTTTACACCCCGTATACGCGTCGGTACTTACACAGTATTTATACACAACACCACTCTACGAACGAATGGTGCCGCACAATTATTATTCCCTTCATGTCAAAACGATAATTTTACCACGTCGCGGTAAACTTTGAGGGACAGGGAAACACACCAGCGATGGAGCTCCTCGGTACTGTCACTTGTTACAACACGTTGAACATTTCCCGCCGTGATTCAACCTACCGTAATTACAATGTAATAGGTAAAGTTACTTCATTTGTTATCGGTATTATTTGTTGAATTCTCGGGATGAAAATACGAAAAATTTCAAATTGCAATCGATGGAGGTAAATAATGGAATGGACATCGATGGGAAGAATCTTACAACATTATTAACAGGTATAATAATATGCATAGGTAAAATCGAACCCTTTGAGGTGCGTGCTTTCGATCTTATTGTTCATTCACTGTACAGATAGATGTCAGTGACTGATGCAGTAAACCGATGTATTTAATCCCGATTACGTTATGAAAATTGTGTTGTAATTGGAGTGTTTAAGACAATTTCTACCCATGTTTATTTCTCTGGTTTCGTGCAAACTGTATCGTCAAGACCTTCGTTTCAAGATTGGAACGGATTTTCATAAAAACTCACGTCGTCGTTTGAACCCATTCTATACGCAATTCTGAACAAAAATACTCCAATAAATTTTCTACGAAATCTGAATTTAGAGATATATCAAGTCACATAGAAGTTGACCAGGGTGGGGGTGCCGTTAAGAGCTTCCCCCTATTACTCGAAATGCGTAACGTCAAAGAAGTTGGGACAACGTGCGGAGTTACGCATGCGTGATTCTTCCGTCTTGGATGGATATTCAAATACGGTAAACCGCGGGGTGAAACTTTACAAGCTGAAAGATGTTGACACGTTGTACGGATGTGTCGAAGATGCGGTGGGAGGCACATAGAGGCCTTTGATCGACGTCTTATCAGCGGAACTCACGTAAACGCGACTAACCTCTACCGTTTGACTGAAGTCCTGATGCTTTGGTCGACGGGATGGAGGTGGCCAAACGTACAAACCACCCCCACTCGTTCTCTTTTAACACCCCCCCACTTTACTCCCGTGCAATGCTGCAGGCACATCGAACTCTTCGAAGCACCGGAAAAGCTCTCTCTCAACGGTGACAGCCTGGTCCTCTATGGACCAAGACGCACCTGTTTCGAGCATCGCGACGTTTCCACTTAATCAGAACATTCGAGGTAATTTGTTATAATTCCGTTAATGCAAGACCTCGATCTGGATTCTCGACTTTATTGATAGTAATCAGGTATTACAGGGTGATTCTCATTTACCAATTCCGACTCGTTTAAACTGATTCTTGGGCTAAAGCAACAATACCGTAAATTATCTATTATAAGAGAATTTCCGAATAACAATATCAAAAGTTTTAGAGAAATATTATGTTCTCAGAAAGTAAGTACCCTGGAAATTAATAAATAAGTTGAGAAACCCTGCACCAGAACAAGTGCAGCAAAACTCTAGATAAATTTTTCGTCGAGTTATGCGGAACAATTTTTAAACACAAGGTTAGTTTGCGGAACAGTTTTTTCATTTCTGAAAATCTAGGGCTTTTATGGACATCGATAAAAAACAAAAAACAAAAAAAAAAAAAACACTTCTCTTCTCTAACAACTCGAAACGGTTGTCAAAATGAGACTAGAACTAGACTCGAAAATCTGCATACAACAACGTCCTAGGCAAGATTCTATCCGAGGTTTACGTTTCACCTTCTAGGAATAGAATAAGCGCTAACTAAGCGTTCTTCCGAGCAGTTCCTGTTGGCCTGATCGTCTTGTCTAGGATGGAGTTGAACGCGCCGCCTAGATCCGTTTTAGTGGCGGGTTGCTCTAGGTCTAGGCGCGATTGAGTCCGGGACGCTCTCTGCGCGGAGATGGGCGCCGGGTTGAGGCTCCTTTTGATGTTACTCGGTCGTAGAAAATTTCACACTACTTTGATCGAATTACCCTCGGCAGCCGCATGCCTGCTGGGTGCTGCATGGTGGGAAATAGTTTCCAGGGTGCATTCCAGCCTCCCTCCAATCCGAACAGCCACGCCACTGTGCCGAGGTTTTCAACCACTCCACCAGTCCCTCTGGACTCGTCATATACCGTCGTGTGTTCACGAGGAGGGATTCCTGGAGCCGATGTGTGCCTGATCCTGAAAGCTCGTACGGCATGCCGGGCACGATCCAGAATGGCAACCCCGGAATCGCCGTCGCTGCTGAGTTGGTCGTCTGCACCTAGTTGTATCGGAAATGCGATGGACAGCTTTAACGAACCATTTATAAGACTGGACTGGTTGCGATATTCGACGGAAAATTCTATTCTCGATTCTGTCGGTCAAAGCAGATCGGTAGTTATCTTTATTGTCAGTTATTATACTTATTGTTTTTCAGAGTAGCTATGTAAGAAATCGACAAAACGAATGACAGATCTTTATACCTATTTGAGGATATCTTCTTATTTTATTTATTTTTTTTTTAATCGAAAATTTGACATCTTTGACGTACGATAAACATTCACCTTTGGAAGAAGAACGCGAGCAATCGGAATCAAGTCGAGTGCTCTGTTGTCCTCGTCTGAAATTTTTTTTAAATCATTGCCAAGTTCCTCGGTACCATAAATTCGAGACCCATGAATATTCCATGGACGTAATCAAGGTTATTCGCCGGTTTTCGACGGTTCAAGGTTCGAAGGGACTATCGATTTACCGTCAGAAGTTCGTCACTTACCGTCACAGGGACGCAACCCTATCAGGAACGCATGCCTAAGGGTATCCGAGAATGCATACTATACCCTATGCGGAGGATTACCGCGCTTGCATGGTGCGCGCTGGTTTCACAACGACAAATGTCGTGCCCAACGGGTGAGACGCGATCCTTTCAACGGCAGGAGGAACCTTCGGTCAAAATAATTCCGAGGGTTGGAAAAACGTATCTGGATCTAGAATCCGACTCCTCATGTCCGCCCACCCAAACCTCTGGTGGGAAATGTCAGTCATCTGTCCGTCACAGCAGCGCATGGCGCCCAGACGCACCAGGGCATCAGCAGACAGTTGAGGGATTTATGACTTGCCGCGTCTCGAGACTCGGCCGTATCCGTTTTCCATGCCTGCCTACTTCCCTCTCATACAATTCTAGATCACAGTTTTCTTTCATTCGAACAAGGAGTCCAATTTAACCTCACTATCCGGGGTTCAGGGTTTTCCGCTAAAGTTTCAGCGATTCTGAAAATTTTATTCGTCGTTTTTGGTGAATTTTCGGGGGATGAGATTTGAATTTATTTCCCTTACCGCCAAATTGGCTACACTCGTTATCGTGTAATTGGATATCCAAGTTCCGATATTAGTTTAGATGACCGTACTTTACGTACATACTTGTATACGATATTTTAACCGTGCGATAAGCAAGCCAAATGGAAAATTGGGACCTGGAAGGACGCTCGAGTATACATACGTGCAGTCCAATTGCAGATTATGGTCACGTGTAGTGAGTACTGGTACAGCATGGAGCGTGGGCGAAGGACCGCTACAAGCAATCAGACTGATTGCGCAAACTGTCGTTTATAATTCCCCGGATATCCGTTCTCGTTGGCTCACTGAATAGGTACAACGAAGAACAAACATGCGTTTATACTGAGATTTGACGAATTGAAACTTCCTTTCTTTATGTATTATACACACATTTGAAGAAATTACATTCACTGAAGTAACACTGGTCAACAAAAATTCAATTTTTGTGCGTAACATGACAACTTTTAACTGATTACGTTAGGAACAAGGTTTAGTTATAACAGAATTGATATTAAAATATTTTAGATACGAATAGTTTTATGTATGATATTTTTAGTTTTGACGATAATGCAGTTTTTATGAACAAAAATTAGGTTATGTATAGTGTAACAGTACACTGGTCAAGAAAATTTTGTAACGAGGAAGGTGCTTACTAATTTTGAAATACCTATCTGCCCTTATTATGAAACCATATTTATTTTGATTCGATCGGGTCTAGTTTTAGTGTTACAGCTACTAAGAGTAAAATTGAATGTTTATCTTTTTGTCTTATCGTTGTTTAGTCAGGGTGTTTTGTTATTTATTGTAACTGATTAACTGGTATTTATAGTAAGTAACAAAACACCCTGGATCAAAGAAAGATTAGGCAAAACGCTAAACCTTCAACTTTACTGATAGTACCTGTAATGCAAAAATTAGATCTGATCGAATAAAAATGAATATTGTTTTATAATAAGAGTAGATAAGTATTTCAAAATTAGTAAGCACCTTCCTTATTACAAAATTTTCTTGACCAGTGTAATATTCTCGGCTGACAGTTGGACGATGTATCAGGTATACTTGCAGTTTCAAAGTGATAAAAGTTACAATCGTCGTTCATGGGTTGTTCGTTCCATTCGCTTTAAAAATATTGTACAATCGCGTAACGGACGTTTCATGATCGATCTCATGTACTATATTGTCTTTCCCGCTGTCAAAACTTCCGCTTGGTTAATCACATCAGTGAGCAAAAAACTCTCAATTAAACATTATTCCTTGATCAGGCGCATTCATCCTTTTTCCCGGCAGCAAGGGACATATCCAGTGTATTCACTGAGAAAAATTTCATTTGTTACAGTTGCTAGAAAAATTGGGTAAAAAAAACAGTTACGAGAAAATATAGCACCAGTGATTGTAGTGAGAAAGAATAGTAACGGATACAAGACTTTTCGGTAACAGCTAGAAAACTAATTTTCATTTTGTACCTAGAACTATATTTTTGGATTGCGGTAAAAAATGAAAATAGTTACGGACTGAGTGGTAACTGGAACTAAAAATTTCTCTCACCAGTGTTCAACCGCGTGCAGGCAGATCAATGATCGGCACGACTCTTCAGCCGTCCGTGACGTCACTGGGACTCGGTTTTATACTAGGATAGCAATACTGGTGAGGTGGATGAATGCAGGATGTGCAGATAGCGCAAGTGCGTACCTGTTCTGCAGTGTTTATAACACTTTGATACGATTCAGTGTAATTCTCCTGACCTCTTTGACCTTTCTCATGATCTTCTCCGAGTCGACGTTGAATTCGTCAACCTCTCGCTGTCTCGGGTTGTCAGACGTCCGTCAGAAATTTGTCACTGACGTCATTCTGAGACAAACCTATCAGGGTTGCATCTACCAGGCAGATTTACGACCCTCGAAGCAACAGGTGGAATTCAGCTGTACGTACATGTGCTGGGAATGCCGCGTATAGACTGCGATGGAGGCCAAAAAGAAATTCGCTGATGGATGTAATATAATATATGGTATATTCGGTCTGATAGTTTTTCATTCGTCAATGCTCAGACTCAACTTTCTGTCTAGTGTTTCTGTATCTTTGTTAATTCTGAAAGAATTTATAATTCCGGTAAGGATAGATTCGACGATACTGGAAATAATTGCGAGCTATGAAAATTTCTGATGCATGTGCGCCAAAACTTTCCATGGTAGGATCAATATTTGGAATGGCTGATACATCAAAATTTCAAACTGTATGCGAAAATAAAATATAACACGAAAGATGAATTGTTAGAAATCTTGATTCTCAAATGTGTCACTGACTAGAATGACTACTAATCAGTGAAACTTTCAAAAATCAACATTTCGAACAATTCATCTTTTCTCATTCTAATTTCGCATGTTTGAAATTTCGATGTATCTGCCATTCCAAATATTGATCCTTCCAAGTTTTGAACCCCCACCTGAAAACCACTTTGACAATGAGCGGCACGGTCGCCCTGCGCAGCCGCCGAATAAGACGGGAAGCAACCTGTTGCTCGGAAGTCGTAAATTCGGTCACAGGATGTTGTCCTGGTGATATTCGTGGCTTTGACGTCTTTATGACGACTCACTGACGTTTAATCAATACCGCCCAGCTCCTGCCTTTCCACCGTGATACCACCTCGCTTTCGGAGCTACTGGTACGCCTTTCGCCCAAGAAAAATGCAATCTTGCAGTAACTGGGCAAAAAAAAAATAATAACAATTTTATTATCGTATCGAAATTCTATACTTCAAATAATCTTTACGCGGATATAAAAAATTTGAGTCTGAAAGCACAATTGCACGTCATTACTACTGCGGTGTTATTAATTTTCTACACATTGACAGAGACGACATCGGGTTCTAGGTAATTCCTACAATGGGTATGTATAATCATTTATGGTCAATCGTGAAATTACAGAAACAGAGACTCGCGCGTTGCTTGGTACTTATTTTTATTCTTGCTAAAAAGTAAAAACCTATCGAATCGCATCAAAAGTGCGAGTAACGAGTATTGATTTCGTGTCAAATTGTCGAAACGTGACGAGGATGACATGTCAACGTAGCAGGATAGCATCGGCTGCAGAAACAATGCGTCCTCCCAGGGATGGTATGAATATCAACGGTGTGTGCACGGCTGAAATCCGGAAGGTGCGTCGACCTCGAGCACGTCGTGAACTTTTCCGTGTCAGGGCGTCGTCTCGGATGTAACAGGCCACCAGCCAGTCCAACAATCTTTAGTCACCGATCATGCGTCTTGCACCAACTGGTCCAGCCGTCAGGCGAACACGTCTCATCGATTTTCCGTCACCTCCTTGTCTTTACGACATCTCACCCTGTTTTGGCCGTACCAGGAATCTATCAGGAACGATTGGTAGCCTGACCAAGGAACCGGGTGTCATTGCGGACTCGGTTCTTACACAACTCTAAATTTGGTGCCTTGTACAGTTCAAAGGGACTTGGAAGTATGGGTATGTTTCTCTATTCCTGGAAAGCGTTCTGAAAATGAGGTATCGGACGACAAACAACTAATTTAAATGCGGACAAGTCGAGAGAGGGAAATAAGTATGGGTCTCGAGAGTTTCGAAATGTAGCCGAGGTTATCGGACCTGATCAATCTAGGCGAATGACTCTTTTTCCATTCGTTTTGAAAAATTGATATCGGACACGGATTATGGTTCTCAATTTTCGCCGGCGGAACCACAAATGTATACGTTAGGCACGCTGCTGGAACATCACGATCTGATTTCATGTCCCGCGTACATAGACTGGAAATTTACCATACATGCCAAAGATAAGCAAAAAAGATCATTTTATATTCGCCTGGTAATAGGTCCAAACAATTTCCCAGATATTTCAATGAATTTTCACCAGACTGATCGTCTTCGCAGCTTCCCTTCAGCGCCGATATGCGTTCCTGATAATTACGAAGGCTGGGGGCGTCCCCAGGGACAACGGTACGTCCCCAGGGACAACGGTACGTCCCCTTTGAGGGATAGTGGACCGATCTTGGGTATTGCATTGTGAATATCGAACTCGACACATGGCCACTACTTTAATGCTCTCCTGGTACCTCGGGCGAACAAGTCGCTCTTCCCCAGATAATAATTGACACACCACACTGTCAGCGTAGGAGAGAAGTAGGAGAAGAGAAAGATAAAATTGCCCGTCAACAGTTTTATCCGTACTTAAACGCGTGAAAAAGAAAAAAATTCGAATGGAGATTGTCGTGTCATCGTTAGATCGAGTTTTATCTTGAACGTTTTCGACGCTTGAATTCGAGTCGCGACAACGGAGAACTGCGCAGTATAAATCATAATTAACATAATCGATATCTCGAAGAGACGGAGGCGAGTGGGCCACCTCTTAATTCTCGGTTCCGATCGACTGTCGATGGTGTGTCATAGCAGAACGCAGGGTTTCGACCAGTTCTCTATCAGGGTAACAGGTTTTTCGGGTAGGTTTCGTGCCGTGCGGATCGAGTCTCTCGGAATTCCACTGTGGTTCAAAACCACGTGATTCAACGTCCTTGCAGGACTAGGCTCGTATGGAACGGTGGGAATCTAATTCGCAAATCTGTAACGGGCGCGGGAACAGAGATGGAAAGTAAGCCGAGAACATTTTTCTTACCAAATTCGATAGCTTTGATAATTCAGGGGTGTTAATCGATTTCATATTTTGCGATTCCTTAAATTTTTTAATTATATATAATAATATGTGAAATATGGAAACCGATGGATGACTATTCAATCATATGATCATTTAACCGACTTTACACCGGTTTATTCTGTAGTAGAACATAAATATACATTGAAAATCAGAAAATTAATATAATACCTACAATCCGGCGCAGATTACTACCGTGCAAATTGATTAATTCTTAAAATCTAGATGGTCGAAAAGTTTGAAAACTGGTACGAATTAAAAAAAGTTCAGATTATTCACATACAGCCCGAAATATTGGCAACAAAATGTTGAGGCGCCGGTGAAAGCAAAGCAAAGAAAACACGTATCAAGGTTTTTTTTTAACTTGGCTTGAACAACTCGATTTTATTCCGTTTGCTACCAAAGATAAAGGCACATACGTAGCTGGAGATTGTTATAGGTGTTGAACCAGGTCACAACCGAGCTGCTCTTTACACCCGGCACGCGTATGCTCTCTTAGTAGACTCTCAATTTTCATATTCATAGACGGTGCATATATTTACAAACTGATTACAAGGCGTACCCAGCCGAGTATCAGCCGGCCAAGTATTCAAAGCTGCGTCGTCGTCTAGCACGAGGCGCAACGCGTGATGAATTCACCGTTCGAACTTTAAAACCGGCGCGAAAACTGCGCGCATTCCACGCAGGTTGAGACCTGTTCAAGACCGAGATCTTGAGCGGCGAGTGCGCGGAGG
This sequence comes from Neodiprion lecontei, assembly GCF_021901455.1. Lineage (NCBI taxonomy): Eukaryota > Metazoa > Arthropoda > Insecta > Hymenoptera > Diprionidae > Neodiprion > Neodiprion lecontei. The sequence goes on along the minus strand of NC_060263.1, from coordinate 5,012,215 downwards.
GGGGATGGAATCGCCTTGAAAGTGGCGGCGGAACTCGGAGTCCGGCATGAGCGCCTGATGTGCGAGAATCATATATCCACCGAACGCGACCAGCGCTGATCTATTGGTCGGTTGGCAGGGGGTGGGAATCGATATATTGATACACATCAGGTTGGAACGTACACGCCCGGAGATATGGAACGGCGAGCAGGAATTGAACGCGGCTCTGCTGTAGTTCTACAAGGTGGTGTAAACTCGAGCCGGCACTACAACGGCGTCGAGCTCTTGGATCAGGCTGAGTTCCTGGCCTTCAGAGACGAGGCTCGTCGTCTAGGTAGAACTAGAGCGTAAAAAATGTCGCCAATCCTTGGGGAAAAGAATTATCCAGCGTAAGATGCGCGGATGAAAATGAAAACAAGAGCCACGGTCGCCCCGCCGGCGAACCGGCGAACCGGCGCCGCTTTATAACCTAAAAAATTAAAGTCGCCGCCTCGGTGTACGCGAATCGTTTGCTTTCCGTTTCGTAAGACGAATGGGAAAAAATTTGATGCCCCCTTGGCGAGCCTCTTGACGCACCCGGATTCCAGAACTCGAAGCGGGTCGTCCGTCGTCTGCTTTCCCGCCACCCGCTGCGGGCTGCTAGTCGCTCTTCCGTGCTGTAATCCTGCGGGTAAATATCCGATATCCGAGGCCATCTACGTACCTCGGATAGCGCTTCCCGCCGATTTAGCGCTGCGCACGACGTCCTTGCGCAGGTTCCATTTATCGCCCGTGGTTTCTAACAAATTTGAATTCAAACCCTGGCTACTGGATTCTTCTCTTGCATTCTTCGAACGTTTGACTCGTTCCCGAACGATATTCGAGTCGTACTGTTTTTCAACTGTATTCCTGGTGTAATTCTTTGCTGCTGAAAGTTTTTTTCCTTTTTTTCTTTTAAATGTTACTCGCTGGTGATGGTTCTCGCAGAAATTATCGCATCAATATGATGTGAGGGGTAAAGAAGGATAACTTCTGTTTTGTCTCGATTGATTTCGAATTGCAGATCAAATCTTGAGGCTCCAAAAGATCGTTAAGATAAAGCAAAACCTCGTTTTAAGGATTTTCCTAGTTGTTCTCAATAAGCTCCCGAATTTCCATTAGATATTTGTGCGTCATTATAATATGTAAATGAATAAAAATCGCTAGTTATACTGTCAAATAATCAATGCATTCGTCCGTTTGGTTGCAGGGATCAGTTACGAGGACGCTTTGAGGGACGGTGTGCTTCTGTGCCGTCTGATGAACAAGCTGCAGCCTGGATTGATAACTAAGATCAACGCTTCAGGCGGTGACTACAAGTTCATGGACAATCTGAATCAGTGAGCGGTTCTTGTTTTTCTATTAGTACATACTAAAGTGCATAGTTAGCTAGTTGCTGGCCTCGGTCGACCGAAATTTCCTATTCACACCTAGTCTTTCTGGTTTCCTATTCGTTGAGGGCATTTTGGTACGTTTCCACTAATCCTGCATACCGACATACTAGCTTACTCTACTCACCTGCAAGCTGTATTGTCCATGCGTGAATCACGGCTCCAAATGGTTCCTGGCTCCCTGATATCAATTCGACTTTACGCAATCGACAAAGTGTTTTGCGACACGGCCGTTTCTCGACCGTGAGCCGCTCGCTTGCAGGAGAGAAATATCGAGAACGGCCACGACAGACTCGTTCGAGAGGCAATCAATCGTTCTCTTGGTCGAAGGAACCCTGCGCCAAAGATGAATATAATACGCTGCACCTATATCTACTTGGCAACAACGCACCTGCGATTATTGACCCTCATTTGTGAATTCGGAGTTGATAACGGTGTTTTGAATCAAGGGATCAACGAATCATTCACATCGAAAATGATTTCGAGAGGCGATAAACTGTACGTCTAATATCAACTCGATACAGAGATCCCAAGCTGGTTTAAACTCTAATCGAGCTCTTTGCTCCTATGCTGCCTTGATCAACAAGCACCAGTAAAGTCCTAGGTCGGAACCACGGCTGATTGGCATGCCGAGTAGCTTTGGTATACAGATCGTGCAATACTTGCTATACTAAATTCATGCCCGGAAACAAAGTACACGAAACGAAAAATCGTGCCCTTATCTTATCACCGAATCACGCCCATGCGGTAAGATTTGACTGTTACAGTTGATTGATCGAGTGAGCTTGACGAAAAAAAATGTGCAAAAAAAATAAATAACAGTAACGATCATAAACATTACAGCATGTTTATCCCTACGGAATTTTACCCATGGCACGGGGCTGGTCGGTTATTTTTTGTTCGGACATTTCGAATGCCGCATGCCGCTTTCTTTCCCGGTTTGCGAACAGGGTATCATAAGTAGCCACGGGATAACGGCAATCGTGTAAACTATGCGGATGTGTTGGTGCCTGCAGATGGCCTATAATAAGTCACGTGCGTATAATAATAGCGAACACGTGATCGGGAGATGAATGCTCAGTTTTGTCCATTCGCAACTCCGTCTCTCATCCACTCAGAGATAGGTTCATCTCGCTTTTACCCGAACGATTATACGATCCTGATTAGCCAATTGCGTATGAGGAGGTCGATTGCTCCGATCCGTTCGAATGACAATAATTCCCGATTATTTCGGCATTTAGATTTCCCCGAAGCAGCAATTCAAAGATTACAATAACGGATCGACTCGTCGTTGGAAGCCTGCCGTTTTTACTTCAATCGCCGCGCGTCTTTCGAACAACGTTATGTCGGTATTTTTCGGATTACGAAATTCGCGGCGTTTTCTCCGTCTATTTTCTACGGTTAAAGTGAGAAGCCGCGATGCGCGGCGCGGCCACTCCACATTACTCCCTTTCTACTCGAAAAACATGTCCACCGAGGAAGCCCCTCTGTGAAAATTCTCAGGCCGCAGCGCGGGAGTGGTAAGTTTTCGCGAAGTGATAAAACTGCGCAAACGTCGGCCATGAATCCTCCGCCTGATTGTTTATACCTATATTATATCTGTGGGATATTTCCCGCTGCGTGGAAACCGCGGTTTCATGCACCTCCGGTTCATGGTACTCTAGTAGTCTTCGATTGGAGAAAGTTGACCAAGAAGAAAGTGACAATTAATTTCACGTTGTAAGTAACTGAGCTCAAAGTTAGACCTATGACGGGCAGATCCTGAAATTGGCACGATATCGCACGAGATGGGATCGCAAATGGATCACGTAAACATGCCCGATGCAAGATATTGCGGAGCGGATTGTTGATGATCGAACGGATTTGATACCATCGTTTTGAATTGCGCGTAAACAGTAGCTCCTGAAAAATGTTTAATCAAATAAAATGACCCGAGGTCAGGGTCGGGGGCGGTTATGCTGATGAGGAACATCCTAACAGGCTGTACATACATACCTACATACCTATGTAGTACAACACAGGCCTCTGCGGTTTGCAATGTTGTTCCGTGCTCATATGCGGTAGACGCGCCGGCAACCAGGAAAACATGTTCCGGATGAAGCCATCCGCATTCCTGGTACCGTTTCACATCCGTAGCGTAGATGCGTTCGTACACAAAAACGCGGGTATTTGCGCGAGCTTCTCGTTTGTCGCGAATGTCCTGATTGCCTGATCCTCAGAGATTTGGAAGAACTTGGTTTTCTCGGACAAACCAAAGCTAATCGTCCCTGGTACGTTCGCACTGATCGCGCCAGCTCGCCTTCTCGACCGACATTTTGACGCTTAACTCGTCGCGTACGTTAATTAACGAAATCTCTTGCCGGATAATTAACGGCAAAACAATAGAGGCGCTTCACTAACTCGAATTTCTGCACCGGCGAACATCTGTTCGAAAGAGCTTACTGCTCGATATCCACGCTTTGTTTCCTCCCTTTGTCTTTGACGAGCTTTTACCGTTCTTAACAATCCCCCTGTACGATGTTCACTTCCTATCTTTTAACTCGAATTTGTTTACAGGAAATGAAATTTGTTGTTTATCCAGGTGTAGCTGAATAGTTCTGAATTCGGATATTCTATATTTTATTCACATAAATTACCCATGTCTTTTGCATATATTTCTAATATCCTGTAACTAATAAGAAATTATTTTGTCGAACTATTCGACTCATCGTTTGTTCGACAGTTTCTAAAACTAGAATGATTGTTTTTTTTTTTTGACAATAGTGTAGAAAGTTGTTCATAACTATAGACGTACAATTGTGTGCGGGAACGTTGAATAACGGGCACGTTTTAGAATTATAACTTTTTGGTCTCTTCTTTATTCTAATCCACTTCCTTATATTCTTATACAGATTTCAGAAGGCCTGCGTCAAGTACGGTGTACCAGACGTCGACTTGTTCCAAGCCGTCGATTTGATGGAGCGCAAAAACATTGCCCAAGTGACAAACACGATTTTCGCCATTGGTCGTACGGTGAGAATTCTGCATATATTTACAAGTTTGCGGTGTTGCAGATTGAACCTGCGATACGTAACTATTTAAAATTTGTTTACAGACGTACAAGCACCCTGAATGGCGCGGTCCTTGGCTGGGCCCGAAACCATCCGAAGAGAACAAGCGGGTCTTTAGCGAACAGCAGCTGAGGGCCGGTGAAAGCGTTATCGGTCTTCAAGCCGGTAGCAACAGAGGAGCAACTCAAGCAGGACAATCGTTCGGAGCGACGAGAAAAATTTTGCTCGGAAAATAACGAATGAATACTTTTCACGTGTAATGCATGTATAATCATCGTGCATAATCCATAACCATGTTATATTTTCATCTCTATACTGAACGTTGCAATTATTTAAAAAAAAAAACAAATGTTTCCATTGTAGTTACATACACGCTGTTATATAACATACCTATAAATCAATTTCAGAATATAATTGTACAATTCTAAGGTGAATGTTGGAAAGCTCAGGATTCCAGCGATTGCGAACCAGTGGGTATTGGAACAGCCGACTTACGAACGCGATGCGATGTCAGCCAACCGTGGGGCAGGCCAGTTCTCGGGGACCCCCTCGACTAGGATAACAGCAGGGACTTGATATCAGACCGCGATATGTAGTCGCGAGAGTTGCGTGTCTGTTCCAATCCCACACTCCAATGTCGTTATGCTGTCCTCGTATCAGGGGAGCGCCGCGGAGTGGCCGCGCCGCGCATAACGCGCCCCACTCTATTCGCGGCGCAAGGAGCCGCGGTTATACGAATTTAACCGCGGGTCCGCGGCAAGCCAATAATCATCAACGAGACGACGTTTGAATCCTCGCTAACTTACAATCGGACCGTCTCGTGTTTCTGCCAAATAAATTGAGACGAAATTACTGAGCAGATTTCTTACGGCGAACTTCGCCACATGTACGTACGATGGGGATGTCAACTGATGTTACTCAAGAATTCCAGAACCATCATCACCGGTAAAAACATTTCTGAACCTCTGCTGAGCTAGTAGCACTTGTCCAATTCACTACCGAGACGTGGTTGATGAAAGAAAAGAAAATATTAAGTGAGAACCAGAATCAAAGCTACCGTACTCTGCAAATTTATACCTACACTCCGATCCCGAGTAATTTCTCACGCAACTGCGCGTAAGGCGATGGAGTCTTTTTTGGCGTCATCTGTTGTTCCACGCATGTTTGTCGAAACCCGTCGAAGACTTGTACCGAATCTTTCTCATGTTCATGGTCTCCTGGTAGCGGGGAGTTCATTGGTACGTTTCCACGGTGCTTCGTGCTGCAGCACTCGCTCAACCTGATCTCGTTGACCCAGAAATGATCCGAACAATTTGCGGATCCATTCCTCCGTGCCAGTTTCTCTTTGGCGGGGTAAAACTCGGTCGTGGATTGGATCAGTGACCATCGTCGACGGCCTGTTCGCCTGATGAATCGCGGACCTTACTTGATCGACAAAAGTGTTTTGTGACAAATGTTTAGAAGCCCGTCGAAGATTTTCGTCTTGACAAATAGTAGGATTTTATGAGGGCTTGTTTATTTTAATTATGTTACGTGGTTTGGCGTCATGGACTCCTGATCCTGGCTCTCGCTCCCTACTTGAATAAATGTTTCAATAAACACTCCTCATCTTTCCCTCTTTCGCTTTCCCCGTTATCCTTACGTAAACTCGGCGCAGAATTAATGTTTCCTGGCTTATTTAAATATCGAGTACTTACCCGTGTCAGGAGTAGCCGAAAGATGTTAAGTCGGCATTGTCAATCAAAGTACCTCTTTCTGTGCTGATACTGAATCAGGAGCATATATGAACACAGAAACATTACGCAATATTTGTGAGCAAGTCTTTTTTATTCTGGGATGGGTGAAATCGGCTCATACACGCTTTGGATTCTCTTTATTATTCATAAATTCCTATTCGGTTAAGAGACAAACGTCTTATGCGTAACGTTTACGGTAATTTAGACAGCGGTGTTTCAATACTAATTAACACCGGCTAATGTAAGTGCTGTCAAATGTTGTGAAAACACTTTTGTCGCACTTTTAAACCGGGCATGCTAGTAGGGTATCATGAAGAACGAACAGCTGCCTTTGCCTGCATACTGTTTCACGTGCTTTCCAATTTTTTAACATCCATTACCTTCATATCATGTATCATACATAACATCTGTTACAATTTAATTATTTGTAAATCTTTATTCGTAAATTACTGTCCAGATCCGACGATCGGACGATGATGTATACCTAGGTATATTATAAACAAACCATTACGTCAGAATAATTTTGTTTCAACTGTGCTTGCAGTCTCGTATTCTCTGTCCCAAAAATACAACTTGCGCCCAATAAATTGCATACAATGTACAAGTTTAGCGAAAACGCGATTCCATAACGTTTTGCTTTCGTATCTTGTCCTGGGAAAGTTTTTCAATGAATTTCTACGATTCATCATTACGTAAGTTAAATAAATATTAGAACGAAACGGATCGGGAATAGCTGCGAAATATGTGCATTCTGTATAACATACCGTCTATTTTAGCTGACTTTCAAATGTACATACATACATTACTATAAGTTGAGATGACTCGCAAGTGGGCGAGGCGGAAAAATTATAATAAATGGGAAATTACCGTTGTTGATGGGCACACGCGTTTGACGTCTAGTACAATTAGGAATGTGATTAGGCCTGAGAATGATAAATTGAGAGCGCGAACCTGTTAGGAATGTCTTAATGATAGCAACGCTAGGAACCTCGCTATGAGCATCACTAGGAGCATATTAAAATCCAACAATGAAAGAATCTCGGAGCCCACTGACGTAATCGACACCGTTGGAGAGTCTTTTACCTCGTTTCATAAATTCCTAGTCTTTGACTGGACAAAAGTCTTCCTGTTCCGGCGAATATCGACCAGTTCAACATTCTTCAGGCGAATAGACGCGAAGGAATTAATAGGATATCAGAAACTAAACAGTTTTGCGTATGGACCCAGCTCGTTCCGAATCATGAAGTCCTATTCCGTACTAATGAAATAATGTATCGAAACCGATTATGATTTTAGGAGTATTGCTACTCTTTGTTGGGCAAGGTTCAGGTGGTTTTCTTTTCTTTTTCGTTTTATAATTGCATGTAAACTTTCTTTGGGATGGATAAAGTTTATCAGATATCAGGGGAATATAAATAATATCGGGTATATCCTATTATGAATAAAATTCATGCGTTGTTTAATTAATTACGACTATACATGTAGATTATAATTCCCTGATAAAATGCACGACAAAAATCTTCACCTAACTCATTTTTACCAATGATTTTCGTTGTGTCATTCTGTTAATGTCTCTTTTTTCATTTAGCTTGTACTACTGCACTTTCAAAAAATTTCATAATCGTCTCGTCTCGGGTCTTACGTGTCGAGTGCAACGTTTGTCGCTTCGGAAGGTGAGAAAATTGTACCAGGAGCGAATAATAAGCTAATAGCTTACTGCAATTCACTTGAACATGTTTCAATTTGCATTAGGTAAAACTATGCGTTTGTTGGATGGAAAAAATAAAAAAAACTATACATAATAAGAAAATTGCATTGCGCTATGTTCTCTGCTAATTTTATTCTACTATGCGCGAGCTCATCAAACTTACCCACTGTACCTTTCCTAATTGTGCAGAGGAGATATATTGCATGTAGGTATTTACAGTAATGTTCATTAATAAGTTCCCAGTGGCATACTATTTTTTCGGAATCAAATCTGGAACGAGTTTCATTTCTAATCAAATTTTATCTGCCAACGACTAGCGATATGCAAGTGACAGGAGAAACCATGGAGACTACACAAGGAGCGCCAACTCAAATCGGTGTATTGACAAAACTTGTCACAGTAATTGTTCACATTAGGTTTATTTTCTTGTACTGATGCGTCATTGGTTGCAGGGATGATCAAGATCGACTAATTAATGATTTTCAAATGTGATTCTTAGAAAGTTTTCACTGCCACCTTATACGCCCTCCACTAGTTTTGTGTAATCTCTTTGTGTAATCTCCATGGGAGAAACAAATGATTCGTACATTGATAATAGAGATTCATAAAATTTCTATACAAGGAAAAATCGTTTCAGTTTTGACTCCATAAAAATAGTGCGTCACTCGGAACTTACTTATTAATGAACATTACTGTACACACTATTTACAAATTTACATAGCAATTAATTAATGATAATATTATGTAGAATGATAATTTTTTTTCTAACACGCAATGTAATCTCTTTTTCGTTTTCATTGCAAATATTATCCCATTCGCTGTCAAATTTCTAATTTACATCATACTTGCACCAATAATTACTGTAAGGAGTGATTCAATGTTTTCCCGATTGGATTTTTATTTAATATCTTTTGAAATCAAGATTTCACTGAAAATACAAACGTAGAGTACAATCTATAATAATAATATACCTGACAATAGGTGCATGTATTGAAATCTACAGAAATACATGTATGTTTCGAATAGATAAAAGTTACAATTCAATAAGTAATAAAAATCTATTACTACTATTCTACCGGAGTTGAACGTTGTCTGGAGAAGACGATCCAGCCAACGAGTCGAATGCATCTATTTTAGCGACGAGATGTCGTCTCCTGGGGTTTTCCTGCGTGTGCTCAGTTTGAGAGGTACCTGCCTTACCGACGGAGCTGGGTAAGTCTGAACATAGCGCTAGCGATAAGTATCGAAGCGCACTACGTAGTTGACCGCACCGACACCAACAACCCGAAGATAGTGCGTGATCCGGACTCACGGAGAGCCGCTCTCGAGCAGCAGCACAACAGCAGTCGAGCCTGCTTCTGGGAGAAATGGTCGGTGATTTCTGTCCCGTGCACCGTAAATGGTATTTAATTGAATTCAATTGATCATCGTATCGTTTTACGTTATTAAACGTGGTGCGACTAACTTTTGTGTATAAAGGCGCGTGTGGCCGATGTTTAAAACGCGTAGTACGAGGCTAGAATGAGACGAAGTGAAGTGAAAGAAAATATTGTATGTAACATACATACCCAGCACAAAAAATTGGTTGATCAAAAAATTGTGTTTCTAAAATATCCTAACCCTCCTTCAGTTATTCTACGAACCGTGATAAAATTATTGCCAGTATTAGTTGCTACGTGTTCCTCGTCGGGGATATTATTTATCTCTGTCAACTGTTAGACGATAACAACTTTATAATTGCTACCAATTTAGTTACATTCTTCATTCTACCCTAATCGACGCCTCGTACAGCAGTTGTTTAAACAGTCTGTTTCGAAGAGGGACGGCGATAATATGTTTGATCAAAGTTTTACATAATGGTCACTGTACTACCGTATCTCATTATTCTTTCATGTCGTTTCGTGTTACAGTTTTGTTAACGGAATTGTCACACCACGAGTACGCGAAGTGTGCCAATAATCTTTATTGAGGAAAACTGACACTGTGTAAAATGCCATCAACCTGTGGAGACGTTATTGAAATTCCTGGTAAGTCCGACGATATTTATACCCTCATTGTTACGTTGTATTTTTATATACATATACCTATATATATATATATATACACACACACACACACATATACATATCTTATATTATTTCCACATGTAGCAATCGTTGACCAATAACGTGGAATTGATATCAATTTCTCTCATTTGCATCATATACTTACTTCCGTGCAATTTTATTTTTTAACATAAACCGAGGATTCTCATATTCTGTTTTACATTCATCGACACGTGTGTGTATACATACAGTATTTAGGAACCTATACATCCTAAGTAGCGTCAGACTAAAAATTGTATCGGCGATACAAGGAGGCGAAAAATTCTCTAAATTTTTTTTCTCACATACCTATTATTCTACAGTTATGTTTCGTTGCAGACTAAATTGACATTAACGCGTATGCATTTGTTACTAACCAATTATGCATCCGTCACCGTCTACTATACAGTGGGTTACATAGCGGTGTATAATTATTGAAAAAACAATTCTATCGGAAAACGTCTTTGCCCACGCTTTATAGAAACACATTTTTTCTCATAAAAGTCAGAAGTAAGTAATACGATCAATATCACTCACAAAATTATATTATATTATCTACAACGCGATCATTAATTTCTTTTCCCTGTACAACGCAATTGTTTCTTTTGTCTGTCAAGAGAATTTACTGTCAGTTGCATAAAATACAGATTCAGTTCACGCCACAGCCAGTTTCTTTGGTAAACCTGACATTCTTGGAGTAATAAATAATATCAGTTATTTAAATATAGGTTGTGATCTTCTGAAGCTCAATTTACTTCACTTTTTATCAGCCAACGATAATAGTTTTACACAGAAATTGACATATTATCATTTCCCCGAAAATGGATGGATATTAATAGGTTTTAAGTTAATTGTTTGTCCTACGTAAAAAATAGGCTCTATTGTACAATATAGATAACTAATCATTGCTGTCAAACCGACGATTAACTTGAAAACTAAAACTAATCGAGCGATTTAGCTGTAATATTGTATTTTACTCGTTTTCACAAAATTTCATCACTTCTTTATGATGAATAAATTGATAAAATTAGCTTCAGAAAGACTGGAACTTTATTTCATATTTTTTTCCTAAGATATACTGAATTTGCTAGTTAACAATCATGTGTTCATAAAAAGAATATTCACTTATTCTTAATTGTCTTTCCAGCTTTTCTATTATTCATTATCGAAATTATGTAATTTAGTAACAGTTTATGTATATTCTTAGGTAAATTGAGATTTTATTTAATTTGGGAAAAAAAACGAGAAATATCTTTTTCCTTATTCTAATTTATTGCATACAGTGTCAGTCATATCTAAAATTGCGAAATAATGCTTTTTTGCCGAAATGTGAATCATCACAGTAGTGTTCTAAGTTCAACATCGTAGGCAGATAGGGTTCGCCAGACCTTATCTTTTCTGTTTTCACATTATCCTAATGTCGCGAGGGGCACATAGCGTAATTTTAACTAAGATGTTCGTATCACCCATCCAGCATAATTATATTCTACACGGAAAGTGTTTTCATGTCGAGATAAATGTTAATGATTAAGCTTAAGCTGGTAATAATAATAATGAGGAACGTTGTATTGTGGGTGTGGGTAGCAGAAAAAAGAATCTAAACTTGTAAATTGTGCGATACCACAAGCCTCATACCACGAACAACCTAAGGAAACGATTACATGAAAGAAAGTAATAAACCGCATGAATAGACTTATTACATCAATGATGAATAATTCTCAGGATGAATTATATCAGGCTGCAGTTTGTAACGTTATTGTAATGATGCAACTTTGGTAAAAGTCCTTATTTTCCAGCTTTAGGATCATTTGATATTTAGTAAACTGTTAATGCAGCAAAATATTAATTTTCTGTTTCAACGTTTCGATACATTAACGTTACTAACTCCAGCCTCGTGATTTATATCAGTTTCAGTGTTAGTACGCTTCTAAGTAACCCAGCACATACAATTCGTGTTACTCACACAACTTATTCTATATTTACAGGGAGCTTGCAATTTAGTAAGAAAACAATTATTATTTATTGATAATATCGCTGTACTCGCATAATTAATATTATATTTTTTCTATCCCATTTTTGTTTTGGATTCGCTTATGCAAGGGAGCTGCTGATCATTAATTTTTGTGACATTTTTTTTTTCACCTTTGTAGGTATGGTGGGGCAATACGGCGTTGTTGATGCTATGTTGAGCACAGACAGTGTCGGCACACACAGTGACGTATCTGGCCACACAACAATACCTGGAAGACCCAGAATGGATGTCGCTTGTGTTTTAGATTTACAACAACCGCAGTACCTCTCACACCGCAAAAAAGCCTTAGAAGAAGTTAGACAAGCGTGTAGTTTAGTCAACGCCAACATGCATCACATACAGGTAATCGAGTATGGATAGATTCAACTTTTCATTTTTAAAATGATAGGTGTTTTTTTTTCCAATAAGTATGGTAAACGAAAGGAAAAATTTCTGATGCTAATTAATGTTTACAATTTTCCTCTTTGACAGTTCGAAAAACTTGATTTTGGCGAAGCCAATGTTTTGGATACCTTCTACAACGCAGATGTGGTTGTTGTGGACCTAAGCATTCAGCTGCAACAATCGGCGTTATTTTATCACTTAGGTGTGAGAGAAAGTTTTGGGATGAAAGAAAACATTCTGTTGCACAACGACATGGATACCGAAGCCACAATCAGGTTAAAGGTAGGTAATTACTACTAACTCGTTAAATGTACTTTTTGAAACGCATAGGATTAGGTACTTTCTGTAATGTTCAAACGTGAGTTCTCAATCGGTTCAAAAAATTCCAGAAACCTAAGCTATGTGGCAATAATAATCTTGGCATATTAATTCTTAGTATTTATCTCTTGCTGTTACCATTTTCTGGAATGTTGTATGATGAAGTAAATGCAGCTATTAACTGTACAATTCTTGTGGAATAAAAGTAATAATTGTGATAATAAACGGAATACGTTGTTCTTATTTTCTTTTTATATGTCGTGCGTAGGAAGTGGTGTTAGAAATAATGTATACACAGACCTTGGCTACTCATTATGACTGATATAGACTCACGAGTAATGGTCTCAATTAAAGGGTGTTATTAATAGTCACCTCAGCGATGCAACTGGCTTACTGTGTCTAGCTATTCACAAGCTTTGATTTCCTTTTCAATTATTCAATTCTTATTTACAATCGTAGAGGATACAAGTAACTAAATTTGATCAATAATTGTAATGACTGTTGATAAGCCTAATGATAAGACGCGATAAATTAACAACAGCTACAAAATTGAACGACTAATTAATCCTATAGACCTGAATTATTCTCACTTCTGTATAATGATTTTTCATGCATGACACTATTTTCTATTTTCAGTTGTCCTGTGGCAGTTATACCTTTGTAACTTATCGGGTAGTGGAATGTGGTTCCTGTGTGGCTACTAGCCCAGCAGCAAGCAGGGTGACCGGCGAAGAGGTGATAGACCCAAAACAACATTTAATGCTTAAACTGAAGAGACTCTTTCAGGATGTTGAAGTACAATCAAAGTGAGTATGAGCTGAGAAGAAAAACCCTTGATTTAATTTCAAATCATTTCGTATAAATAGAGCTTTCAATCAGTTGCAAATCTTGTAAATTTCACAATTCTTTTCTGATGTTCGTTCCACTGCCACGCAGGTCGACTGTAATGAGCAGTTAACAGGTAAAATTGTAGATATTTTACTGTTAGTTGTAATGTTAAGAAGTACATTTTTTTTCTCTCTACGTATCAAGTAACCAGGAAAAGTTTTGTATTGTCTGCTTGACCTTGTTAGTTTTAATGTTTATAACATGATATCGTAGCAAAGTAAACGAAATGATCCTATTTTCCTTTATCTTATCTATACCAATGCAATGAATTTCTGCAACTATCTTCTGCAGTAGGTGTTCATCGTTTATTGGAGACAGTTGAGTATGAAGAAATTCCACAATATACTGTTTTAATTTGAATCTGTAGTGTTGGTTTCTTACTGTTTCGTTTTTTCATTTTTTGTCACCTCATTTCGACGATACTTGCATTACAGTAGCTATTGAGTTTTATAAACTTAATTCGGTTAAAAAACAACTTATTGATTGAACAATAGCATGTTATACCTATAGACAATTATAATTGTATCAAAACTTTCAACTACTATCTTTTATCAACCATTCAATATTTCCAGAGCCCACATGAAGGAAAAGTTTTTGGCAGATTTGCGCAATGCGCGTGAAACGTATTCGGGAGCTGAGCTTTCCAGGGTTTTAAATAACATGAGAAAACGTCTGGATGATCCGAATGTTTTATCGGGAGAAGTCGTGCTCAATGTCTTAATTTCTTACAGAGAAATACAGGTATGCCGTTTTCAAAATTGTTCATTATTTCTTTGATCTGTATATCACCAAACCGTAGTAATTTAGCAACATTTATCATACTTTACGATTACTCATTGTTTTATGGGATGGGTTACAGGATTATGACGCAATGGTGCAGCTTGTTGATGATTTGCGGACAGTACCCACCCATAAAAATTCTATAAATACTCCAACCATACGTTTTTTATACGCCTTTGCTCTTAATAGAAGAAATAAGGAAGGGGATAGGGAAAAAGCATTGAAAGTTATCGAAAAAGCATTAGAAAAAAAAGAGAATCATGTACCAGACATGGTGTGCCTTTGTGGAAGAATTTACAAAGACAAATTTGTCGAAAGCAGACACATGGATGAAGAAAGTCTGAAAAATGCAATCCGCTGGTATAGAAAAGGGTTCGAGGTAAGGATCAATAATTTTATTATTTCTTTGTAAAAACAATTCATTATTATAGTGGTAATTGATTGTAAAATTCATTGCACAGTAATAGTGATACACACATATTCCTAGCATGCATAATATTAATTTTGAAATATTTTGAATTACGTTCAAGGTACAACCGAATGAATACGCTGGTATTAATCTGGCTACTCTTTTGGTAATAGCTGGAAATGAATTTTCCAAAAGTGAAGAGTTACAGCACATTGGAATGGTGTTGAATAACTTGATTGGTAAAAAGGGGAGCTTGTCCAGCCTGAAAGACTACTGGGATGTTGCAACGTTTTTCGAAATCAGTGTACTTGCTGAGGATTATTCCAAGGCTATACAAGCAGCTGAATGTATGTTCAAATTAAAACCACCCAATTGGTATGTTTGCATTGTGATTTTCCGTTTACAAGTCATATAATGTAGCACCAATTAGGCGTTGTATAAATATACTTATTTTCGATATTAGGTACTTGAAGTCAACCATAGGCAACATATCGCTTATAGACAGGTTTCGAAAAAAGAACTTGGAAGTTGAGGCTTCGCCTGAAGAGCAAGTTTTTGGATTCTGGATTGAATACTTCGACGAAGCGACAAAATCTGAAGTTGGGGACAGTATACGTTTCCCGGTGAGTTCACTAACAGTTCTGAATATATTTTATACATTTCTTACCGTAATATTTTAGGAACCAATCGTTGTATTACAAACGAATGAACATGCATCTAATGAAATATTTTTGGACAGTTACTGGTGCTGGAACCGACAAAAATTCTAATGCCGAGTTACGTGAATATAAATCTTGGCGCAGAAGAAAAATCGATACAAATATGGAACTTGTGCTTAGATAAATTGAAAGACAACTGTAAACAAGTACATGAGTGGCTATTCACCGCAAACATGATTCGCAGTGTCAGTTTGTATAAACGAGACGAACGCTGTCTATTCTTATATGTACATCAGAATTCTGATGACTTTCAAATGTATCTACCATCCATCCAATGTAGACAACGATTTTACGATTTAATCTTGGAAATGACGAGAGACCAGGAAGGCATGGTCACAGATCTGGATGCATACTTAACTAATGACCAGATGAAGGTTTGTTTTGTTTATGTTATATAATTCCACACTTGGAATTTTACTTAAATTATGATTGATTTGGGATTTTCAAGAAATAAAACACAATTTCGGTTTACCAAATTTTCAGTTTGAATACGAATTAGATGATCAAAACAAACGTACGATCCTTGGGAAAGGTACATATGGTGTTGTGTACGCAGCTCGTGATTTAAACACACAAGTGAGAATAGCGGTGAAAGAGATACCAGAAAGAAACCTTGGCGACGTACAACCTTTGCACGAAGAAATCAAATTGCACAGTCAACTCAGACACCGAAACATCGTTCAGTACTTGGGATCTGTGAGTGAGGATGGTTTCTTCAAAATTTTCATGGAGCAAGTTCCTGGAGGTAAGCTTTGACAAATGATTGCTCCATTAGTTTTTTCGAAATTTATTTTTCCTCATTTTAGATTTCTTGGATTCCAGGTAGCTTATCGGCGCTGCTTCGATCAAAATGGGGCCCGTTAAAGGAAAATGAATCAACCATATCTTTTTATACAAAACAGATTTTAGAAGGACTTAAATACCTGCACGATCAGAAAATTGTTCATCGTGATATTAAAGGTATTTAAGTATTGACACTATGTATGTACAAATTAATTACGTACTGCAATGTTTTATGGTATTCTGTTAAGTCGAAAAAAACGAATATCTTGACACTCACACTATTTAATAATACAGGTGATAATGTATTGGTTAACACGTATAGTGGAGTGGTTAAAATTTCTGACTTTGGTACATCGAAGCGACTCGCTGGTCTTTGTCCAAGTACCGAAACATTCACTGGAACATTACAATACATGGCACCAGAAGTCATAGATAAAGGGCAACGTGGTTACGGAGCTCCTGTAAGTTTTCTCTAAAGTTTTTATTATAATAAATAGCATTTTGCATCGTTCTTAATAGCGTATCGCGTTACTTCACAGACTGTAATATTCTTGTCACGTTGCAAATATTTTCTAGCTGACTCATTCAAAATGGTCTTATTACAAAGCATTGCATTCTGTAGATAACCAGTTGTGAGAACAGTTTACACAGTGCTGTGGAAGAGTTGCTAAAGAAACGCATCATTTTTACTGTATTCTGAATAATTTTATTCGCTTAATAGCTTTACATCAAGAAATTGTAATTTTCATATTCAGAACTAGTCCTTCCGTTTCTACATGCTTAGTTAAAAAGTAATTTTGGTTATTAATTATATAATGATTGTGTTCATTTGTAGGCTGATATTTGGTCATTGGGTTGTACAATTGTTGAAATGGCTACAGGAAAACCTCCTTTTATAGAGTTGGGTTCACCACAGGCTGCTGTTTTCAAGGTAAATGTGAACTCTGTTTTAATCCTTGAACAGTAAACAGCATAACATTATATTTTTTTGTATGGAATTTTCTTCAAAGGTGGGATTTTATAAAATACACCCTGAAATACCCTCGGAATTATCGGAAAGAGCAAAGAGCTTCATTTTACGGTGTTTCGAGCCAAATCCCGACACCAGGGCGACAGCTGCTAAACTATTAGACGATCCTTTTCTTACAGAGTAAGTTTGTTATTGTAAACTAGGAGTTTTGGCAATCCCAATTAGCAGACCTCTCCACCTGTGAAGATGAGAACTGTAATGGAGCATGTGTAATCATAAACTGAAACTAAAAATTGATTCTACAGTAAAAGAGGTGTTATTTAGCCAATTCAACATGGTCTCATCTTCTCATTTTAGAAAAAAGAAGAGTACGAGATTACCTGCACCACCAGATTTCAGCAGAAGTATATCAGTGCCAGCGGAAAGGCTTGAGCGACTGGCTAAATTTGACAAGACAAACAATAACCACATCGTTACAACACCGCCAATCCAGTCTTCTCATTCTGATGATACGTAAGTTTTTTTGAATTTTTCTATAATTATTAGACTGTTCACAGCTGCTAACAGCTAATCGCTATTCATTATCTTATGAATATATTTTTATCGTTTTGTCTTAATTGTGTTGTTTTGTCTTCGAATGGTGCTTAAGGCTTGCAAGAAACTTATGTCCAGTTTTGTGTGCGTTGACCACATTAATAGACATAAAATCAATGCGATACTAGCTAACAATTTTTTTTCCTCCTAATATAAATTCATTTAATTCGTATAAAAAGAAAAAAAAAAAAATTTGTGATTGAAATTCGATGCAGCGTTGATCTGAAGAAGATAAAAGAAATTTAAAGAAAATGCACGTACAATATTTACAAATCGAGAATCTTCAAACCTCTATAAGGTAAAATTGTGGTAACTACATGGTGGTCAGCCTTTGTGTGATAAATATTATGAAGCCAAGAATATATTCTTTTGTAAATGAACAGTCTCCTTTTACGGTTAGTGATAAAAAAATCTTTAACTGATATATACATATATGTATATATATATATATATAAGTATATACATACATATCTGTAATCTATATCAGGATGTGTGTGGCAGGAAGAGAGTCAGCATGTAGATTAGATCTGCACTCCTTGACATACTGGACCCGTAGTAGTCCGTTGCCAGGCGTCGAAACTATCACAATCGTGCAAATAACGTCTCTCGGTATCTTTTCATTTACTTGAGGATAGTACGTTATTAGTATTATTGCTGTGTCACTTGCAAATTAACGCATTTGAGTCCAAATATGTGTTATTGTGAAATGAACACGAATCAAATAAAAATGAAGATGATTATGAGATTTTATCCCACCGTGGATAACGAAAATTGGAGGTTTAGATACAGATGGTACTTATTTTATTTGAATTTTATAACATTTGCATCACAACCATGTCTGTTATAAGATCTTAACAAAAAAATTTTTGCTGAATAAAATACCGTATCTTGAATAATTAAAACCTACCGTAATGTTAATTTTATTATAGAAACTGATATCATAGAGGATATCTTGATGAGTTACTTTTATTCTATCAAATTTAATTTTATTGTTTTATTAGTTATTATATTATTTCAAGTAACAGAGTTTATCATACTGAAAAAAAGTTATTGCGTTTGTATTAGAATTTATAACAATCTTAAGTATGATCTGTAGCGGAGGGCTGACAAAATCAAGCCCATTGAGGGAACGCAGTCCGGCTCATCTTCTCTCTCCCATCAGCATGCCTACTGCCCTTTGTTTCAACAGGTACGGTATTCAGATCAAAATGACTGATAAATTTATGTAAAAACAGAACACGAGGCAAAGAAAAAACTTTCAGCATCATTAACCATTATCCTAATCGTTAAATTCTTTTTCAAGACAATAGAAATTTCGTTGTTATATCGAACTTTTATTTTTAGTTGATATGTTAAAATTAGCAAACAATTTATTCCGAACCAGTTTACTGCAGAAATATATACATGTTTCGATATCGATTGATGTCAATGAAACATCTACAAGAAAATTAATCCTAATATGGTGTATCGAAAGAAAAATCAATTTCTGAATGTAAACAGATCAATTACTAACTTTTCATGTTTATCAGTTATATTTTCTGGTTTTTATATACACTGTGAAATTAAAGTGTAACACAATTACGATGTAATTAGGATATTTGCAATTACAAATAACAATTAACATGTAATAATTTGTTTTTGCAATTAAGAAAAAAATTATATAAGCTACATAATAATTCTTTTGCATTATATGTAGCTATATGTGCTTTTATTAATTCAATAAATATATTGCTTTCATCCTATCATTTATTACTCATAATGCAATATTAAACATAAATGTGTCAAGTCTGCTCAAAGTTTTGGAAAAAGGTTTACAGTTATTTGTTATCATAAATAAAAATAAATAAACTGACCACATATCCATATACATAGTTGCGAAATTAAAAATGACTTTTTTTATGTTCAAACCTCAGTACGATCGGAAGCACACCATCAATAGAGGCTAGCGAATCAGACACATCAGGACCTACAATGACTAGGAGAAGTTCTTCTGGTGGTTTATTGTCACCCGAAGTAGAATTGTCTGGTAAGTGTAAGCATTTGAATGAATCGTGATCTGGAATTGACATATGTATATTATTGTATATATATATATATATATATATATATATATATATATATATATATATATATATATATATATATATATATATATATATACACACAATAATATACATATGTCAATTCCATATATATATATATATATATATATATATATATATATATATATATATATATATGTTATTAGGCAAATACAATGTCTGCCATTTAGAACGTTTATTAAATTCGTATAATTTGTTCATTCTTCAGGTCAGCCAGGTAATAAAGTTGGCGAGGAACAGGAGGGCTTTTATTTATTGAAGAAAGATAGTCAACGTCGAATGACACTCACTAGAGTATTGAGTCAGGATGAAGCTAAAATATGTCAAGTATGGCTGAGGAGTATACATCAAGATGTTGGCCAAGCTGTTCTGCACATGGTAAGTTAGATTTATTTAATTGAAATGAATTATAGTGGCGAAAGACAGAAAATCGGAACGCTGAGATGATTCGGGCAACTTTGTTCCAGAATCATTTGGAACTCCTGATGCGTGGTCTGAAAGATTATATCTCTGAACCGAACCAAGATGTGCTCATGACCACAATTCGCACACTAAAGGAAGAATTAGACTTTGATTCAACTGCGATAAATCAACTGTATTCGGCAATATACCTATTTCAAACAGCTGTAAACGAGGTTTTGAGGCTGCACAGCATAAAGCCACATTGGATGTTTGCTTTGGATAATCTAGTCAGGAATGCTGTTCAAGCTGCTATTACTGTATTGTCTCCAGGTAAATTTCATTTGTACTTTAATTCAGGTATACACCTCATGACAAGAAAAGTTGGTTTAACCCTATTCTTCGAATCATGTAATACGATCAATAGTTGATTGATAAAAAGATTCGAAGTATTTATAATTTATTACTTTGATACAGTCGAGATCACACACCGCTTTATTTTTATCACATTTTTTGTAAACGTCATAATATTTAGCAAGTGTAGTTGAGCGTAGATTAGCTGAAAGCATCTACAAGAGTATACCTATATGTGACTATACATAAGTATAACGTGTGCTGCGTACTGGTATATTAACATGTCAACTCTAAAAATATCGGTTGTGAAATTCATCGTAATTACCAGATTGATCTCCACATAATCTCACTCTTCAGGCAGCAGCCTTACGATACTGTATTAAGTTTGTCTTATACTATAATCTAATGAAATACAGACGTAGAAAATAAATTGCTATGAAAGAAAAATGTAAATCAGGTATTAATCGATACGTGGTAGTTATTCTAATTATAGTTACAATTATTTTTAACACGTGATAAAATTTTTAACTTTGTTTTATTCCACCGCCTTTAGAGCTTGGCGCCAATCTGCTTGGCCATGATCGAGGCCAATCAGGTACTGACGGTCCGGAAGAAGGATCGACGTCTGGTGTGTCAACAGTCAACTCTGTGAAATCACACAAATCTAGTGATTCTGTGGACAATAAATATTGGCGAGAATATCAGGATCAAATGGGAGCTTTAAAGACTGAAAACATGAAACTTCTTCAAGAACTCTTGGAAAGTCAGAAAGTTTATCAAGCTATGTTACAGCAGGTAATAGGAGATCAAAAAATTCAGATGGGAGCTCTATCACAACTGTGCGAATCGATTAATAGGAGAACTGTAAGGCAAGAATCGGGGTGAGTGTTACTGGATTTTTGAGGCATGATTTCGACAGGCACATAAAAATTTATTTGTTTGCAAACTTTGGCAGTCTATAATCTATATAGGTAACAAATACAAAAATTATTATCCATTTCACAGATACAATTCGACGATTTCTGGTGGAGATCCTGTGTCTCCTATTTCAGGATTTTTACCCCAAATCAGTGTCACTGACCATAATGCTACTCCAGCTGATACCAGGCTTACGGAATGGTTACAAGGTCTAGGTGTAGATGCGTCTTCTATAGACAGGGTATGTTCAAAAGTACTGCATAATTGGGATGAAGTTTTGTTGAATATACGTTAGATAACTGGATAATAGTTTTATTATTCTCAGCATCGTGTGAAACATGTAGAATAAACTGATAATTTCATTTAGTTACGTAGTTGAGAAAGATGATTCCATTGTTCATTGGCAATTGATTGATGTGTTAATTGATTTGTTCAAGCGTTGTCAATCCAATTTTCTTTACGCTCAATGTCATTGGTAAAAATGAATGGTTTTACAGTTTCTATATGAAGAATACACGTTGGAAGATATTCTTTTCCACGTTAGTCGAGAAGATCTTCGCAGGCTGAACTTGAGGTAAGTTAAAAAACGCTGTAATCTTTATTTGACTGTGTTGTTAATATTACTGTTCGAACAGGGGAGGTATCGAGTTGAGGATATGGAAGGCCGTATTGCAGCATCGAAAGGACAACGAAATTTGAAATCAACCATATCAAAGTATAAAATATATGCTAAAAATTTTTGTGGACGAGCTGCACAACTGTGGATAATGGTTTATTACTTTTAAACCGTACGAACTAACTTAACATATAATTAAACAGACTGTTGTTATATAGAGATTACTAATTTGTAAAATGTTGAGATATCTACAATAGGACATTGTTAATTGAGCAGGAATGTTACGCACTGATTTATTAATTAGTCTACGTGATATTATATGTTTAAATAATATTTCATCAAATTAAGGCATCTACAAATGTCCGTTTACCTATTGCAAAAAGTATCCTAACGAAACGGAACCTTTATATGCATGCGATACATAGAGCAGGCACATTATGATCGAGTGAAGAATTAAATTCAATAAATATCATAGGCTATGTATCAATTAACAAAGTTTTTGTGAATATTAACTCATTGCCACTAACTGAGATATCATTCGTAAGAAGTCGTGGTTGTTACATACGTAAATATACAAGCGCGTGTATATCTTCTGTTTGCCCGAATCACAGTGATTATAAGAACTGTGTACGATCATTATATTCAAGATTTTACAACAACATTTAAGTTTTCGCTGTATTCGAAGTAGCTTAACTTAGTATATGTTCTTGTTCACTTTAATTTATTGTTGACAAGCTACATGCCCAGCTGTGTTTGACTTTTAAATCCATCTCACGTCTACCATTAGTCATTATTCATCCAGTCACTGAAATTAAACAATCACACTTTATATTGTACAAATCAGTTCTGAATTAATTGTATCTGTATTTTCGTATGTTCGAAAAGTTGAATCGGCATCGTGCCATTTTTAAATCAATCTATGGTATATTCCTATTCCATTCGTTCCTGGAGCAAATGTGATTATTGGAAACTGTTCCTGATTTCGTGTTTTGAGAATCAATAAATAACTAGTTTATACCAACTGCCTAGCAAACAACTAAAATAGGCTTTGTCTTCCATAGGTAGCTAAATAATCGTTATTCAAAACACGGAGTTAAGATTGTTCAGGATTAATACGTTGGTGTTTACTATAAAAGTGTATTGTATACTCGTATTTTTAATATTCTGCTGCCTGCACAAACTTCTTCTGTAAATATTTGTTTTCCGAAATAATGAAAGCTTGTAAAGAATAAAATGAAAATATGAAATTGATCTCTTTATTCGTATAAAAATATCGATAACGTAATTTAGTAACACTGTAGGCTCATGGATTTTTTCGTTTCCAATTCAAGAATATTCCTATTAATTTAGGGAACTAAACGCTTCGTTTGATATAAAAAAATGCTAGAAGTGATACATATTAGAAGTGGATATACATATATTGTTGACTGAGAATTTAATTGCGCGCTTTCCGAATACGCTACGTATCAAGAATTACAGCCGAAAAACGAAAGATTTTCTACGTAATTCCCCTGCTGTTGGTTTTGCGCTCTTTTTGATTTCTTTCTGACAGCGCAATCAAAAATTTCTGTGTCTTTTTCCGACTGTTGGTCGAAAGTTATTATAGATGTCTTCTTCCCATTTGTAAGGGACCAATTAGTTGAAGGAGCGGCCAAAATACATGATGTTTGCACAGAGTTTTCGAAAAGGTGGAGAAGAAAAATCACAAATTTGGAGTTACCAAGTTTCAGCTGTGTATTCAATATGCCTTAATTCTAGTAAAAGTGCTTGGGTTTCAGTGTGTAGTAATGTAACAAAGTACCAAATATGTAGGATAGAAGTGACATGGAAAAAGATATGCAGAAGTATGATTAAACGTGACTTAAGAATTCTGATTTTTCTAACAGAACACGGAGTTAAAATATACATTATCTTGAGCAGAATAACAATAATATTATATCGAATAGTCATTGTTGTAGTTAGTAGGCATAATTCAAGTTCTGCCTCGCGTACACGTGCGAAACACCGTTGCAGGATACGATGTATTATGAAAGATACTGTATTATTTCTATGTTATAAAACCTGGATTGAAGTGAATGAAGAACTCAATTTTCTCATGATTTTTCGCGGTTTCTTTATCGTTGGTCCCACGCTCTTTGTGATATCCTTTTAGCATTCACAAGTGTGTGTGTTAGTGGTAAAAAAGTGCTAAAAATAATTTTGAGACAAAAAGTATCTGAGCGCTAAGATTCGTGGAAACAGCCTGACTCACCCTTTTGGTAGCCTCTTTTTGGTGCGTTTTCTACATTCCTGGATGTCCAATTAATAGGGATAGGGTAATACAAATTGATACTGCGACGAAAGTTGTTTCGCCCAAAGAAAATGTAAGGCTTTGTATTTTTGAAGAACAACTTCGCGATTTCGAATAGTGCGGAAAGAAATTATTGCATGCAATATTCCGACGTAATTTTGCGAGAGAAATCGATTGGGCGCAGTCCCGAGGCGCTGCGAGCAACGTATAAATAGTTACAGCCGAAAAACGAGAACCTGAATTTTCGACATTTATCAGCAGGTGCTTTTTTCCTCGTATCTTCTCTCCCGTTGATCCCACGCTCCTTTTGCTGCGTTTTCTGTATTCCTTGGGGTCCAATTGGTCGGGGAAGAGTCATACGAATCAATTCTGAGACGAAAAATTTTTTGGTCAAAAAAAAAGGAAGGTTAACCCCTTTGTATTTTTGGCGAAAATTTTGGCGATTTTCAAAAGTGCTGGTATAAATGAATTGTGGCACTATTCCGACGTAATTTTGCGAGAGAAATCGATTGGGCGCAGTCCCAATACGCTGCGATCAACGCATCGAAAGTTACAGCCAAAAAACGAAAACCTGAATTTTCGACATTTTTCAGCAGGTGCTTTTTTCCTCGTATCTTCTCTCCCGTTGATCCCACGCTCCTTTTGCTGCGTATTCTGAGTTCCTTGGGGTCCAATTGGTCGGGAAAGAGTCATACGAATCAATTCTGAGACGAAAAATTTTTTGGTCAAAAAAAAAGGAAGGTTAACCCCTTTGTATTTTTGGCGAAAATTTTCGCGATTTTCAAAAGTTCTGGAATAAATTAATTGGGGCACTATTCCGACGTAATTTTGCGGGAGAAATCGATTGGGCGCAGTCCCAATACGCTGCGATCAACGCATCGAAAGTTACAGCCAAAAAACGAAAACCTGAATTTTCGACATTTTTCAGCAGGTGCTTTTTTCCTCGTATCTTCTCTCCCATTGATCCCACGCTCCTTTTGCTGCGTTTTCTGAATTCCTTGGGGTCCAATTGGTCGGGGAAGAGTCATACGAATCAATTCTGAGACGAAAAATTTTTTGGTCAAAAAAAAAGGAAGGTTAACCCCTTTGTATTTTTGGCGGAAATTTTGGCGATTTTCAAAAGTGCTGGAATAAATTAATTGTGGCACTATTCCGACGTAATTTTGCGGGAGAAATCGATTGGGCGCAGTCCCGAGGCGCTGCGAGCAACGCATCGAAAGTTACAGCCAAAAAACGAAAACCTGAATTTTCGACATTTTTCAGCAGGTGCTTTTTTCCTCGTATCTTCTCTCCCGTTGATCCCACGCTCCTTTTGCTGCGTTTTCTGAATTCCTTGGGGTCCAATTGGTCGGGGAAGAGTCATACGAATCAATTCTGAGACGAAAAATTTTTTGGTCAAAAAAAAAGGAAGGTTAACCCCTTTGTATTTTTGGCGGAAATTTTGGCGATTTTCAAAAGTGCTGGAATAAATTAATTGTGGCACTATTCCGACGTAATTTTGCGAGAGAAATCGATTGGGCGCAGTCCCAATACGCTGCGATCAACGCATCGAAAGTTACAGCCAAAAAACGAAAACCTGAATTTTCGACATTTTTCAGCAGGTGCTTCTTTCCTCGTATCTTCTCTCCAGTTGATCCCACGCTCCTTTTGCTGCGTTTTCTGAATTCCTTAGGGTCCAATTGGTCGGGGAAGAGTCATACGAATCAATTCTGAGACGAAAAATTTTTTGGTCAAAAAAAAAGGAAGGTTAACCCCTTTGTATTTTTGGCGGAAATTTTGGCGATTTTCAAAAGTGCTGGAATAAATTAATTGTGGCACTATTCCGACGTAATTTTGCGGGAGAAATCGATTGGGCGCAGTCCCGAGGCGCTGCGAGCAACGCATCGAAAGTTACAGCCAAAAAACGAAAACCTGAATTTTCGACATTTTTCAGCAGGTGCTTTTTTCCTCGTATCTTCTCTCCCGTTGATCCCACGCTCCTTTTGCTGCGTTTTCTGAATTCCTTGGGGTCCAATTGGTCGGGGAAGAGTCATACGAATCAATTCTGAGACGAAAAATTTTTTGGTCAAAAAAAAAGGAAGGTTAACCCCTTTGTATTTTTGGCGGAAATTTTGGCGATTTTCAAAAGTGCTGGAATAAATTAATTGTGGCACTATTCCGACGTAATTTTGCGAGAGAAATCGATTGGGCGCAGTCCCAATACGCTGCGATCAACGCATCGAAAGTTACAGCCAAAAAACGAAAACCTGAATTTTCGACATTTTTCAGCAGGTGCTTCTTTCCTCGTATCTTCTCTCCAGTTGATCCCACGCTCCTTTTGCTGCGTTTTCTGAATTCCTTAGGGTCCAATTGGTCGGGGAAGAGTCATACGAATCAATTCTGAGACGAAAAATTTTTTGGTCAAAAAAAAAGGAAGGTTAACCCCTTTGTATTTTTGGCGAAAATTTTGGCGATTTTCAAAAGTGCTGGAATAAATTAATTGTGGCACTATTTTGACGTAATTTTGCGAGAGAAATCGATTGGGCGCAGTCCCAATACGCTGCGATCAACGCATCGAAAGTTACAGCCAAAAAACGAAAACCTGAATTTTCGACATTTTTCAGCAGGTGCTTTTTTCCTCGTATCTTCTCTCCCGTTGAACCCACGCTCCTTTTGCTGCGTTTTCTGAATTCCTTGGGGTCCAATTGGTCGGGGAAGAGTCATACGAATCAATTCTGAGACGAAAAATTTTTTGGTCAAAAAAAAAGGAAGGTTAACCCCTTTGTATTTTTGGCGAAAATTTTGGCGATTTTCAAAAGTGCTGGAATAAATTAATTGTGGCACTATTCCGACGTAATTTTGCGGGAGAAATCGATTGGGCGAAGTCCCAATACGCT
The DNA here is from genome assembly GCF_021901455.1 of Neodiprion lecontei. Taxonomy (NCBI): domain Eukaryota; kingdom Metazoa; phylum Arthropoda; class Insecta; order Hymenoptera; family Diprionidae; genus Neodiprion; species Neodiprion lecontei. The sequence goes on along the minus strand of NC_060263.1, from coordinate 4,984,817 downwards.
GCGATCAACGCATCGAAAGTTACAGCCAAAAAACGAAAACCTGAATTTTCGACATTTTTCAGCAGGTGCTTTTTTCCTCGTATCTTCTCTCCCGTTGATCCCACGCTCCTTTTGCTGCGTTTTCTGAGTTCCTTGGGGTCCAATTGGTCGGGAAAGAGTCATACGAATCAATTCTGAGACGAAAAACTTTTTGGTCAAAAAAAAAGGAAGGTTAACCCCTTTGTATTTTTGGCGAAAATTTACGCGATTTTCAAAAGTTCTGGAATAAATTAATTGGGGCACTATTCCGACGTAATTTTGCGGGAGAAATCGATTGGGCGCAGTCCCAATACGCTGCGATCAACGCATCGAAAGTTACAGCCAAAAAACGAAAACCTGAATTTTCGACATTTTTCAGCAGGTGCTTTTTTCCTCGTATCTTCTCTCCCGTTGATCCCACGCTCCTTTTGCTGCGTTTTCTGAATTCCTTGGGGTCCAATTGGTCGGGGAAGAGTCAAACGAATCAATTCTGAGACGAAAAATTTTTTGGTCAAAAAAAAAGGGAGGTTAACCCCTTTGTATTTTTGGCGAAAATTTTGGCGATTTTCAAAAGTGCTGGTATAAATGAATTGTGGCACTATTCCGACGTAATTTTGCGAGAGAAATCGATTGGGCGCAGTCCCAATACGCTGCGATCAACGCATCGAAAGTTACAGCCAAAAAACGAAAACCTGAATTTTCGACATTTTTCAGCAGGTGCTTTTTTCCTTGTATCTTCTCTCCCGTTGATCCCACGCTCCTTTTGCTGCGTTTTCTGAGTTCCTTGGGGTCCAATTGGTCGGGGAAGAGTCATACGAATCAATTCTGAGACGAAAAATTTTTTGGTCAAAAAAAAAGAAAGGTTAACCCCTTTGTATTTTTGGCGAAAATTTTGGCGATTTTCAAAAGTGCTGGAATAAATTAATTGTGGCACTATTCCGACGTAATTTTGCGAGAGAAATCGATTGGGCGCAGTCCCAATACGCTGCGATCAACGCATCGAAAGTTACAGCCAAAAAACGAAAACCTGAATTTTCGACATTTTTCAGCAAGTGCTTTTTTCCTCGTATCTTCTCTCCCGTTGATCCCACGCTCCTTTTGCTGCGTTTTCTGTATTCCTTGGGGTCCAATTACTCGGGGAAGAGTCATACGAATCAATTCTGAGACGAAAAATTTTTTGGTCAAAAAAAAAGGAAGGTTAACCCCTCTGTATTTTTGGCGAAAATTTTGGCGATTTTCAAAAGTGCTGGAATAAATTAATTGTGGCACTATTTTGACGTAATTTTGCGAGAGAAATCGATTGGGCGCAGTCCCAATACGCTGCGATCAACGCATCGAAAGTTACAGCCAAAAAACGAAAACCTGAATTTTCGACATTTTTCAGCAGGTGCTTTTTTCCTCGTATCTTCTCTCCCGTTGATCCCACGCTCCTTTTGCTGCGTTTTCTGAATTCCTTGGGGTCCAATTGGTCGGGGAAGAGTCATACGAATCAATTCTGAGACGAAAAATTTTTTGGTCAAAAAAAAAGGAAGGTTAACCCCTTTGTATTTTTGGCGAAAATTTTGGCGATTTTCAAAAGTGCTGGAATAAATCAATTGTGGCACTATTCCGACGTAATTTTGCGAGAGAAATCGATTGGGCGCAGTCCCAATACGCTGCGATCAACGCATCGAAAGTTACAGCCAAAAAACGAAAACCTGAATTTTCGACATTTTTCAGCAGGTGCTTTTTTCCTCGTATCTTCTCTCCCGTTGATCCCACGCTCCTTTTGCTGCGTTTTCTGAGTTCCTTGGGGTCCAATTGGTCGGGAAAGAGTCATACGAATCAATTCTGAGACGAAAAATTTTTTGGTCAAAAAAAAAGGAAGGTTAACCCCTTTGTATTTTTGGCGAAAATTTACGCGATTTTCAAAAGTTCTGGAATAAATTAATTGGGGCACTATTCCGACGTAATTTTGCGGGAGAAATCGATTGGGCGCAGTCCCAATACGCTGCGATCAACGCATCGAAAGTTACAGCCAAAAAACGAAAACCTGAATTTTCGACATTTTTCAGCAGGTGCTTTTTTCCTCGTATCTTCTCTCCCGTTGATCCCACGCTCCTCTTGCTGCGTTTTCTGAATTCCTTGGGTCCAATTGGTCGGGGAAGAGTCATACGAATCAATTCTGAGACGAAAAATTTTTTGGTCAAAAAAAAAGGAAGGTTAACCCCTTTGTATTTTTGGCGGAAATTTTGGCGATTTTCAAAAGTGCTGGAATAAATTAATTGTGGCACTATTCCGACGTAATTTTGCGAGAGAAATCGATTGGGCGCAGTCCCAATACGCTGCGATCAACGCATCGAAAGTTACAGCCAAAAAACGAAAACCTGAATTTTCGACATTTTTCAGCAGGTGCTTTTTTCCTCGTATCTTCTCTCCCGTTGATCCCACGCTCCTTTTGCTGCGTTTTCTGAGTTCCTTGGGGTCCAATTGGTCGGGGAAGAGTCATACGAATCAATTCTGAGACGAAAAATTTTTTGGTCAAAAAAAAAGGAAGGTTAACCCCTTTGTATTTTTGGCGAAAATTTTGGCGATTTTCAAAAGTGCTGGAATAAATTAATTGTGGCACTATTCCGACGTAATTTTGCGAGAGAAATCGATTGGGCGCAGTCCCAATACGCTGCGATCAACGCATCGAAAGTTACAGCCAAAAAACGAAAACCTGAATTTTCGACATTTTTCAGCAGGTGCTTTTTTCCTTGTATCTTCTCTCCCGTTGATCCCACGCTCCTTTTGCTGCGTTTTCTGAGTTCCTTGGGGTCCAATTGGTCGGGGAAGAGTCATACGAATCAATTCTGAGACGAAAAATTTTTTGGTCAAAAAAAAAGAAAGGTTAACCCCTTTGTATTTTTGGCGAAAATTTTGGCGATTTTCAAAAGTGCTGGAATAAATTAATTGTGGCACTATTCCGACGTAATTTTGCGAGAGAAATCGATTGGGCGCAGTCCCAATACGCTGCGATCAACGCATCGAAAGTTACAGCCAAAAAACGAAAACCTGAATTTTCGACATTTTTCAGCAGGTGCTTTTTTCCTCGTATCTTCTCTCCCGTTGATCCCACGCTCCTTTTGCTGCGTTTTCTGTATTCCTTGGGGTCCAATTACTCGGGGAAGAGTCATACGAATCAATTCTGAGACGAAAAATTTTTTGGTCAAAAAAAAAGGAAGGTTAACCCCTTTGTATTTTTGGCGAAAATTTTGGCGATTTTCAAAAGTGCTGGAATAAATTAATTGTGGCACTATTCCGACGTAATTTTGCGAGAGAAATCGATTGGGCGCAGTCCCAATACGCTGCGATCAACGCATCGAAAGTTACAGCCAAAAAACGAAAACCTGAATTTTCGACATTTTTCAGCAGGTGCTTTTTTCCTCGTATCTTCTCTCCCGTTGATCCCACGCTCCTTTTGCTGCGTTTTCTGAGTTCCTTGGGGTCCAATTGGTCGGGAAAGAGTCATACGAATCAATTCTGAGACGAAAAATTTTTTGGTCAAAAAAAAAGGAAGGTTAACCCCTTTGTATTTTTGGCGAAAATTTACGCGATTTTCAAAAGTTCTGGAATAAATTAATTGGGGCACTATTCCGACGTAATTTTGCGGGAGAAATCGATTGGGCGCAGTCCCAATACGCTGCGATCAACGCATCGAAAGTTACAGCCAAAAAACGAAAACCTGAATTTTCGACATTTTTCAGCAGGTGCTTTTTTCCTCGTATCTTCTCTCCCGTTGATCCCACGCTCCTTTTGCTGCGTTTTCTGAGTTCCTTGGGGTCCAATTGGTCGGGGAAGAGTCATACGAATCAATTCTGAGACGAAAAATTTTTTGGTCAAAAAAAAAGGAAGGTTAACCCCTTTGTATTTTTGGCGAAAATTTTGGCGATTTTCAAAAGTGCTGGAATAAATTAATTGTGGCACTATTCCGACGTAATTTTGCGGGAGAAATCGATTGGGCGCAGTCCCAATACGCTGCGATCAACGCATCGAAAGTTACAGCCAAAAAACGAAAACCTGAATTTTCGACATTTTTCAGCAGGTGCTTTTTTCCTCGTATCTTCTCTCCCGTTGATCCCACGCTCCTTTTGCTGCGTTTTCTGAGTTCCTTGGGGTCCAATTGGTCGGGAAAGAGTCATACGAATCAATTCTGAGACGAAAAATTTTTTGGTCAAAAAAAAAGGAAGGTTAACCCCTTTGTATTTTTGGCGAAAATTTTGGCGATTTTCAAAAGTGCTGGAATAAATTAATTGTGGCATTATTCCGACGTAATTTTGCGAGAGAAATCGATTGGGCGCAGTCCCAATACGCTGCGATCAACGCATCGAAAGTAACAGCCAAAAAACGAAAACCTGAATTTTCGACATTTTTCAGCAGGTGCTTTTTTCCTCGTATCTTCTCTCCCGTTGATCCCACGCTCCTTTTGCTGCGTTTTCTGAATTCCTTGGGGTCCAATTGGTCGGGGAAGAGTCATACGAATCAATTCTGAGACGAAAAATTTTTTGGTCAAAAGAAAAGGAAGGTTAACCCCTTCGTATTTTTGGCGGAAATTTTGGCGATTTTCAAAAGTGCTGGAATAAATTAATTGTGGCACTATTCCGACGTAATTTTGCGAGAGAAATCGATTGGGCGCAGTCCCAATACGCTGCGATCAACGCATCGAAAGTTACAGCCAAAAAACGAAAACCTGAATTTTCGACATTTTTCAGCAGGTGCTTTTTTCCTCGTATCTTCTCTCCAGTTGATCCCACGCTCCTTTTGCTGCGTTTTCTGAAATCCTTAGGGTCCAATTGGTCGGGGAAGAGTCATACGAATCAATTCTGAGACGAAAAATTTTTTGGTCAAAAAAAAAGGAAGGTTAACCCCTTTGTATTTTTGGCGAAAATTTTGGCGATTTTCAAAAGTGCTGGAATAAATTAATTGTGGCATTATTCCGACGTAATTTTGCGAGAGAAATCGATTGGGCGCAGTCCCAATACGCTGCGATCAACGCATCGAAAGTTACAGCCAAAAAACGAAAACCTGAATTTTCGACATTTTTCAGCAGGTGCTTTTTTCCTCGTATCTTCTCTCCCGTTGATCCCACGCTCCTTTTGCTGCGTTTTCTGAATTCCTTGGGGTCCAATTGGTCGGGGAAGAGTCATACGAATCAATTCTGAGACGAAAAATTTTTTGGTCAAAAAAAAAGGAAGGTTAACCCCTTTGTATTTTTGGCGAAAATTTTGGCGATTTTCAAAAGTGCTGGAATAAATTAATTAAGGCACTATTCCGACGTAATTTTGCGAGAGAAATCGATTGGGCGCAGTCCCAATACGCTGCGATCAACGCATCGAAAGTTACAGCCAAAAAACGAAAACCTGAATTTTCGACATTTTTTAGCAGGTGCTTTTTTCCTCGTATCTTCTCTCCCGTTGATCCCACGCTCCTTTTGCTGCGTTTTCTGAGTTCCTTGGGGTCCAATTGGTCGGGAAAGAGTCATACGAATCAATTCTGAGACGAAAAATTTTTTGGTCAAAAAAAAAGGAAGGTTAACCCCTTTGTATTTTTGGCGAAAATTTTGGCGATTTTCAAAAGTGCTGGAATAAATTAATTGTGGCACTATTCCGACGTAATTTTGCGAGAGAAATCGATTGGGCGCAGTCCCAATACGCTGCGATCAACGCATCGAAAGTTACAGCCAAAAAACGAAAACCTGAATTTTCGACATTTTTCAGCAGGTGCTTTTTTCCTCGTATCTTCTCTCCCGTTGATCCCACGCTCCTTTTGTTGCGTTTTCTGAATTCCTTGGGGTCCAATTGGTCGGGGAAGAGTCATACGAATCAATTCTGAGACGAAAAATTTTTTGGTCAAAAAAAAAGGAAGGTTAACCCCTTTGTATTTTTGGCGAAAATTTTGGCGATTTTCAAAAGTGCTGGAATAAATTAATTGTGGCACTATTCCGACGTAATTTTGCGGGAGAAATCGATTGGGCGCAGTCCCAATACGCTGCGATCAACGCATCGAAAGTTACAGCCAAAAAACGAAAACCTGAATTTTCGACATTTTTCAGCAGGTGCTTTTTTCCTCGTATCTTCTCTCCCGTTGATCCCACGCTCCTTTTGCTGCGTTTTCTGAATTCCTTAGGGTCCAATTGGTCGGGGAAGAGTCATACGAATCAATTCTGAGACGAAAAATTTTTTGGTCAAAAAAAAAGGAAGGTTAACCCCTTTGTATTTTTGGCGAAAATTTACGCGATTTTCAAAAGTTCTGGAATAAATTAATTGGGGCACTATTCCGACGTAATTTTGCGGGAGAAATCGATTGTGCGCAGTCCCAATACGCTGCGATCAACGCATCGAAAGTTACAGCCAAAAAACGAAAACCTGAATTTTCGACATTTTTCAGCAGGTGCTTTTTTCCTCGTATCTTCTCTCCCGTTGAACCCACGCTCCTTTTGCTGCGTTTTCTGAATTCCTTGGGGTCCAATTGGTCGGGGAAGAGTCATACGAATCAATTCTGAGACGAAAAATTTTTTGGTCAAAAAAAAAGGAAGGTTAACCCCTTTGTATTTTTGGCGAAAATTTTGGCGATTTTCAAAAGTGCTGGAATAAATTAATTGTGGCACTATTCCGACGTAATTTTGCGGGAGAAATCGATTGGGCGCAGTCCCAATACGCTGCGATCAACGCATCGAAAGTTACAGCCAAAAAACGAAAACCTGAATTTTCGACATTTTTCAGCAGGTGCTTTTTTCCTCGTATCTTCTCTCCCGTTGATCCCACGCTCCTTTTGCTGCGTATTCTGAGTTCCTTGGGGTCCAATTGGTCGGGAAAGAGTCATACGAATCAATTCTGAGACGAAAAATTTTTTGGTCAAAAAAAAAGGAAGGTTCACCCCTTTGTATTTTTGGCGAAAATTTTCGCGATTTTCAAAAGTTCTGGAATAAATTAATTGGGGCACTATTCCGACGTAATTTTGCGGGAGAAATCGATTGGGCGCAGTCCCGAGGCGCTGCGAGCAACGCATCGAAAGTTACAGCCAAAAAACGAAAACCTGAATTTTCGACATTTTTCAGCAGGTGCTTTTTTCCTCGTATCTTCTCTCCCGTTGATCCCACGCTCCTTTTGCTGCGTTTTCTGAATTCCTTGGGGTCCAATTGGTCGGGGAAGAGTCATACGAATCAATTCTGAGACGAAAACTTTTTTGGTCAAAAAAAAAGGAGGGGTAACCCCTTTGTATTTTTGGCGAAAATTTTAGCGATTTTCGAAAGTGCTGGAATAAATTAATTGTGGCACTATTCCGACGTAATTTTGCGAGAGAAATCGATTGGGCGCAGTCCCAATACGCTGCGATCAACGCATCGAAAGTTACAGCCAAAAAACGAAAACCTGAATTATCGACATTTTTCAGCAGGTGCTTTTTTCCTCGTATCTTCTCTCCCGTTGATCCCACGCTCCTTTTGCTGCGTTTTCTGAATTCCTTGGGGTCCAATTGGTCGGGGAAGAGTCATACGAATCAATTCTGAGACGAAAAATTTTTTGGTCAAAAAAAAAGGAAGGTTAACCCCTTTGTATTTTTGGCGAAAATTTTGGCGATTTTCAAAAGTGCTGGAATAAATCAATTGCGGCACTATTCCGACGTAATTTTGCGAGAGAAATCGATTGGGCGCAGTCCCAATACGCTGCGATCAACGCATCGAAAGTTACAGCCAAAAAACGAAAACCTGAATTTTCGACATTTTTCAGCAGGTGCTTTTTTCCTCGTATCTTCTCTCCCGTTGATCCCACGCTCCTTTTGCTGCGTTTTCTGAGTTCCTTGGGGTCCAATTGGTCGGGAAAGAGTCATACGAATCAATTCTGAGACGAAAAATTTTTTGGTCAAAAAAAAAGGAAGGTTAACCCCTTTGTATTTTTGGCGAAAATTTTGGCGATTTTCAAAAGTGCTGGAATAAATTAGTTGCTGCACTATTCCGACGTAATTTTGCGAGAGAAATCGATTGGGCGCAGTTCCAATACGCTGCGATCAACGCATCGAAAGTTACAGCCAAAAAACGAAAACCTGAATTTTCGACATTTTTTAGCAGGTGCTTTTTTTCCTCGTATCTTCTCTCCCGTTGATCCCACGCTCCTTTTGCTGCGTTTTCTGAGTTCCTTGGGGTCCAATTGGTCGGGAAAGAGTCATACGAATCAATTCTGAGACGAAAAATTTTTTGGTCAAAAAAAAAGGAAGGTTAACCCCTTTGTATTTTTGGCGAAAATTTTGGCGATTTTCAAAAGTGCTGGAATAAATTAATTGTGGCACTATTCCGACGTAATTTTGCGAGAGAAATCGATTGGGCGCAGTCCCAATACGCTGCGATCAACGCATCGAAAGTTACAGCCAAAAAACGAAAACCTGAATTTTCGACATTTTTCAGCAGGTGCTTTTTTCCTCGTATCTTCTCTCCCGTTGATCCCACGCTCCTTTTGCTGCGTTTTCTGAATTCCTTGGGGTCCAATTGGTCGGGGAAGAGTCATACGAATCAATTCTGAGACGAAAACTTTTTTGGTCAAAAAAAAAGGAGGGGTAACCCCTTTGTATTTTTGGCGAAAATTTTAGCGATTTTCGAAAGTGCTGGAATAAATTAATAGTGGCACTATTCCGACGTAATTTTGCGAGAGAAATCGATTGGGCGCAGTCCCAATACGCTGCGATCAACGCATCGAAAGTTACAGCCAAAAAACGAAAACCTGAATTTTCGACATATTTCAGCAGGTGCTTTTTTCCTCGTATCTTCTCTCCCGTTGATCCCACGCTCCTTTTGCTGCGTTTTCTGAATTCCTTGGGGTCCAATTGGTCGGGGAAGAGTCATACGAATCAATTCTGAGACGAAAACTTTTTTGGTCAAAAAAAAAGGAGGGGTAACCCCTTTGTATTTTTGGCGAAAATTTTAGCGATTTTCGAAAGTGCTGGAATAAATTAATTGTGGCACTATTCGAACGTAATTTTGCGAGAGAAATCGATTGGGCGCAGTCCCAATACGCTGCGATCAACGCATCGAAAGTTACAGCCAAAAAACGAAAACCTGAATTTTCGACATTTTTCAGCAGGTGCTTTTTTCCTCGTATCTTCTCTCCCGTTGATCCCACGCTCCTTTTGCTGCGTTTTCTGAGTTCCTTAGGGTCCAATTGGTCGGGGAAGAGTCATACGAATGAATTCTGAGACGAAAAATTTTTTGGTCAAAAAAAAAGCTCGGTTAACCCCTTTGTATTTTTAGCGAAAATTTCCGCGATTTTCAAAAGTGCGGGAATAAATTATTTGTAGCACTATTCCGACGTAATTTTGCGAGAGAAATCGATTGGGCGCAGTCCCGAGGCGCTGCGAGCAACGCATCGAAAGTTACAGCCAAAAAACGAAAACCTGAATTTTCGACATTTTTCAGCAGGTGCTTTTTTCCTCGTATCTTCTCTCCCGTTGATCCCACGCTCCTTTTGCTGCGTTGTCTGAGTTCCTTGGGGTCCAATTGGTCGGGAAAGAGTCATACGAATCAATTCTGAGACGAAAAATTTTTTGGTCAAAAAAAAAGGAAGGCTAACCCCTATGTATTTTTGGCGAAAATTTTCGCGATTTTCAAAAGTGCTGGAATAAATTAATTGGGGCACTATACCGACGTAATTTTGCGGGAGAAATCGATTGGGCGCAGTCCCGAGGCGCTGCGAGCAACGCATCGAAAGTTACAGCCAAAAAACGAAAACCTGAATTTTCGACATTTTTCAGCAGGTGCTTTTTTCCTCGTATCTTCTGTCCCGTTGATCCCACGCTCCTTTTGCTGCGTTTTCTGAGTTCCTTGGGGTCCAATTGGTCGGGAAGGAGTCATACGAATCAATTCTGAGACGAAAAATTTTTTGGTCGAAAAAAAAGGAAGGTTAACCCCTTTGTATTTCTGGCGAAACTTTTGGCGATTTTCAAAAGTGCTGGAATAAATTAATTGTGGCATTATTCCGACGTAATTTTGCGAGAGAAATCGATTGGGCGCAGTCCCAATACGCTGCGATCAACGCATCGAAAGTTACAGCCAAAAAACGAAAACCTGAATTTTCGACATTTTTCAGCAGGTGCTTTTTTTCTCGTATCTTCTCTCCCGTTGATCCCACGCTCCTTTTGCTGCGTTTTCTGAATTCCTTGGGGTCCAATTGGTCGGGGAAGAGTCATACGAATCAATTCTGAGACGAAAAATTTTTTGGTCAAAAAAAAAGGAAGGTTAACCCCTTTGTATTTTTGGCGAAAATTTTGGCGATTTTCAAAAGTGCTGGAATAAATTATTTGTGGCACTATTCCGACGTAATTTTGCGAGAGAAATCGATTGGGCGCAGTCCCAATACGCTGCGATCAACGCATCGAAAGTTACAGCCAAAAAACGAAAACCTGAATTTTCGACATTTTTCAGCAGGTGCTTTTTTCCTCGTATCTTCTCTCCCGTTGAACCCACGCTCCTTTTGCTGCGTTTTCTGAATTCCTTGGGGTCCAATTGGTCGGGGAAGAGTCATACGAATCAATTCTGAGACGAAAAATTTTTTGGTCAAAAAAAAAGGAAGGTTAACCCCTTTGTATTTTTGGCGAAAATTTTCGCGATTTTCAAAAGTTCTGGAATAAATTAATTGGGGCACTATTCCGACGTAATTTTGCGGGAGAAATCGATTGGGCGCAGTCCCGAGGCGCTGCGATCAACGCATCGAAAGTTACAGCCAAAAAACGAAAACCTGAATTTTCGACATTTTTCAGCAGGTGCTTTTTTCCTCGTATCTTCTCTCCAGTTGATCCCACGCTCCTTTTGCTGCGTTTTCTGAATTCCTTAGGGTCCAATTGGTCGGGGAAGAGTCATACGAATCAATTCTGAGACGAAAAATTTTTTGGTCAAAAAAAAAGGAAGGTTAACCCCTTTGTATTTTAGGCGAAAATTTTGGCGATTTTCAAAAGTGCTGGAATAAATTAATTGTGGCACTATTCCGACGTAATTTTGCGAGAGAAATCGATTGGGCGCAGTCCCAATACGCTGCGATCAACGCATCGAAAGTTACAGCCAAAAAACGAAAACCTGAATTTTCGACATTTTTCAGCAGGTGCTTTTTTCCTCGTATCTTCTCTCCCGTTGATCCCACGCTCCTTTTGCTGCGTTTTCTGAGTTCCTTGGGGTCCAATTGGTCGGGAAAGAGTCATACGAATCAATTCTGAGACGAAAAATTTTTTGGTCGAAAAAAAAGGAAGGTTAACCCCTTTGTATTTCTGGCGAAAATTTTGGCGATTTTCAAAAGTGCTGGAATAAATTAATTGTGGCATTATTCCGACGTAATTTTGCGAGAGAAATCGATTGGGCGCAGTCCCAATACGCTGCGATCAACGCATCGAAAGTTACAGCCAAAAAACGAAAACCTGAATTTTCGACATTTTTCAGCAGGTGCTTTTTTTCTCGTATCTTCTCTCCCGTTGATCCCACGCTCCTTTTGCTGCGTTTTCTGAATTCCTTGGGGTCCAATTGGTCGGGGAAGAGTCATACGAATCAATTCTGAGACGAAAAATTTTTTGGTCAAAAAAAAAGGAAGGTTAACCCCTTTGTATTTTTGGCGAAAATTTTCGCGATTTTCAAAAGTGCTGGAATAAATTATTTGTGGCACTATTCCGACGTAATTTTGCGAGAGAAATCGATTGGGCGCAGTCCCAATACGCTGCGATCAACGCATCGAAAGTTACAGCCAAAAAACGAAAACCTGAATTTTCGACATTTTTCAGCAGGTGCTTTTTTCCTCGTATCTTCTCTCCCGTTGAACCCACGCTCCTTTTGCTGCGTTTTCTGAATTCCTTGGGGTCCAATTGGTCGGGGAAGAGTCATACGAATCAATTCTGAGACGAAAAATTTTTTGGTCAAAAAAAAAGGAAGGTTAACCCCTTTGTATTTTTGGCGAAAATTTTGGCGATTTTCAAAAGTGCTGGAATAAATTAATTGTGGCACTATTCCGACGTAATTTTGCGAGAGAAATCGATTGGGCGCAGTCCCAATACGCTGCGATCAACGCATCGAAAGTTACAGCCAAAAAACGAAAACCTGAATTTTCGACATTTTTCAGCAGGTGCTTTTTTCCTCGTATCTTCTCTCCCGTTGATCCCACGCTCCTTTTGCTGCGTTTTCTGAGTTCCTTGGGGTCCAATTGGTCGGGAAAGAGTCATACGAATCAATTCTGAGACGAAAAATTTTTTGGTCGAAAAAAAAGGAAGGTTAACCCCTTTGTATTTCTGGCGAAACTTTTGGCGATTTTCAAAAGTGCTGGAATAAATTAATTGTGGCATTATTCCGACGTAATTTTGCGAGAGAAATCGATTGGGCGCAGTCCCAATACGCTGCGATCAACGCATCGAAAGTTACAGCCAAAAAACGAAAACCTGAATTTTCGACATTTTTCAGCAGGTGCTTTTTTCCTCGTATCTTCTCTCCCGTTGATCCCACGCTCCTTTTGCTGCGTATTCTGAGTTCCTTGGGGTCCAATTGGTCGGGAAAGAGTCATACGAATCAATTCTGAGACGAAAAATTTTTTGGTCAAAAAAAAAGGAAGGTTAACCCCTTTGTATTTTTGGCGAAAATTTTGGCGATTTTCAAAAGTGCTGGAATAAATTATTTGTGGCACTATTCCGACGTAATTTTGCGAGAGAAATCGATTGGGCGCAGTCCCAATACGCTGCGATCAACGCATCGAAAGTTACAGCCAAAAAACGAAAACCTGAATTTTCGACATTTTTCAGCAGGTGCTTTTTTCCTCGTATCTTCTCTCCCGTTGAACCCACGCTCCTTTTGCTGCGTTTTCTGAATTCCTTGGGGTCCAATTGGTCGGGGAAGAGTCATACGAATCAATTCTGAGACGAAAAATTTTTTGGTCAAAAAAAAAGGAAGGTTAACCCCTTTGTATTTTAGGCGAAAATTTTGGCGATTTTCAAAAGTGCTGGAATAAATTAATTGTGGCACTATTCCGACGTAATTTTGCGAGAGAAATCGATTGGGCGCAGTCCCAATACGCTGCGATCAACGCATCGAAAGTTACAGCCAAAAAACGAAAACCTGAATTTTCGACATTTTTCAGCAGGTGCTTTTTTCCTCGTATCTTCTCTCCCGTTGATCCCACGCTCCTTTTGCTGCGTTTTCTGAGTTCCTTGGGGTCCAATTGGTCGGGAAAGAGTCATACGAATCAATTCTGAGACGAAAAATTTTTTGGTCGAAAAAAAAGGAAGGTTAACCCCTTTGTATTTCTGGCGAAAATCTTGGCGATTTTCAAAAGTGCTGGAATAAATTAATTGTGGCATTATTCCGACGTAATTTTGCGAGAGAAATCGATTGGGCGCAGTCCCAATACGCTGCGATCAACGCATCGAAAGTTACAGCCAAAAAACGAAAACCTGAATTTTCGACATTTTTCAGCAGGTGCTTTTTTTCTTGTATCTTCTCTCCCGTTGATCCCACGCTCCTTTTGCTGCGTTTTCTGAATTCCTTGGGGTCCAATTGGTCGGGGAAGAGTCATACGAATCAATTCTGAGACGAAAAATTTTTTGGTCAAAAAAAAAGGAAGGTTAACCCCTTTGTATTTTTGGCGAAAATTTTGGCGATTTTCAAAAGTGCTGGAATAAATTATTTGTGGCACTATTCCGACGTAATTTTGCGAGAGAAATCGATTGGGCGCAGTCCCAATACGCTGCGATCAACGCATCGAAAGTTACAGCCAAAAAACGAAAACCTGAATTTTCGACATTTTTCAGCAGGTGCTTTTTTCCTCGTATCTTCTCTCCCGTTGAACCCACGCTCCTTTTGCTGCGTTTTCTGAATTCCTTGGGGTCCAATTGGTCGGGGAAGAGTCATACGAATCAATTCTGAGACGAAAAATTTTTTGGTCAAAAAAAAAGGAAGGTTAACCCCTTTGTATTTTTGGCGAAAATTTTCGCGATTTTCAAAAGTTCTGGAATAAATTAATTGGGGCACTATTCCGACGTAATTTTGCGGGAGAAATCGATTGGGCGCAGTCCCGAGGCGCTGCGATCAACGCATCGAAAGTTACAGCCAAAAAACGAAAACCTGAATTTTCGACATTTTTCAGCAGGTGCTTTTTTCCTCGTATCTTCTCTCCCGTTGATCCCACGCTCCTTTTGCTGCGTTTCCTGAGTTCCTTAGGGTCCAATTGGTCGGGGAAGAGTCATACGAATGAATTCTGAGACGAAAAATTTTTTGGTCAAAAAAAAAGCTCGGTTAACCCCTTTGTATTTTTAGCGAAAATTTCCGCGATTTTCAAAAGTGCGGGAATAAATTATTTGTAGCACTATTCCGACGTAATTTTGCGAGAGAAATCGATTAGGCGCAGTCCCAATACGCTGCGATCAACGCATCGAAAGTTACAGCCAAAAAACGAAAACCTGAATTTTCGACATTTTTCAGCAGGTGCTTTTTTCCTCGTATCTTCTCTCCCGTTGATCCCACGCTCCTTTTGCTGCGTTTTCTGAGTTCCTTAGGGTCCAATTGGTCGGGGAAGTGTCACACGAATCAATTCTGAGACGAAAAATTTTTTGGTAAAAAAAAAGGAATGTTAACCCCTTTGTATTTTTGGCGAAAATTTTCGCGATTTTCAAAAGTGCTGGAATAAATTAATTGGGGCACTATACCGACGTAATTTTGCGGGAGAAATCGATTGGGCGCAGTCCCGAGGCGCTGCGAGCAACGCATCGAAAGTTACAGCCAAAAAACGAAAACCTGAATTTTCGACATTTTTCAGCAGATGTTTTTTTCCTCGTATCTTCTTTCCCGTTGATTCCACGCTCCTTTTGCTGCGTTTTCTGAGTTCCTTGGGGTCCAATTGGTCGGGGAAGTGTCACACGAATCAATTCTGAGACGAAAAATTTTTTGGTAAAAAAAAAGGAATGTTAACCCCTTTGTATTTTTGGCGAAAATTTTCGCGATTTCCAAAAGTGCCGGAATAAATTAATTGTGGCACTATTCCGACGTAATTTTGCGAGAGAAATCGATTGGGCGCAGTCCCAATACGCTGCGATCAACGCATCGAAAGTTACTGCCAAAAAACGAAAACCTGAATTTTCGACATTTTTCAGCAGGTGCTTTTTTCCTCGTATCTTCTCTCCCGTTGATCCCACGCTCCTTTTGCTGCGTTTTCTGAGTTCCTTGGGGTCCAATTGGTCGGGAAAGAGTCATACGAATCAATTCTGAGACGAAAAATTTTTTGGTCAAAAGAAAAGGAAGGTTAACCCCTTTGTATTTTTGGCGAAAATTTTGGCGATTTTCAAAAGTGCTGGAATAAATCAATTGTGGCACTATTCCGACGTAATTTTGCGAGAGAAATCGATTAGGCGCAGTCCCAATACGCTGCGATCAACGCATCGAAAGTTACAGCCAAAAAACGAAAACCTGAATTTTCGACATTTTTCAGCAGGTGCTTTTTTCCTCGTATCTTCTCTCCCGTTGATCCCACGCTCCTTTTGCTGCGTTTTCTGAATTCCTTGGGGTCCAATTGGTCGGGGAAGAGTCATACGAATCAATTCTGAGACGAAAAATTTTTTGGTCAAAAAAAAAGGAAGGTTAACCCCTTTGTATTTTTGGCGAAAATTTTGGCGATTTTCAAAAGTGCTGGAATAAATTAATTGTGGCACTATTCCGACGTAATTTTGCGAGAGAAATCGATTGGGCGCAGTCCCAATACGCTGCGATCAACGCATCGAAAGTTACAGCCAAAAAACGAAAACCTGAATTTTCGACATTTTTCAGCAGGTGCTTTTTTCCTCGTATCTTCTCTCCCGTTGATCCCACGCTCCTTTTGCTGCGTTGTCTGAGTTCCTTGGGGTCCAATTGGTCGGGAAAGAGTCATACGAATCAATTCTGAGACGAAAAATTTTTTGGTCAAAAAAAAAGGAAGGCTAACCCCTTTGTATTTTTGGCGAAAATTTTCGCGAATTTCAAAAGTGCTGGAATAAATTAATTGGGGCACTATACCGACGTAATTTTGCGGGAGAAATCGATTGGGCGCAGTCCCGAGGCGCTGCGAGCAACGCATCGAAAGTTACAGCCAAAAAACGAAAACCTGAATTTTCGACATTTTTCAGCAGGTGCTTTTTTCCTCGTATCTTCTCTCCAGTTGATCCCACGCTCCTTTTGCTGCGTTTTCTGAATTCCTTAGGGTCCAATTGGTCGGGGAAGAGTCATACGAATCAATTCTGAGAAGAAAAATTTTTTGGTCAAAAAAAAAGGAAGGTTAACCCCTTTGTATTTTAGGCGAAAATTTTGGCGATTTTCAAAAGTGCTGGAATAAATTAATTGTGGCACTATTCCGACGTAATTTTGCGAGAGAAATCGATTGGGCGCAGTCCCAATACGCTGCGATCAACGCATCGAAAGTTACAGCCAAAAAACGAAAACCTGAATTTTCGACATTTTTCAGCAGGTGCTTTTTTCCTCGTATCTTCTCTCCCGTTGATCCCACGCTCCTTTTGCTGCGTTTTCTGAGTTCCTTGGGGTCCTATTGGTCGGGAAAGAGTCATACGAATCAATTCTGAGTCGAAAAATTTTTTGGTCGAAAAAAAAGGAAGGTTAACCCCTTTGTATTTCTGGCGAAAATTTTGGCGATTTTCAAAAGTGCTGAAATAAATTAATTGTGGCATTATTCCGACGTAATTTTGCGAGAGAAATCGATTGGGCGCAGTCCCAATACGCTGCGATCAACGCATCGAAAGTTACAGCCAAAAAACGAAAACCTGAATTTTCGACATTTTTCAGCAGGTGCTTTTTTTCTCGTATCTTCTCTCCCGTTGATCCCACGCTCCTTTTGCTGCGTTTTCTGAATTCCTTGGGGTCCAATTGGTCGGGGAAGAGTCATACGAATCAATTCTGAGACGAAAAATTTTTTGGTCAAAAAAAAAGGAAGGTTAACCCCTTTGTATTTTTGGCGAAAATTTTGGCGATTTTCAAAAGTGCTGGAATAAATTATTTGTGGCACTATTCCGACGTAATTTTGCGAGAGAAATCGATTGGGCGCAGTCCCAATACGCTGCGATCAACGCATCGAAAGTTACAGCCAAAAAACGAAAACCTGAATTTTCGACATTTTTCAGCAGGTGCTTTTTTCCTCGTATCTTCTCTCCCGTTGAACCCACGCTCCTTTTGCTGCGTTTTCTGAATTCCTTGGGGTCCAATTGGTCGGGGAAGAGTCATACGAATCAATTCTGAGACGAAAAATTTTTTGGTCAAAAAAAAAGGAAGGTTAACCCCTTTGTATTTTTGGCGAAAATTTTCGCGATTTTCAAAAGTTCTGGAATAAATTAATTGGGGCACTATTCCGACGTAATTTTGCGGGAGAAATCGATTGGGCGCAGTCCCGAGGCGCTGCGATCAACGCATCGAAAGTTACAGCCAAAAAACGAAAACCTGAATTTTCGACATTTTTCAGCAGGTGCTTTTTTCCTCGTATCTTCTCTCCAGTTGATCCCACGCTCCTTTTGCTGCGTTTTCTGAATTCCTTAGGGTCCAATTGGTCGGGGAAGAGTCATACGAATCAATTCTGAGACGAAAAATTTTTTGGTCAAAAAAAAAGGAAGGTTAACCCCTTTGTATTTTAGGCGAAAATTTTGGCGATTTTCAAAAGTGCTGGAATAAATTAATTGTGGCACTATTCCGACGTAATTTTGCGAGAGAAATCGATTGGGCGCAGTCCCAATACGCTGCGATCAACGCATCGAAAGTTACAGCCAAAAAACGAAAACCTGAATTTTCGACATTTTACAGCAGGTGCTTTTTTCCTCGTATCTTCTCTCCCGTTGATCCCACGCTCCTTTTGCTGCGTTTTCTGAATTCCTTGGGGTCCAATTGGTCGGGGAAGAGTCATACGAATCAATTCTGAGACGAAAACTTTTTTGGTCAAAAAAAAAGGAGGGGTAACCCCTTTGTATTTTTGGCGAAAATTTTAGCGATTTTCGAAAGTGCTGGAATAAATTAATTGTGGCACTATTCCGACGTAATTTTGCGAGAGAAATCGATTGGGCGCAGTCCCAATACGCTGCGATCAACGCATCGAAAGTTACAGCCAAAAAACGAAAACCTGAATTTTCGACATTTTTCAGCAGGTGCTTTTTTCCTCGTATCTTCTCTCCCGTTGATCCCACGCTCCTTTTGCTGCGTTTTCTGAGTTCCTTGGGGTCCAATTGGTCGGGAAAGAGTCATACGAATCAATTCTGAGACGAAAAATTTTTTGGTCAAAAAAAAAGGAAGGTTAACCCCTTTGTATTTCTGGCGAAAATTTTGGCGATTTTCAAAAGTGCTGGAATAAATTAATTGTGGCATTATTCCGACGTAATTTTGCGAGAGAAATCGATTGGGCGCAGTCCCAATACGCTGCGATCAACGCATCGAAAGTTACAGCCAAAAAACGAAAACCTGAATTTTCGACATTTTTCAGCAGGTGCTTTTTTTCTCGTATCTTCTCTCCCGTTGATCCCACGCTCCTTTTGCTGCGTTTTCTGAATTCCTTGGGGTCCAATTGGTCGGGGAAGAGTCATACGAATCAATTCTGAGACGAAAAATTTTTTGGTCAAAAAAAAAGGAAGGTTAACCCCTTTGTATTTTTGGCGAAAATTTTGGCGATTTTCAAAAGTGCTGGAATAAATTATTTGTGGCACTATTCCGACGTAATTTTGCGAGAGAAATCGATTGGGCGCAGTCCCAATACGCTGCGATCAACGCATCGAAAGTTACAGCCAAAAAACGAAAACCTGAATTTTCGACATTTTTCAGCAGGTTCTTTTTTCCTCGTATCTTCTCTCCCGTTGAACCCACGCTCCTTTTGCTGCGTTTTCTGAATTCCTTGGGGTCCAATTGGTCGGGGAAGAGTCATACGAATCAATTCTGAGACGAAAAATTTTTTGGTCAAAAAAAAAGGAAGGTTAACCCCTTTGTATTTTTGGCGAAAATTTTCGCGATTTTCAAAAGTTCTGGAATAAATTAATTGGGGCACTATTCCGACGTAATTTTGCGGGAGAAATCGATTGGGCGCAGTCCCGAGGCGCTGCGAGCAACGCATCGAAAGTTACAGCCAAAAAACGAAAACCTGAATTTTCGACATTTTTCAGCAGGTGCTTTTTTCCTCGTATCTTCTCTCCTGTTGATCCCACGCTCCTTTTGCTGCGTTTTCTGAATTCCTTGGGGTCCAATTGGTCGGGGAAGAGTCATACGAATCAATTCTGAGACGAAAACTTTTTTGGTCAAAAAAAAAGGAGGGGTAACCCCTTTGTATTTTTGGCGAAAATTTTAGCGATTTTCGAAAGTGCTGGAATAAATTAATTGTGGCACTATTCCGACGTAATTTTGCGAGAGAAATCGATTGGGCGCAGTCCCAATACGCTGCGATCAACGCATCGAAAGTTACAGCCAAAAAACGAAAACCTGAATTTTCGACATTTTTCAGCAGGTGCTTTTTTCCTCGTATCTTCTCTCCCGTTGATCCCACGCTCCTTTTGCTGCGTTTTCTGAGTTCCTTGGGGTCCAATTGGTCGGGAAAGAGTCATACGAATCAATTCTGAGACGAAAAATTTTTTGGTCAAAAGAAAAGGAAGGTTAACCCCTTTGTATTTTTGGCGAAAATTTTGGCGATTTTCGAAAGTGCTGGAATAAATTAATTGTGGCACTATTCCGACGTAATTTTGCGAGAGAAATCGATTGGGCGCAGTCCCAATACGCTGCGATCAACGCATCGAAAGTTACAGCCAAAAAACGAAAACCTGAATTTTCGACATTTTTCAGCAGGTGCTTTTTTCCTCGTATCTTCTCTCCCGTTGATCCCACGCTCCTTTTGCTGCGTTTTCTGAGTTCCTTGGGGTCCAATTGGTCGGGAAAGAGTCATACGAATCAATTCTGAGACGAAAAATTTTTTGGTCAAAAAAAAAGGAAGGTTAACCCCTTTGTATTTCTGGCGAAAATTTTGGCGATTTTCAAAAGTGCTGGAATAAATTAATTGTGGCATTATTCCGACGTAATTTTGCGAGAGAAATCGATTGGGCGCAGTCCCAATACGCTGCGATCAACGCATCGAAAGTTACAGCCAAAAAACGAAAACCTGAATTTTCGACATTTTTCAGCAGGTGCTTTTTTTCTCGTATCTTCTCTCCCGTTGATCCCACGCTCCTTTTGCTGCGTTTTCTGAATTCCTTGGGGTCCAATTGGTCGGGGAAGAGTCATACGAATCAATTCTGAGACGAAAAATTTTTTGGTCAAAAAAAAAGGAAGGTTAACCCCTTTGTATTTTTGGCGAAAATTTTGGCGATTTTCAAAAGTGCTGGAATAAATTATTTGTGGCACTATTCCGACGTAATTTTGCGAGAGAAATCGATTGGGCGCAGTCCCAATACGCTGCGATCAACGCATCGAAAGTTACAGCCAAAAAACGAAAACCTGAATTTTCGACATTTTTCAGCAGGTTCTTTTTTCCTCGTATCTTCTCTCCCGTTGAACCCACGCTCCTTTTGCTGCGTTTTCTGAATTCCTTGGGGTCCAATTGGTCGGGGAAGAGTCATACGAATCAATTCTGAGACGAAAAATTTTTTGGTCAAAAAAAAAGGAAGGTTAACCCCTTTGTATTTTTGGCGAAAATTTTCGCGATTTTCAAAAGTTCTGGAATAAATTAATTGGGGCACTATTCCGACGTAATTTTGCGGGAGAAATCGATTGGGCGCAGTCCCGAGGCGCTGCGAGCAACGCATCGAAAGTTACAGCCAAAAAACGAAAACCTGAATTTTCGACATTTTTCAGCAGGTGCTTTTTTCCTCGTATCTTCTCTCCTGTTGATCCCACGCTCCTTTTGCTGCGTTTTCTGAATTCCTTGGGGTCCAATTGGTCGGGGAAGAGTCATACGAATCAATTCTGAGACGAAAACTTTTTTGGTCAAAAAAAAAGGAGGGGTAACCCCTTTGTATTTTTGGCGAAAATTTTAGCGATTTTCGAAAGTGCTGGAATAAATTAATTGTGGCACTATTCCGACGTAATTTTGCGAGAGAAATCGATTGGGCGCAGTCCCAATACGCTGCGATCAACGCATCGAAAGTTACAGCCAAAAAACGAAAACCTGAATTTTCGACATTTTTCAGCAGGTGCTTTTTTCCTCGTATCTTCTCTCCCGTTGATCCCACGCTCCTTTTGCTGCGTTTTCTGAGTTCCTTGGGGTCCAATTGGTCGGGAAAGAGTCATACGAATCAATTCTGAGACGAAAAATTTTTTGGTCAAAAGAAAAGGAAGGTTAACCCCTTTGTATTTTTGGCGAAAATTTTGGCGATTTTCAAAAGTGCTGGAATAAATTAATTGTGGCACTATTCCGACGTAATTTTGCGAGAGAAATCGATTAGGCGCAGTCCCAATACGCTGCGATCAACGCATCGAAAGTTACAGCCAAAAAACGAAAACCTGAATTTTCGACATTTTTCAGCAGGTGCTTTTTTCCTCGTATCTTCTCTCCCGTTGATCCCACGCTCCTTTTGCTGCGTTTCCTGAGTTCCTTAGGGTCCAATTGGTCGGGGAAGAGTCATACGAATGAATTCTGAGACGAAAAATTTTTTGGTCAAAAAAAAAGCTCGGTTAACCCCTTTGTATTTTTAGCGAAAATTTCCGCGATTTTCAAAAGTGCGGGAATAAATTATTTGTAGCACTATTCCGACGTAATTTTGCGAGAGAAATCGATTGGGCGCAGTCCCGAGGCGCTGCGAGCAACGCATCGAAAGTTACAGCCAAAAAACGAAAACCTGAATTTTCGACATTTTTCAGCAGGTGCTTTTTTCCTCGTATCTTCTCTCCCGTTGATCCCACGCTCCTTTTGCTGCGTTTTCTGAATTCCTTGGGGTCCAATTGGTCGGGGAAGAGTCATACGAATCAATTCTGAGACGAAAAATTTTTTGGTCAAAAAAAAAGGAAGGTTAACCCCTTTGTATTTTTGGCGAAAATTTCGGCGATTTTCAAAAGTGCTGGAATAAATTAATTGTGGCACTATTCCGACGTAATTTTGCGAGAGAAATCGATTGGGCGCAGTCCCAATACGCTGCGATCAACGCATCGAAAGTTACAGCCAAAAAACGAAAACCTGAATTTTCGACATTTTTCAGCAGGTGCTTTTTTCCTCGTATCTTCTCTCCCGTTGATCCCACGCTCCTTTTGCTGCGTTTTCTGAGTTCCTTGGGGTCCAATTGGTCGGGAAAGAGTCATACGAATCAATTCTGAGACGAAAAATTTTTTGGTCAAAAAAAAAGGAAGGTTAACCCCTTTGTATTTCTGGCGAAAATTTTGGCGATTTTCAAAAGTGCTGGAATAAATTAATTGTGGCATTATTCCGACGTAATTTTGCGAGAGAAATCGATTGGGCGCAGTCCCAATACGCTGCGATCAACGCATCGAAAGTTACAGCCAAAAAACGAAAACCTGAATTTTCGACATTTTTCAGCAGGTGCTTTTTTTCTCGTATCTTCTCTCCCGTTGATCCCACGCTCCTTTTGCTGCGTTTTCTGAATTCCTTGGGGTCCAATTGGTCGGGGAAGAGTCATACGAATCAATTCTGAGACGAAAAATTTTTTGGTCAAAAAAAAAGGAAGGTTAACCCCTTTGTATTTTTGGCGAAAATTTTGGCGATTTTCAAAAGTGCTGGAATAAATTATTTGTGGCACTATTCCGACGTAATTTTGCGAGAGAAATCGATTGGGCGCAGTCCCAATACGCTGCGATCAACGCATCGAAAGTTACAGCCAAAAAACGAAAACCTGAATTTTCGACATTTTTCAGCAGGTTCTTTTTTCCTCGTATCTTCTCTCCCGTTGAACCCACGCTCCTTTTGCTGCGTTTTCTGAATTCCTTGGGGTCCAATTGGTCGGGGAAGAGTCATACGAATCAATTCTGAGACGAAAAATTTTTTGGTCAAAAAAAAAGGAAGGTTAACCCCTTTGTATTTTTGGCGAAAATTTTCGCGATTTTCAAAAGTTCTGGAATAAATTAATTGGGGCACTATTCCGACGTAATTTTGCGGGAGAAATCGATTGGGCGCAGTCCCGAGGCGCTGCGAGCAACGCATCGAAAGTTACAGCCAAAAAACGAAAACCTGAATTTTCGACATTTTTCAGCAGGTGCTTTTTTCCTCGTATCTTCTCTCCCGTTGATCCCACGCTCCTTTTGCTGCGTTTTCTGAATTCCTTGGGGTCCAATTGGTCGGGGAAGAGTCATACGAATCAATTCTGAGACGAAAACTTTTTTGGTCAAAAAAAAAGGAGGGGTAACCCCTTTGTATTTTTGGCGAAAATTTTAGCGATTTTCGAAAGTGCTGGAATAAATTAATTGTGGCACTATTCCGACGTAATTTTGCGAGAGAAATCGATTGGGCGCAGTCCCAATACGCTGCGATCAACGCATCGAAAGTTACAGCCAAAAAACGAAAACCTGAATTTTCGACATTTTTCAGCAGGTGCTTTTTTCCTCGTATCTTCTCTCCCGTTGATCCCACGCTCCTTTTGCTGCGTTTTCTGAGTTCCTTGGGGTCCAATTGGTCGGGAAAGAGTCATACGAATCAATTCTGAGACGAAAAATTTTTTGGTCAAAAGAAAAGGAACGTTAACCCCTTTGTATTTTTGGCGAAAATTTTGGCGATTTTCAAAAGTGCTGGAATAAATTAATTGTGGCACTATTCCGACGTAATTTTGCGAGAGAAATCGATTAGGCGCAGTCCCAATACGCTGCGATCAACGCATCGAAAGTTACAGCCAAAAAACGAAAACCTGAATTTTCGACATTTTTCAGCAGGTGCTTTTTTCCTCGTATCTTCTCTCCCGTTGATCCCACGCTCCTTTTGCTGCGTTTCCTGAGTTCCTTAGGGTCCAATTGGTCGGGGAAGAGTCATACGAATGAATTCTGAGACGAAAAATTTTTTGGTCAAAAAAAAAGCTCGGTTAACCCCTTTGTATTTTTAGCGAAAATTTCCGCGATTTTCAAAAGTGCGGGAATAAATTATTTGTAGCACTATTCCGACGTAATTTTGCGAGAGAAATCGATTGGGCGCAGTCCCGAGGCGCTGCGAGCAACGCATCGAAAGTTACAGCCAAAAAACGAAAACCTGAATTTTCGACATTTTTCAGCAGGTGCTTTTTTCCTCGTATCTTCTCTCCCGTTGATCCCACGCTCCTTTTGCTGCGTTTTCTGAATTCCTTGGGGTCCAATTGGTCGGGGAAGAGTCATACGAATCAATTCTGAGACGAAAAATTTTTTGGTCAAAAAAAAAGGAAGGTTAACCCCTTTGTATTTTTGGCGAAAATTTCGGCGATTTTCAAAAGTGCTGGAATAAATTAATTGTGGCACTATTCCGACGTAATTTTGCGAGAGAAATCGATTGGGCGCAGTCCCAATACGCTGCGATCAACGCATCGAAAGTTACAGCCAAAAAACGAAAACCTGAATTTTCGACATTTTTCAGCAGGTGCTTTTTTCCTCGTATCTTCTCTCCCGTTGATCCCACGCTCCTTTTGCTGCGTTTTCTGAGTTCCTTGGGGTCCAATTGGTCGGGAAAGAGTCATACGAATCAATTCTGAGACGAAAAATTTTTTGGTCAAAAAAAAAGGAAGGTTAACCCCTTTGTATTTTTGGCGAAAATTTTGGCGATTTTCAAAAGTGCTGGAATAAATTAATTGTGGCACTATTCCGACGTAATTTTGCGAGAGAAATCGATTGGGCGCAGTCCCAATACGCTGCGATCAACGCATCGAAAGTTACTGCCAAAAAACGAAAACCTGAATTTTCGACATTTTTCAGCAGATGTTTTTTTCCTCGTATCTTCTTTCCCGTTGATTCCACGCTCCTTTTGCTGCGTTTTCTGAGTTCCTTGGGGTCCAATTGGTCGGGGAAGTGTCACACGAATCAATTCTGAGACGAAAAATTTTTTGGTAAAAAAAAAAGGAATGTTAACCCCTTTGTATTTTTGGCGAAAATTTTCGCGATTTCCAAAAGTGCCGGAATAAATTAATTGTGGCACTATTCCGACGTAATTTTGCGAGAGAAATCGATTGGGCGCAGTCCCAATACGCTGCGATCAACGCATCGAAAGTTACTGCCAAAAAACGAAAACCTGAATTTTCGACATTTTTCAGCAGGTGCTTTTTTCGTCGTATCTTCTCTCCCGTTGATCCCACGCTCCTTTTGCTGCGTTTTCTGAGTTCCTTGGGGTCCAATTGGTCGGGGAAGAGTCACACGAATCAATTTTGAGAGGAAAAATTTTTTGGTAAAAAAAAAGGAAGGTTAACCCCTTTGTATTTCTGGCGAAAATTTTCGCGATTTCCAAAAGTGCTGGAATAAATCAATTGTGGCACTATTCCGACGTAATTTTGCGAGAGAAGTCGATTGGGCGCAATGTGTATAGACTGCGATCATCGCATCAAGAGTTACATACAAAAAACCCGAGATTCCGTAGTCTTGCCTTAGCTCGTACCCATACGGTGTTCTTCATCTGCAGGTTTCAGTCTAAGAATTCAAATTCGTCCCAAAAAATCGAAATTCTCAGGACCACCCTGTGGCCAACGGATTAATGTTTACGGCTGAAATACATAACATTCGTGACGCGTTCTTGAAACGGTGGTGAAAAAAAATACATGCTCTCGCAGGATAAGATTTATGATGTATGTTTTTGTATTATCTTTATTTCATGTAACCTGTATTTAAATAATTACAAAGTCAATTTACATAGTTTCATCCTTGTAATTCCTTAACTGTTGGTCGTCCGTTGTTCCAGATCTTGTTTCACATTTATGAGGGTCCAATTAGTCTCAAAAGAATCATACAAATCCATGTTGAGAAGCAAAATTCTTAGGTTGAAAATGTATTGGATTCGTGGTTAAAATTTGGACCATTCTGAAATATACAATCAAGTCTTTAATTCATTACGTCGACGGAATTTTGCGAGAGAAAACCGTCGCGTGCAATCTCAACTCGCTGCGAATATTTGATCAAAAAGATACAGTCGCAAGACATGAAAATTTCACATCAGCTGGCTTTTAAAGTAGTGGGGAAAGCAATTTACAAAATTATAGCTACAAAGTTACAGTTTCAGTTTATTAAATATGTTCTATATCTGGTATATGCGTTCGGGTGTCAGCGTTCCATACTTTACAAGATGTTAAGTACTGTTGAACCGAAGGACGAAAAAAAAATGCATTAAAATTACTGAACATTAGATAAAACATCTAACTATTATACGAGGTAAAAATAATGCAATATACGTTAAGGTGTAGGTAGAATCTGAAAAATGTTATACGAGATAGTCATTATTGTAGTTTGTAGGTTGAATTTGAGTTCAGGCTCGCGTGCAAGTGCAATATAGATACATCTGCGAAATTTATGACAGTGTATTCGTACGATTTTATACGTACGACAACTTTCATTAACATGTGCGGTAAAAACTTTCCTGCACTGATAGAAAACGTTTGCGCATTGTCAGGAAAGTTTGCGCTCTGCTGGCGGTGTGCAAAATCGGTCGGACTTTCCGTCACAGGCGTAACAAAAAATAGAGGACGAGACGAACTCGCGCGAAACTCTCCTTTCGGTTCATGCTTCGCTTCTCATTCGATGTGCGGGCACTGCTACGTTTGCGCACTAGTATCGAAATGCACTATTACTAAATTTCTCGGGTCCATTTCGTCTAGAAGGGTTTATTCGAATTGAGTTCCGGACGAAATGATTTTCGCAAACACTATCAAAGTTGAGGCTGACTCTTTATTACCTCCCGGGAACACTGCCGACTACGATTATTTATATAATTCTCAAAGCAAATATCGTCTGCCGTTACAACAACGTAACATGTAGTTTGAACTCCGGAAGTAAATTACTTTAAGATTAGTTAAATTAACAGCTAGTTAATGTATATATAAACTCACGAGACCTTACCGTTCTTTCATGCTGCCCATTGACCAAGAAATCAAAACGGCATCAACTGCGAAATAATTTCCACCGGATCCACGTTGAGTTCTGACATAATCCAGAACGTACCCTGCACTCATCGCTGCAGATAAACGATGTCAAAGTGGTATCTGACGGGCAACGGTGTGCTCGATCATCTCGTTAATTGAAATAGCCTGAGAACGATGGAACGGTGCAGGGATCAGATAACTATCCTATTGTATCGCGAATGAACCCCATCGATATCCGATTGAATCGAAGTTATCGGTATGGTTGGCACGTCGAGGTCGGTTGGACGTACCGCCGTTCTTAGAAAAGTAGCTTTAATGCTGCCCAATTCTTCAGGTTCTGAGGGAAGAAGGAGGAGGAGGGTGGGGGCCGAGAAAGGGAGATCACGATACGGAGGATTGACGGATAGAAAGACGATCCTCGGGTCGAACAAGCACCTTTTTTCCTATGTTAAGATTCGGCGTTATTTTGGGCCGTATGGTCAATCGATATTAATTTGTATCAGTTTCAAAATTCTACGACACGATAATTTCATCCCTTTTCAAGGGATTATACACGAGGCTCGTTTTGTTCTGCCGACGATATTAACGTGTCTTACGTAGAAATGATAAATAAATAGTTAACGTACTCGCGGAGATAGTTATACTGCTGAATTATACGAAATGAAATGATATACCGCACTATTTCCTTCCCTCCACGGCGTTCATAACGTATTCCGGGAACGTAGCCAAAGAGGAGACCCTTGATTTTTAACCCCTCGACTTTCAGCCCTCGTCGCAGTCCCTCGACTCCGAACCACCCTCGTTCCGTTGCAACCCCATCGCGGGAGACATTCCGGAATGACTTATCAACCGGGCTACTGGGTTAATATGAAACGAATAGCGTTGAAATATTTCTTTGCCGTATTTATACCGATTCCTGCAGGCGAAAACGAGGAGGCGAACGGTACGCGGAACGGGCACGGAGATTTCTGTTTATCTTATTCATTTCGCGCACGTACTTCACCCCTGTCCCAAAATTATAGAAATCAAAAGTTCCAGCGCAGAGGAGAGATGAGGCTGAACTTTCGGACTTACTATTCCGAAAACGTCAACTTTTCAACGAGCCCTCGCAGTAGTCGGGAGGATTGATTCGGGGGGAGGGGAGAGATTTTCAATCCTAATTCCTAGTCTGTCGGCACAACCTAAGCAGTACTTCTCCGGGTTTTCACCCAACAAAGAAGCTTGGTTTCATTTATTCATTTATCGACTACCTCGTACATTGTTATTGGCTTTGTAAGTAACTTGTAATTAAAATAAATTCTTCATTACCCCGTCTACTCTTCTTTAATAAATTTTCTTCTATTATCGACAAGAGCTTGAATTTTTTTTTTTTTTTTTTATCCACTTACTCTTTTCCTGCAGTATAATATTATACGCGAGCACGATCTGCGCAACGTCGAGGGTAAAAACTGCCCCTAATAAATTAAGCTAATTGCATTCCATAGACGGAGTTGATGCTTGCAACGTGAAACCGGTGAATCAAAAAAGAACGATTACAGATACAGGGCAAGTATACGATAGATAAATTATTCCGTGGATTACAGGATAGAGAGTTTGAACTTTAAACCTACAATTATCCTGCATTAGAAGTATCACTCCCTCCATGCCATGATTCTGAAACACAAATTGTATAATCAGGTTAAGTGTCCTATTAGACTAAATGGATTTTCATTCGGTACACATGCATATATGTACACACACCGTAGATATCTTAAATTTTAAAGTAGGGGGCATCCAACGTTCTATATATATATATATATATATACAGTGCCAATTTGTGAGAGCACCCCGCGTCATATGGGCTGTAATCAATTTATTATTCCTTGTTAGGATAGGGCGTCGCCTGAAATATAGGGAATACGTTAAGTTTTTTTTCCTTTTTTTTTTCTTGCGCGGCAAATATTTCCAGTTCAACATCGCTCACGATCACGGGTAAAAGGGCTCACCCCTCATCAGCAATTCGCGAAATAGGAGGTCGAATTCGCCGGTTCTTTTATCCTCCTCCTCCTCCTCCTACTCCTTGCTGCGAATTGTGTATGTAGGTATGGTATACATAAGTACCGACGTAATATCCACCGGTGCAGACGTTTCCGACGTATTGGTGACTTATGATTGGCGCTTCGGCTCCGCGCCCGCTGCAAATAAAAATGTTAATGCGCCTTTGTTACACTCCGGCATACATTATGGAGGAGCGGAGGAGGGATATATATATACATCTATGTATACCTCGGGAAAATTTTTCTTTTTTTTTTTTTTTTCTTTTTTTTTCACGAAAATTTAAAGAAGCGAAACGGAATAGGTAATATTATTACACCGAACGGGGGTGCTTGCCAAGGACCACGGTTAAATGGTTCTCTTTACCTTTTCCCTTCTTTGTGCGGGCCAAACGTCTTTTACGCTTCTACTCTCACCGCCTCGAACTCCTCAACGGTGAGAAATAACCCCGGGTAGGCAGCCGGCTTCTCGTTTCTCAAACTCGACGACTCCGCGAATTATTCAACATACTCTAAAGTCCGCACGTCTGAACCGCGGTGGAAAGATCTCAGCCTGATATTGAAAAGGGGCCTCAGACCATGAAAATTCATAATAATTACCTAAGCTCTACTCATCGGTTTTACGCGTGAAAATGATTCGCTGGAATTTTTTATCGAATATTATTGATCCATCAGGATCATTGGAGAGAGCATTCAGAAACAAACGTACAATGCAGATGAGAGAAAAGTCTCATTAAAAACATGCTCGCTTTACGTGAAGCGAATTTCTTGCTACCGAGACATTTCCCGCATATGCATGCTGCATTTTTTCCAGATGATCTATCGATCCTGCACGGATCGCTCTGCGGTGCCGTTAGCTTTTCAAACAGACCTGAGTAAATACTGGCCGAATTAAAACATCCTGTGGGGCAGTTACTGGGTTTGGGGTAGCAAAAGGAAACTAGGGAGCTAAGTCGTAAAGGATTGGGAAAGGCGAGCCACGGTTAGGTTAGGTTAGACGGCGTCCGATTATTCCCCGTTTCTATCTCGGCACCCAATTTCGCTCGATCCATTGGGGATTTTAATTAACTAACCACGCTGCGACATAACCGAGAAAGCCTATCATCGAGTATTTACTTGGTTAAATCGGAGCCGGATCGAAGAGAAAACTTTTTTCTTTGATTTATTTCTCAACGGAGTTTCTCTCCACTGCAGTGGATATGGCAAAAGAATGCGCGACTTCGATGAAAAAATATTCAGACGATTATCTGCGTGGGATATTGGAGTATATATTAAATTATACCTTTTTATTATTCTAACTCGAGTGGCTGTATACCAGATGTCGTTTGAACATCCCAATCAAAGAAATTTGCATACAGAAATTGGCGAGTTAAAAAAAGCGTCGAGTCGATCAACTCCCTCGATAGTTGATCCTGACCCGATTCGACGATTCGTATAAAGGGATTCGAAATGCAATTTCATCCAGGACTGTTCTCGAGCGGGAAATTTTTTTTTTCTGGATCAAAATTTTCAAGTTTATTTTGACACGGGGCAGGCAACCGTGC
Organism: Neodiprion lecontei; assembly: GCF_021901455.1. NCBI lineage: Eukaryota > Metazoa > Arthropoda > Insecta > Hymenoptera > Diprionidae > Neodiprion > Neodiprion lecontei. Next base: position 4,954,243 of record NC_060263.1, on the reverse strand, counting down.
CGTCAACAAAGCAATGCATTCCACGGGGTTTATTTGACGTGATTTATAAAGAAGTAGAGAGAAGGGGAAAAAAAAAAAAACAAATACATAAGAAGGACAAAGCTCGCTCGTTGGGTAATATGAAAAAAGATTATTAAGTTTATCGAGCCATATTTCCTTCGTAGAATGTACGAAATTGGGGTTGTTTAGGAGGCTGAATACCGGATTTTGCATGATTGGATCTATTGTGAAGCGTTTTTATTACATGCCTCTTCTTTCCCCCGAGTAATACACGTCCTACCTGTAAAGAATTAGGTATTTTGCGACAGGCGGAAATGGCGCTGTTCAATTAAATACACTTCAGGGGCGGCGGAGGTATTTTTCGGTAATGATTGACTTCGCAGTTGAGAAAAATACACACCTATTCGCGTACATATAATAATAAGATCGACGGATTCCAGCCCTTGCATGCGGCGAAATTACCAGCCACCCTTTTCTCTCCCTCATCCACGATTATCTCCGAATTTTCGAGACGATATAGATTTTGGCCAACAATGAAATTCACAACTGAACTCCTTCCGACCTGGTCGAACTGACACCTCTTGTCCAAAAAGTAATTACGCCTGGCTTAAAATCCTTAATTTCTCGGTGAAAGGGTGAAGAATTCATCTCCGTTTTGCCCTCTCTTCGAATCCACCATTCCGCTCCGCAGATCCTTTATTCGAATTTTACCCAGTTTACGCGTCTTGCATCCGCACTGAAGAGAGAGAGAGAGAGAGAGAGAGAAAAGGAGAGAGAGTCAACCCGTTGTTTAAGACAATAATTCCCGTAACGGGATTATCAAAAGTGTTAAGCAGTTAAATAACTCAACACTTCGAAGGGTCGGTGAGCGGCCAATCGAAAAATCCCGGTACTCAAGCCAGCTCCTCGTCTTTAACCCTTCTGCCAATCACTCTCACCCCCTTCTATTCTCTCGGTTTTAAATCCTCAACATCACCGGCAGCATCTGCTACTCGCTGATTAGGCGAATGAAAAATGAAAAAGAATCGAACGTCTTCATTTCATCTTTCACGTCTCGTCGCTGGTTCAGATTCCGAGTCACGTATGTAACAAGCAAAGTTCTGATATGAAAAAAGAAAACAGAAGTAGAAAAAAAAAAAAAAAACGATACCAAGAGTCGCAAACGTTTTATTAGAAAAATTGCATTCAACCCGGCAGTTTGATCGATGCGGTAATAATTTTCAAACGCAACACCCAGTAGATTCAATCTAATATCGTGTAACAGGGCGACAGATGTCTCATCTCCTGCATATTCATATATTCGTATTCATATTCCTGTTGCTCTCTGCTGTATAATACCATATATATGGTATATGCCTGTACATATACATATACATATATATATATATATATATATATGTATGTATATATATATATAAGGCTCTGGGAAAATTCATTTAAAAATATATTCGATTCACTTTACACACATATACACATGAGTCACGAGTCAGGCGCGAAGCGGTTGGGATTTAGCCGGTTCTATTATTTTGAATAATTTTAAGGAAGCTTTATGGGACGAGTGCGGCATGGTGACCGCATGAAAATAATTAAACGTGGAGGAAAGATGAAAGAGCTCTACGCGCATATTGCGTATGTAATAACATGCGAGTCGGTTTCAATTCTCGACAATTTAAATTTTTTTATTTACTTTTTAGTCATATACCTAACGGTGGAAATTCGGTGCTGTTGTTAGCTGGTATTAATTACCGAGTTTTGTAATTACACCGAGGCGAGACAACAAAGCTCTCCAGTCTCGCGAAGGGTCTGCTTCGAGGCAGAACTCTCAAGTCCCGAAATCACGGCGGGCGGGCGGGATGCAGAACAATTCGGAGAGACAGAATTATATAAGCTCTGCAAAAGCTTGGCTCAAGCTCTGAAACAGTGAAGTACTCAACCGGCAATCCTCTAATCTCTCAAACTTGCATTATCTATGTTGGTCCACGTACTCCCAACGAATTCTCTGCATCATCTACTCGCAGATTTAAGAGGACACGGAGTAAAACGGTAATGCGACATTCGTTCCCCGAGATTATTCTTCGTCTTTTGATTATTTTTTCATCAATTTTGAACAGACAAGAAAAAAAAAAAAATTACCATGCCTAATGCGTTAGACTTTCGTTGACTTTTTCGCAGAATAACTGGGGTCGTCGGTATATTTCGCTGTTATATATACCTGTATATTGAACGATCATCGAGTGAACTTGGAACTGCGGGATAACGACGGTAAATTAATGGCATTGGTATTTGTGTTTTGTAAGAGTTCGAATAAACATTAGAATTTGAGTGGCTCGCAGGGTAGGCGAGCTCCGCTTCTCGTTCAAGAGTGAATTCAAACAGCCCTCTTGCGTGCCGAGTAAACAGTCGGTTAATGAATTAGTCGCTGCGATTTGACTGAATAAAATGTACGCGAGAGTCCGGGTATGAAGGTAGCGACTGATTTTTCTGTTAAGAGATCGGCAAACACTTCTTGGGGGAAAAAAAAGCGAAGAAAAACAAGTGTACCGAAACTAAGAACGAGATCTTTTGGTCGAAGAAGCGATCTCTGGCTCTCTCGGGCACTGCCGTTTGAGAATTGTGCCTCGAAAAGGACGCGAGCGAGCTGGTGAATACCGATTTCAGTTTTCGGGTTGGGCACAAAGCGGACTCCCCTTCAATCTTAATAATCTATTATCCCGTCTGGAGAACATTGAGCCGCACGAATTACCCCAGTCGTTACGCCTTAACAAAGTTGCCGGATTATTATCCCGGCAGTGTATCGCGATCGGAGATAGAATACGAGGCCGTAATGCCGAAGCACTGTTTCGCTGATAACGCGATTCCGTCGAAGAAGTTACTCACCGTAACATCGAATCACGGTTATGTGAAGGAGGGACCCGGCCACAGGAAATTGAAGCTAAATCTGCGAGGTTGAAATTCTCGAGGAATTACGGCGAGGCCGTGGACCAGACTGAAGAAAATTTCGTTCTTTATTGTCACTAGAAAATTCTCGTAAAATTCGCATCTTTGCTATAATGGTTTGAATATATTATGTTGGAGACCCAAGGAAACGGTGTAGCAGTAACCGTTTAATGTGATCATAAATGCCGATATTGCATTTTCCGGTTACTGTACCTTTTCAGTAAAGTAAAGCTTCGACGTCAACATATCGTTAGATCCACCGTCATAAAAATATAACACGAGTTACAATAATTAAAAGGGATTTAAGTATACACTAGATTTTCTGGTCAAAACTACAAAATCCATTTTGTACTCAGAATCATATTTTTTAAGGTTAAGGTAAAAAAATTTAAATACTTAATGATCGTGTAGTTAATCGTATCTAGGAATTTTTATTAACCAGCTATTTCTGGCATTAATCCTTAAGGGATTCAGCCATTGAGAATAAGAAGAATAACCATCGGTTGTTTGACGAAAAAGGATTTCTATGCCCACCCCGACAGTTTGTCAGCTAATTTATTTATTTGTCTGACAATAATCTTGGACGAATCAACGCACGCAGTATAAAAATTGATGCATCCATAAGGTGGCGGTTCGTTTTACCCCCCGGGTATCCAACCTCTGCGGTATAACCATAGTGGAAAAGACTGCGGCGCCGCGACGCCGGGGCGTCAATCACTTCCAGCACCTCTGGGAACACCTGGTCAGGTGTTTGTTTGCCTAGCCGCCTCAGAACGACGTTCATTCGCCGGTTGCAAGGTGAGTACGAAATGTCTCGATGCGTTATTTAGTCGTATTAACATAATCTCAATTACGGAACTTGCGAATTAAGGATGTACAACGCACTGAAAAATAATTATTCGCAACATGCACGCAAAGTCTCCAACGCGCACAGATTTATAGATCGTGGATGTAATTAGCCTGGAGGATAAATTTGAGATCGAGAAGCAGGCTTTTCTTTTTTTACATACTATAGAGAGAGGGGAAAAAATGGTAACTTTTTACTTATAGGCACACGCAAAGATCGAGAGTGGTAATTTCGTCGCACCGTTAAATCGCCTGATAAATCGATACAGAAATTAGGAAGGCTTCTAAACACCCAATGCGCAGGAAAGACCGTTGCTAGGTGGTGTTTGCAAGCGTGTTCCTCAGTGTCCACCAGGCGTTAGGCGCACCCGTCAAGTCTATAAACTCTACGCCTAGACCGCCCCTCTTGTACCGTTTTAAACCAGCTACGTCAATATGTAGATTATAGACGAAGGTTCGTTCTCTCGTTTCTGGCGTAGAGCCACAAAAATCAGATATATAGACAGCATCGGCTTTGCCACGCAATTTTCAGTCGGCATGGAGCCAGATTTTATTCCGAATCGATGATCGAAAATTGACGGAAATCGACCTTGTCTGACTCTTTATTCCCTCCTAATATTTATGAAATAGATAAGGATGGTCGGACGACTTTCGGGATTTATTGATCCTTGGAGGAAATAATTTGTCAACTTTAAGTATCGTAGATGGGAAATCCAGAGTTTATTCTGCATGCGTTAAGAGAAAACGATGTATTCAAAGCAAATTCTTTATATCTATCATTTTCAAAACTTTCCGTTCTCTGACAATGAGTGTGTTTGGATTTTAACGATTTCAGGTAAATATAACTTGGATGATTTAAGAAAGGGAATTAGAAATTACGCATTTCATACGTGACCAGAAATCGATCCCATATTTTAACCGTTTGCTAATCGTAAAATTTTCTTCTTCCACCCCCCCTCAATAAGTAAGCGTTTCCTGAAATTTCGACAAGATGTCTACCATTCCGTAATTGGTCCTTTGCTATCCGAACCAGAGGACGAGGTACGTTATTTTAATGGCAAGTGAAACGCGAGGAATAATGCATAACGAGCCAATACCGGGTTTCGGGAGGAGAGCCGAATACACTGTAAACAGGAGAGTAAAGAATGTCTGGGGGTTGGTATTTACGGGAACGGGAAGAAAGTGGGTACAAGTAAAAGTTGGTACGAGAACCCGATACCGGCTCTTAGGTTCAATTATTATCGGTAACAGGACCGAGATTCATCCTCGTGTTACGAGCTCTTGTTTGGGAGAAATCAGAGCGTCGCGGGAGCCTCGAGGGGGGCTTGTTTCCAACTTTCGAGGGCGAGACGAGACAGCCGAAAACCCGAGGGATCAGCCGAACTCCAGGAGTCTGCAGAGACTCGAGTGACCAACCGGGGCTTGATCACTTCGACTCATCTCGCTAACGATAAGTGATCTTGCTACACAGAGACAGACAGAGTTACAGCGATTAGATCGCGAATAAGGCGAATTTATTGCGTCCTCTTATCCGCGCATCATCTCGAATTTTCCATCTCGTTTTTTCGCACCTTCAATCTCGATAAGACGCGTCTCACTTCTTCTCTCGCATTTACTCCGTTTTCAATGTAGCTATAATTGTGCTACAACTATTTTTTAATTATGATTTGACGGTTTAACGATTTAACCCTTTGAGGCACACGTTATTGTGTCCAGTCAACTATTCTAACAATATAGTATTTCACAGTTTTTGCAGTCGCTGATTACCAAACTGAAATCTGATTTCAAAAATTTAAGATGACAGATCCAATATGGTGGATGAAAATTTCAAATTTGATCGAATACGGTCAAAAAACTCTATGCAGGAATTTTTGGGGTCTTTGATAGGATTCGTTATACTGTAATATCAAAATCTGATTTCACATTCATAATTAGCGACTCCAAAAAACACCATATGTATAGTGGGGTAACTTTCTCGGAAATGAATTATTCTTTTAATTTTTACGATTTTTTTCAATCAATTTGTTTCTAACAATAATAATTTACATTATATCAGAATAATTACTCTCAAGTATTGAAAACCTGTCGATAAACAAAAAGTTATACATAAAATGGACGTAACATAGATGATAAGAATACTTACCATTAGGGCTCAAAGGGTTAAGGAGCTGTGATCGTATATTGATAAGAAATGTTGTAACGAAATTTGCTAATATTTTTCCACCAATTCACGTTACTTAGTCGATATTTCGACCGTTCTATTTACCCATATTCTTTGTTCTCGGATTCGGCTAGTTCACCCCTGGTTTTCTCCCCTTTCCGAAGGCCCGTCGCTCTCTTTTTCATCCTTGTTCGCCGCACATCCTTGCCCCGCGTCCTTAATGTAATTCCAAAAAAGCGTAACGACAAAGGATCAATTTTCCGTTATCCCCATTGTCACGAATATCTGGTGCCGATGGTGCTTCAGTCGCACAATGACACTTGACGAAAAACCTTAACTTTATTGACTCTTCCTTCTTTAAAAGCCAATCAAATGCCTTCGATACTTGCCGCGCGGATTCGGACCCTCGATCATTCATCAAATAAAAATCTGGGCACTTCGCTCGTCGTGCTTCACAGTTTACGACCTCTCGGAAAGAAATTACGGACCTCGAGTGCCTCGCGAGGAGCTAGGATGAGAGCGAATGGGGCGAAATCGTTATAATTGTTTCACAATTCCGCAATTCCTCATGGCGGGGGTTTGATTGTTGCGTACATTTATGTCCACAGTTTAGGACCGCGATTATAGGGGGCGAAAAAAGTTCCGGAAGCTCCAAATTCCGAATATTTTGATGGCGAAAGTTGATGTAAAAAAATCAAACTTTAACGAAACATCGAAATTCCGAATGATCGCAGATTTTCAGATTTATGAATTTCTGGCTTGGTGAAATTTCACCGCTTTGATCTTTCTTTGTTTTTGATTTTTGATACTTTCACGTTCGGAATCCAGGTCATTCCGATTTTCGGTTTTTCTGATTTTTTACACCCACTCGTTGAGTAAACTTCGTTGTGTGAGTGTATTTTAATTTTCGGAATTTCGCTCTATCGGAATTTTGAGCCGTCGGCTTTCCGACCATTCGAAACTTGGTTGTTTGGTAAAAGTTTGATTTCCTTACCTCAACTTTCGCCCCCAAAATAATTCGGAATCAGGCGCTTCCGGAACTTTTCAAATTCGAAACTTCGATCCCGGCCCGATTTTAGGTACAGTGCATACGGTTTTCGCGAAATTAACCCAATCACGCGGCACAAATTCGCGAGTTAGACTGTAGAATTTGAGCGAAGCGGTAAGAGAGTAATCTCGAATTATATGAATTCTCTCTCCTCCCACTCGAGTCTCGTCGATTCAAGACGCCCGCCTCGAGGCCGAGACACGACCACAAAGAGAGGCGGACGTGACGCTAGACAGACGTGAGATTTTCCCTCTTTCAATTCAGCAAGCGTTCCAGGGGCACGCATATCTTCCTGTACATGTGTCGGATAAAATCGGGAAGGTGCCGCTCGACGTAGCGCCAAGCACCACTTGACGTCCCGACGTTCTTCTTCCTCTTCTTCGCGACGTCAGCAGATCGCGGATCGCGGATTTGAGAGGCCGGAAAATCCGAGTCGGGGAATAATATACGAATATTGAGACACTGGGCGAGGACTGTCGCGCTCGTAAACCACGCTGATATGAATGCGGATTGCTCAATTTCGCCACCCGCGGTTTCCGCTAACCGTTTTCAGACACCGGAGCACCGCACCGTCCCCGACCATTAGCCCCGGATCGCGAAATCGCCATTGCTCATTCTCCCCTCATACCTGCTGCGGTTTCTCGAAGAAAAATTATCGCCGATACGGTCGCCAAATCCTCCAAGACAAACCGAAGCCTGTGGATATATGATCGCGGGTCAAAAGTCACCTCGAATCGTGAGGTTAAACTGAGAACATGGTCTGAACTTTGGATGCAAGCACTGAAAAAAATTTTATTTGTGTAGTAACTAGAAAAATTTAGTAGAACAGGTATCGTTAAAATAAAACTGTTTGAATATCGTTGGAATTACGAAAAACGAGGTACGCCTAACAATTTTGCGCTATTGCAGCGCAAAATCAGTTCGTGAGGTTTACTCTACTTTTTTAGTTAAACAAGGCTTTAACGTCAATTTATTCTTGCACGAGCATTAAATTTTCGCAACAGTTGAAAGAAAGTATAGCAACAGCGATCGTAATGATAAAGAATAGTAACGGATACTAGACTTTCCGTTAACAGCTATAAAACTAATTTTCATTTTCTACCTAGAACTATATTTTTCGATTGTGGTAAAAAATGAAAATAGTTAAGGACTGAGCGGTAATCGGAATTATAAATTTCTCTCAGTGTATCCTGGAAATGGTCCAATTTGTACATGGTTAAATTAACGAATGGTAAAAACTGTAATCTACAGCCAAGACTCCGAATAGTCGGAGTTCTAAATGGTCAAAATTTCAAATGTCTGACTTTCCAAATGGGACAAATATCGTTTTCAAGTTTTTGAAGAAAATCATCTCAAACCCAACCGTACATCAATCTTTTGTATACGTACATCAATTACAAGAATTTTTTGCAATATTGACGGCTTAGGAATTCAACCATTCGGAGTTTTGAGTAAAAGGTATGTTTCTTATACCAACGATATTCGACTGAACTTTAACTCACACGAGGAGTTGAGAATGCAAGTGACTTGAGTCAGTTCACCCTGATTTTTCAGGACAATGGAATTTGGATTTTGAATTGAGGTAAAAAAAAAAGTGGAAGTTTGACAACATTTTTCCGGACAAACGAATTCGCATTTCAGATTCACCAAAGTCCAAACTCTTTCGTCCTAATAAATTAGGTCAAGCTGACTTATCCTCAACCCGTCACAGAGCTTCGAAAAGCCCGAAAGTTACCGTTTCGGAATCCACCGAGTTTTAGTGGCTGATATAACGTTTCTCCTACGCTACAAAAACTTCCTTTCTCACCATACACAGGAATGTCTAAAAGATGTCGGACTCGGAGTGCAGCAGCGTGGAGAGCAAAGATGGCACGGAGAACGAGGAAGCCGAAGTTTCAATCGCCTCCGAGACACCGGCTGACGACAAGATTGCGGAGTTTGAGAAGCTTTTGGAGACGATAATGGAGTCGCGATGTCCATCTTCGGAGGATGACGAGGATGCGGGGGATGATGGAGAGAAGAAGAAGAAGAAAAAGAAGGAAGGTAGAGTATACAACAGTTAATTCCGAACGTCCGTTTGTGTCAAAAATTTTGTCCACCCTTCTTTTCCTTACCTCTCTTTTTCTCTCTCTGTCTCTCGGATTGTTTTTCCCTTATTTCTTTCGTTCCTTTGAATTATTTGCATTTATCCGAAGCCAGTTCTTATTCTAAAATATTACTTTTAATTTTATCATTACTTTGCTTTTAGCTTTTTCAGATCTGTGAATTCTTTTCCTTTTTTTTTTTTTGTTTCTGACGATTGTTGACGTGTAATATGATTTGAATTTTTCTACCGTAGAATAAATAAACTCTACACATCTATCTCCCTCTTTCGCTTTCCACACCTTTTCACTTTCCAGGTCGCCAGCGAAGAGAAAAATCTATAAAAATCTCCGGACAGAGTTACTTAAAATTTTTAATCGTGTACCCGGTCTTTCATCCTCCGGCGAATCGCGTCCCGTTCCTAACTAATTATTTAAACAATTTTATACATGCGTGTTCCCGTATACAGGTTAAAATATAACGGTAAGAGTTTTAACTGCGGGGAGAGTCTGGTAATATTTTACGAGGGTTTATCAAGTACCAGAGTCCTCCGGGGAAGGGGCTCCGAGTTTTTGGGGACTGCGGCAATTATCGGAGTTTTTCGCTGCCACGACTCGCCGAAGGGGAGAAGCGGAGAGTCGGCGAGTCGCGAAACCGTCGGGGGTGGAGGATCGGGGGGCGGGAAAACCCGCTAAACGCACCCACGGCACGTAAAAAAGGATTACTGACCGTATGTAGCCGTTGCCCGCCATTCCCGAGGGTGGTGGTGGGGGCCGAATCCCAGGTAACCTGTTGAGAGCTTCTCAAGTGGTGAAAAGCTACGCACGTCGTATATAACGAGGCGCAGCTACGCCGAGGGCGGATTAGGGATGTTTCAGGCGTAGAAGCCAGCGAAAAAGGGCGAAAACACTACGAGGAGTAGATAAAATCGGGGTTAAGAAGCGATGGTAAAATTGCGTGAGTTTAATGTTGGTGAAAAAAAATCTCTTCCCGATGAATGAATCCTTCAAACTGAGCTATGTAAGTAAATGAACGTTATTCGAGACAACGAAGATAAAAAAAAAAAAAAAAACTAATAATAATAATCACGCGATAATTTAATTTCACTGGAATGATCAATTATAAAATTAATATTTGTATAAATGTTGAAATGGTTTTGTTTTAAATCTTTTTCCAACCGCGTTTTGAAGATAATATCATTATTTGAATAAAATTTCATTAATTTGAATTTAATCACGACATTTTCAATTTCTTTATCAAGTTTCGGTTTTTGGTTTAGACTGTATAATAATGCGTTGATAAAATGAGTTTCAGAGAGAAAAAAAAAAAAAAAAAAAACGGGAGCAAAAATTGAAGTATTGGTTTGGGATGGATCCCATTTTACAGAGAATAAAGAACATATTCGCCTTCAAATTTGATATCAATGGTCCATAATGCGTGGTGAAAACATGTTTTGAATGCTCAATTAAAAGGCATTGATTGCGCGAAAAATTATAACCGTGAATAGAATAATACCACGGGATTACACGTGCATGCGTACAATACAAAATGCTTTGAAGCCCATGCCGTGAAGCGATTAATAATCCCTCCTCATCTGAAGCACGAGTTTCTTTTTTCGTCAAATAAAGTCAATCGCGCAATGGGGTCGGCAAACACGAAAGCGAGTTTTTTGTCGTGTACCCAGGAGAGTAGAGAGAGAGAGAGCCAGAGAGAGAGAAAGAGAGAGAGAGAGAGAGAGAAAGAAAGAGAGAGAGCTACCCTACTTAGAGAATATGAATAATATACACTCGTGCCTTGTTAGAGAATTTTAATCCAAAGCCCCAATTAGCACCCTTGTTTGCGCCGCGGTGAGCCGCGAAACGTTTTAAGGGGTTTCAAAAATTAAACTCAAGAAATCTCTTCTTCCTTCCCGTGGAGGTGGATGACTTCGATAGGGCGTTTTCGGGGATGAACAGACGCACGGTTCGTTTGACGGGTTTCTTTTGGTCCTTTTGTGCGCCCGTTAGCCTTGCGACTTACAATTGAACACGAAAGTTTTTTTGTAAATGCACGCATCGTAAATATTACAGGTACGCCAATTACCGTTGACGTAATTATTCTCTTGACGATGACCGTCGGGGCGGCAATCGAGTGCCATCCTTTGCGGATTCGTCAACCATCGCCTTGGTAAAAAAATTTTATTACATTTTTTTTTTTTTTTCATCCCCGCCTAATAAAGTTAATCCCCTTACCGCTGGGCTGCGCCTCCACCAAGGGAATTAGCCGGCTCTAAGTCCAAGGGAGTCGCTCTGACGGCCTCCGTGGAAATCATTAGCACTTGTTCGGGTTTGCTAATCTCACGGACGTCGTCGAGATCGATTTGTCCCCGAAGAATGAAGAGAGCGAGGAAAAGTCCCGAGCCTTTCCCTACCTCGGAAGCCATTATTCATCGGGAAGTCCGTTTCTTCGCAGTTTGACTCACTCGATCGACGCGGAATGAAAATGAATGCAATTCCTCCGCTTCCGTTTTCGCCAAACAAAATCAACACGCATCGCTTCACAGGTAGTACAATTTTACTTGTGTAACGAAGGATGAAAAAATTATCGGCTTGCGGTACAATCCTTAACTATTTTCATTTTTTTGTTTTTTTTTTTTTCTTATTGCCATTGAAAAATGCAGTTCTAAGCAGGTATAGCTAAATGAAAATTAGTCTTGTAACCGTAACAAGAATATATAATTTTTGATTATTATTACCATTATTGTAAATATTGCGATAAATTGATGTCGAGGTCTTGGATGATTAAAAAAATTCAGTAAACTAAACACTTTGATGAATGAATGAAATTTCTTTTAACAATGTTTTAAGCAACGTATTGTAGCGATACCCATTTTACTATAATTTTCGCAGACAGTATAACAGATGAAATTTCTTTTCTCGATCGAGTAGAATTTGCAGAAGTAACTTGAGGAGCGAGCGTCTTTCTCGCGAGCAAATTGCGCTGCGCGTTGTGTCGAAACTAGAATATTCAGAGCATGGTAGGCGCGGGCCGGGTCTAAATTAAACTCATAAAATGTACGGAAACCGCACAGCAGCGGACTGTTTAGCTTTAGCAGTGAGCATTTGGCACCGTCGCGTCGCTTCGTCGAGGTTAAAGCATACCTGCAGCGCTAATACTAACGCCATAATTAAAATAATAAATTGTGGCCCGCACGGCGACATTTTAAACTAATTTACAACCGCTATTTTATGTATTGTGGCGGAGGGCCGCACAGAGAATCCTAGTCTAAATTAGTGCTGCTTCAACCCCATGCTGAGACTCTAGACCACCCTGAGCCTCGTCTTCGTGCCCGCGTAACACGTGCGTTTGGTTAAACCTCGCAGAAACGGAGCGAAGGGGATACTGTGGACATAAATAATATAACGCGTTACGAATTTTCGTGGGTAGGGGGTGAGAAAGTGGAGAAATATTAGAAAATAGAAACGGTGAAGATATCGAACTGTCGACAACGCGAAAATCTATTCGTACAGAATTTTGAATTTCAGAAAGTCGGAATTATTTTATAGAGTCGTCAAAATTCTGACGATGATTCTATCTTTTCGCTTGCTAGCCTTCTTATTCTTCTGACGATTTCAAATTTTGGAATTCTATGCTTCGTTCCATCTTACGCGGTGGGAAAATTTTATTAAAATGAGTACCTCTATAATCACGGTTTACATATTCTTGGGATCACAAGAAAATGTAACAGACGTAACTGTTTAGTGTGATTGTAAATTTAGTCAATTTTTCGTTTCTTGCATTTTTTTTTTTTTTTTACTACAAATTGTTCAGCTAGTTAAAGCTTTAACATCGATTTATCGGTGCATCAAAAAAAAATTATCGTAACATTTTCACGAAAATATAGTACCAGTGATGGGGCGGGGTTGAATATTATCACAAAAATTTTTTATACCTATATTTCGATTTTCTACATTTTAAAACTCGATGAAACGGATTTTCGCGTCTTTGAAAACACGATATCGTGACCCTTCTATTTTCCCACCTTTCTACTTCTCTTTCCTACCCTTAGCCCGAATTTCAGCGGAGTAGTGTAGTAAATAGGCGAAAATATTGGCATTACCTCATCGTCGTGTCGCGGTTCTCTTTTTACTGGTCGTCAAAACTCCCGCTCTACTCTTCCTGCAAATACGGATGACTTATGCGGCAGCCCTGCTCGAGAAGTCTTACCTTCCACGGAAATATGCGATTTCAGATTACCATAATACCCTCCGTCACATAAACCAGCTAGTTTTTTTCCCCCCCGATCTCGTAGAGATTCAGGCTTTCGAATATACGGGCGAGAGATTTTGCTAACGCGTCGCAGATATGATAAAATACCGCATTCTGTGCCAAACTTTTTAGTCCGTTAATTGCATTTGCTATCCAATACCAGGAGTCTCATTTCACTGTACATTATCCATAAATTGGCTGTGATTCGCAAGTATCAAAGTTCGAACGTTAAGTTTTCGCAAGCATGGCAGTGGCGAAAAACTTCACCTTAACACCGAGGCGAGACGGATGGCGGTGTGAAAAATGACGCCAAGTTCAAAATCCTCTAAATAAGAAATCGCTCTTGGGCTTGCTAGCGTGCAGGTACATTATTCACTCTCTATAAAACTCGAAAGTGAAATATATCCAAGAGTCGTAAAGCCTGGTCATCAATTTCCGCGACGTTCTTTACAAAATATCCACACATATGTATGTATGCAATATATGTGTAACGGTACACGCCTACTAACGCATGTCGAAAGAAAATTTGCAAAAAAAAAATACACCACCTGCAGAAGTTTCGCGAAGAAGGTTTTCCCGATCTCACCGCGTCATTTCCGCCCGATCATGATCAGGATTTTCCGCGCGGATTACAGCTAAGCGGTGAAAAATTCGACTCATCATCGGGGTGCGTTTTTCAGTTTTTCATTAAATCCCGCACAGCTTCCTTCTCGAATCGCTTTTCCCTCCTGAAATCTCGATTCCATCTCGCGGATACCCGGATGGCAGTGATATATCGCTAGTTGGCATTGCTTACCTCATTCGAAAGTGACCTCAGCCTCTCCCTGAACCGCTGCACTGTAACAGGGGACCAAAGGCGGATCATTCGAGGCCGTGAGAATGATGTGGAGTTTGCGGCACGCGGCGCCTCGGATTATGCCAGGAATTCGATTAGTGGCTTCGATTCCCCAGCCGAGTTGTCGAGACGTCCAAGTTACTCGGGGAAAATCCCTACATGACCGAGGCATTTCGAAACTATTCCCAACCGCTTTACGTCCCACCATGACACTAAATTTCGCCCGTTTCATATTTTTTATACCCTCAAGTTTCATCTAGAAAAAAAAAAAAACATAGAAAATATTCCACGGCCTGTCAGACTATATCCAGACAGACGATGGGTGTGATTGTGAAACTTTCAAAGCGATTTAATGCCAGTATAATGTGTGTACTGTGATACCGGCGTTCTTTAGAAGGTCCGTTATTCATACGCCCATCTAAAAATAACTGTTCGCAAAACAAGTTTCTAAATGCACAAAGGGAGCGCAAATATACTAGTAAATAGTTCAGAGAAAAATTCTTCTGGACAGATGGACGAAGAAATGTCCTGTGATGGAAATATAAAGGGAGTTGGACTTCCGACCGGAAACTAGAGTGACAGCCTGACGTAGCTGACTGTTTTGTCGAGGAACCTGAAAGCGACAGTTGTGTTTTGAATCAGGTTTAGAAACTTTGATACAAACTTGAAAATGAAAAAAAAAAAAAAGAAAAGAAGAAGATGTTCTATGAGTGAAGAAATAACCGCTCGAAAGCATAAAGACTAAAGTATTAAAATCAGATTGTAAAGCAAGTAAGTTATTGATCTTTCTTTTTCAAAGTCTGAGTACGGTAAATATTTGAGGATTTTAAATAAGCATTCTCACGGGGTGAGCCGCGTTTTTTATTTTAAATGCCAGGGGGCATCGGGGACATAATAATACACCTCGTTGGTAATCTTTAGAAATATATTTTTCCACCCTTCGTTATAAGTTTATACAGCACTAAATGCTGGAGCCTGATAATTTTTATCTGAACAAGTAGCAACTCTTTGTCAAGAGAGCAGAACGGAGCGGCAACTTGCCTTATTAAAAGTTTACTTTTTTGGTAGAAAAAAGAAAAAAAGAGAAAAGAAACTTTTACATGTTACCAGAATATCAACGAATGTGTACCAACGGTGGGCTACAAGGCGTATAATTAATTCATTACGTTTAGGAAAACCAGACGGGTGAGGAAATTTTGTACTTGTTTTTATGCCGTGAAGTTTTCTGAACCGCCATAGAAACGTTTCGACGGTTGTTTCCAGTCGGTTGATAAAACCTCGAAATTTCGCATTCCTACACAGTTTCGTTCCCTCAATGATAATTCGAGCACGTCGCTCCTTATTTCTCGTCAGCTCCTTTCAATTTCGCTGGGAACAATCCAAGTATTCCCACCGAAGCGAGAGGGAGTTTCGTGCCTCTGAATTTTACGAGCCGTTTTGCGCGAACAACTCGTCCTTCAAGATTCGCTCATTATTAAGCAATCGCGGCATAGTTTGCCGAAAGTGAATTTGCAATTAGATTAACAGCCGCGTGGAATTCCCCCCGATTATAATGACAAGAAACCACCGATTACATTTTTTTCTAATCCATCTCCGCATCTTTGTCGTCGTCTTGTCGTATTTGGAGAGAAGGGAGAAGACTCTTTGTAGACGAAAAATATGCTTCAGCTTTTGCGGGAGCGAGCTCAATGGCACATTAGGGTGATGAAAGGAATCCATTTCGTTCTAACATCTGGGAATATCATCTCAAATATTGACCAATGACGGACGCACGCGGGCACCTAACGGACTACCACTCTTCAAATATTATTTACTCTTTAGAAAGATTGAATTGGCTCGCGGGTGGTCGACTCTCCAATCCTCGACAGTTGCCACTGCCCGCTCCTCGCTGCCCGTTGTTCCCTCATGATGGCAAGGAGGAAAAACCCTCCACTCAAGTCCCGGGGTAAAACTAGTCCGTCACATCTGTCACCATTCGGTTTGGTCCGAATTACACGGAGATCCAGTTTGTCGCTGATTTCATTTCAAGAGAAGAGAAAAAAAATTGAAATCATGTACTTTAGGGTGGTCCTTAAAAAGGTCATTTTTGAATTTCGACCGGCTCGCCCCCTAATCGGCTGTAGATAATGCAAAAATAATTCACTAATTTTTCCAGATTTTTATCGCGACTCTAACCCGTTCGCCAAAGGGGGTGGATTCCGTTCAACCCTTTCAGGGGCACAGCGGATATAACGAATAGATTTAGATGAAATTTGGTATGGAGGGGTTTCTTGGATCACTGATTACGAATCTGAATACAGAATTTTAAAATTCAAAATGGCGGATCCAATATGGCAATATCAAGTGAGATATCAAGTTGAGATAAAAATCTGAAAAAATGAGTCAATTATTTTTGAATTATATAGAGCCGATTCGGGGGGGGGAGCCGGTCGAAATTCGAAAATGATCTGTTTGAGGACCACCGTGGTGTACCAATATGATATAATCGCGAAAATTCTTGTTAATACTGATACAGCTTGAAAGCATTTTGCATTTTATTGATTACCACCTTACAGCAAGGGACCTTAGGGCAGTTATAAAAGTACGAGGAATCTATTATCTCGTGACGTAATTCTACCCCTCGCTGCCGCAAATAGGCCGGTAGTGCACGGCACGGGGTGACAGTTCGACCTGAGCGTGTCTCCCCTGAAACTTGTTCAGCAGGCCCTCAACCAGTCGGTCGCGCTTCATCGCCGCGGGCAAAACTGCCCCCCGATGCACGTGGGGTGGTTTTGAATTTGCAAATTTCGCGTCGCCGATTTTGTCCGGCGATAAACTTCGCGTTTTCGGTTCTAGAATGAAGTATTAGGTACGGTAATTAGCTAGCGGAAGAAGCGTACCTGCATGTTTGACTGACGGATTGCGTGCAACGAAAATTGGCAATGAGTCCGTTTTTTCTTTGTTTTGCAGCGAGCCATTTCACGACGCGATACCAGATTAACGTCGAGTCGGGGAGTTGTTCGCAGATTCAAAAAGCAGGAACGTCGCGTTCGGCTTTCCTCGGATTCGGTACTGGCTGTGCCTGGTCGTGAGGGTCGCATTTATCCGACTCGATAAGGAATCTAGGAATCCAGAAACAGGGACAACTCCCCGTAACTATGTATGATATACTCGAGCGGTATATATACGATATAGCGATTCAAATTCAGAGGAGGGTTGATATCGAATCAGTGTTCCAATTCGTGCTCGGCGAGGAGTTGCCGTGCTCTCTCAGCTTTCTCGTTAGAACGAAATCAACGGAGGGAAAAGGAATGAAGAGTTTGTAAACGGTTTACTGCGTCGACTAAACAAGTAAGAAGTAAGAAATTCAAGGAAAGGACGGAGACGCGCGTAACAGTGACACAAATGTCGGAAGACGAGAAATTCTGATTATAATTTGACGAGAATGTTTTTAATTTCGATCCACAGTAATTGCTCAGCACTAAAGCTTGGATATGTAAAACGTTTCAGGGATGTCGGGGCCGGATGCTCCGGCGGATTTTCGGTTGGAGTACATCGGATCCTTTGTGCAGAAGTCCTTGAAATTAAAACCAGAAAAGTGGGGTCGTCTGCTTTTGACCGAGGATTACCGTAACACAGTTATAGATTTTCTGGACAATCCAAAGCCTCCGGCGCTGTTTGTCGTCCTAACACCAAATGCGCAGCTTGTTGCCTCGTCGGGCTTTCCAATACCGTGTCAAAGGACCAAAGGTGATAACACTTGTTCCCCCATTTCTTCAAACGCCCCACCCAATTCACTCGGTAAATTTCAAATCCACCAGGGACTTACGCCGTTAAAGTAAAGCTCATACCTGTACCAAAGGACAAGACTGGATGCATCAAAACCCTGATATTGGGCGACCTCGCCTCTCGGGTCGTCGACCAGCTGGCCACACTCGTTGATGAAATATTTGCTCCTCTGTTGAGCAACCCGGACAACCACAAAGAGCTTCCAGAGATTGCCGTCCAGGATCTGGCGAAGCATGTTCATTCTTTGCGGGGAACGTTGTACCAGGTTGAGACAGAGTTTTGGAAGGTTATTGTGGGAGGGAGAGTGAATTATCCGTTGATCCGAAAGCAGTCAGGATTCAATCTCGACTCTCTAGTTATCTATAACGGAAACATTGATTACAGTCCTTGCGCTAATTGTTCCCAGGTCAAAGGACAGGTCAACGGCAGAACGGTTTTACCGATGCCAGCGGGACTTGAAAAGGTGGGGGAGGTTGAAAGGTTAGTCTCCACCACTGGACCGGAGGCCGTTGATCTGTATCTGAAAAGCGCGATCGAAGGGGTTGTCATTAAGTGGGCGTACCTGGTCAACGACGTCGTGACCCACGAGTCGAGCAGTGCTTTTGACAACGGACAAAACCCGACTCCGAATACTGAATTGGAGTACTGGTCAACCAGACTGGCAAACCTGAGGTTGGCGAGCTCTGCTGTTATTCTGGAATTATGAAAATCGCAAACATCTCGTTACAATCGTTTCAGGTACATATTCGAACAGCTCCGCGAGGACCGTGTGAAAAAGATGGCTATCATCCTCGAAAAGACAGATAGCGCGTATTTTCCCTGCTTCCGTACCCTTTTCGGAAACGTCGTGTCAGCCTTAGCGGAGGCGCGGGAAGTGTCGCTGTACCTTTCGCCCTTGACGAAGAACTTCAAAAGCATCGAAGAAACCGACTTCGCCGACGCCAAGCCGTTGATGGGCCCGTTGATACACACGGTGGGACTCGCCTGGAGCTTGTCGAAGTATTACCAGAGCTCTTCGAAGCTGATTATCCTGCTACGGCAAATTTGCAACCTGCTGATTCAGGAGGCCCGAAGATTCCTCGATCCTTCGTCGATATTTCAGAGCGACGTTGACGAGGCTCTGCAACGAGTGAAAATTTCCAGAGGTGAGTAATTGCCGGGGAAGATGATACGTGTGGTGAAAGCGTTTTGCCACGGATTGGAGATCGCGCGGGAATAGAACGAGACAGGATTTGTGTTAGGGGAAAGTCAGGTCGTAAGTATTGAACATTCGGTTCCATTCCTCGACGGTTATAACCTTGGGTTACGATCAAATTTCAATGGGACGAGGTACATTAAGCAGCGTTTCCTCTTAGGGGTTCTCGAGGAATTCAAGTGCCAATTTGAGCGGAGAAGAAATGTGCCTGGCATGAAGCCAGACGCTCCGCCATGGACGTTCAATCCGATAGCAGTTTTCCACCGTTTGGACGCATTTTTGAAACGTCTTGCTGACATCGAGTGGTTGTTTCACACCGTACTTGAGTTTTCGAAATTGGAAAAGATCGAAATTGGCGGCATTTTGGGCAGGTCATTGAGCACCAGAGTAGTCGGCGTATTTAAAGAGTTTCAACAACTGTTCGCATCATTCTCTGCGAGGGCGAGCGACGTACTCGAACCTGACGACGAGACCTTCGCCGTCGATTGCAAAAGGTTTAATGACGCCATCACCGACTTGGACAGTAAACTTGCAGCGATTCTGTGTCAGGCCTTTGACGACTGCGGTAACCTCGAAAGCACTTTCAAAGTAAGTTCAATCATTCTACGTTACTAAAGAACACTGCTAAAATGATAACCTATTCGAATTGGAAGGCATCACGTTGATTTTAGCTTATAAACATAGCAGGGACTGTCCTGGATAGACCAGTAATTCGCAAACAATTTACGGATCGGTATTCAAGGGTGCTTGAACTGTTAAATGCCGAGTTGACGATGGTTGAAGTTCTGTTCAACCGAGGTACTCGTGGCGCCATGAGCAGCCTTCCGCCTCTAGCAGCTGCTTTACGATTTACAAGCATGCTGAGGCAGCGAATCGATTTACCCGTGCAGTGCTTCAAGGCTCTACAGCATTCGTAAGTGTTACTGAACCGTAAACTTGCGAAGAAATAACTCGGCATGAGGGGGCTGATCGTGAACACAGATTTTCGCTTTTATTTACAAAGGAATACTCCGCGTTCATTCACACGAGCAGCTAAACCCGTGGAAACAGATCGCTTTCGCCTACTCGATTTCTATTTTCCAGAATCATTGACACCAAGGACGGAAAGAATATAATAAAGCGACACGAACGACTTATTGAGATTCTGTGCGCGAGAGAAGAATCGCTGTTCACTGACTGGGTTAAAATCGTTCCAAAATCCGTGGCTGACGGTCTCAACCGTCCGTTATTGATGAGATGCTCGGATTCTTCTCTAGCTTTGAATTTCGATCAAGAACTTCTCGCGGTTCTCAAAGAAGTCAACTACCTGAAGCTTATCTCACACGCGGACATCCCTAACGAAGCAGTAGAGGTAAATGATGTCTTACCACCACAAATTTTTTCAGCAACTATCACAGAATTATTTCAACTTCAGGTTTCCGAACGGTCCGAAACGTTCAGAAAATTTCGTACTCTTCTGGGCAGCACCGTCGATGCGTACAATAATATCCGTCGAACATCGCGAAGGGTCGAGTTCAATTTGATCGAGCTCGAAGTGGCGACGATTGATTCGTTGATATCGAGGGGAGAAAACGAATTGTGTTGGAAATCAGAGGGCCTGCTCGAGTACATTACCGAGTTGGATAGGCTGGTCCACGGGCTATGGACGCGGCTAAAGGAGACCCAGAGTAACGTGGAAAAGATAGACATGATCCTAGAACCGTGGACAAAAACGCCGTTGATCGAGCGCAAGGATCGCAGAAAGGACGCTTTACTGTCGCTCGATGAACGCACGGAGAAAGTATCGAAGCGATACGCCGACATTGAAAAGGCTTCGGAACAAATTCACGCCCTCTTGGCCGCGAACAAGGCCCTCTTCGAGGCTAATGATAACGAGAACGAAAGTTGGGACACTTACGTGACATACGTAGACGGCATCGTCTCGGAATCACTTCGACGAGCTGTGGGATGCTGCTTGGGTTACTTAGCGGACAACATGGATCCGTCGGGGCAAAAGGAACCGTTATTGGAGGCAAAACTCGAGTTGCGAGAACCGGATCTGTTCTACGTCCCGTCACTCGAGCCAGAGGATCCAGATGGTCTGGATCAGTTGATCGCCGGGCTGTTGAACGACATGATTGGAATGGCCGCACTTGTTCCGAGATTGTGCAGAAATGCGCAAGGATACGGGGCTGAGATGGAAAATGACGAGGACATCAGAGCTATGAAGTCTGAGATACTTGCTAGCGTGGCAAAGGCGGTTGAAGACGCCACGGAATTCTGTGGTATATTTGAAGGTAGGCAGAAACGAGTGGAAATCTCGGGGAGTTAGCAGCGTCAATTCACCGATGATTTTAGGCTACGCTTATTTGTGGCTCGAGGATCGGGAGTCTGTGATGCAGCAGTTTCTGGAATACAGTCGACAATTAACGATGGACGAGATGGAGATGATTGCTGCTGGGGATCCCAAGGCCCCCGAGCGATCTCCTCCCCGAATGGAACAGTTTCGAGAGCAGATAGATCTCTACGAGGGGCTCTACCTTGAAATCGAGGAAATGAATCCGTCCAAAGTGTTTTGCGGCTGGTTCCGAGTCGATATCAGGCCGTTCAGACAGTCGTTGTTGAATACGGTGTGCAAGTGGTCGAGTATGTTCAAAAAACATCTCGTAGAACGCGTTACCAGCAGCCTGTCAGACTTGGGCTCCTTTATCAGGTCAGTGTTCCGGTATTTCTTCACCTTCGTATCCACATCTGTTTCTATCTGGCTTAAACCACATTTCGCAGACTCGCGGACGAAGGTCTTCTGCAACAGATACAGCCTGGAGATTACGCGGGTCTCGTTAGCGTGATGGGATTTTTAATGCAAGTCAAAGAACGCCAGCCAACAACGGACGAGATGTTTCAACCTCTCCAGGAAACTGTTGAGCTTTTGAAATTTTACGACCAAGATATACCGGAGGAGGTGAATGTCTTGCTGCAGGAATTACCGGAGCAATGGGCAAACACGAAAAAGTTAGCGTTGGTGGTGAAACAACAAGTTGCACCGTTACAAGCGGGCAAGTATTATATGCTTACCGATTCTTGTTTCTTTCCATCGTGTTTTTTTCGGCTAGACTTCCGATAGATGCCATTTCAATGTGCCGACTATATGTATCTAGGAGAGGTGTCTAGGATCAGAGGGCGTATATCAGCCTTCGATACGACAATTTGTCACTATCGCGAGGCGTTCCGGCGTTACGGATTCTTCAAGTACAGCTGTGAGGATCCTTACAAGCAGCTCGACGAAGCTGACAAAGAGATTTCGATGCTGGAGCGGCAGATGATGGATATACAAGAGTCTGCCTCCCTCTTCGAAGTCACTGTTCCCGACTTCAAGCAATTGCGACAGTGTAGAAAAGAGCTGAAAATGTTGAAGCAGCTATGGGATTACGTTCACATTGTGCGGAGCAGCATCGAAGGGTGGAAAACCACCCCGTGGCGAAAGATTGACGTTGAGAATATGGATATTGAATGTAAAAAGTTCGCGAAGGAAATCAGAGGTAAAAAATCCATGATCTGCTCCAGGAAAATGAATTTTTCATTCCACAGAGAAAATCTCCACTCTACGCCGACGTTCGTGGATTCATATATTATTCCAAGTGAAACACTTTAATTTCTGATATTCTCAATTTTCACAGCATTGGACAAGGAAATGAGACCCTGGGACACGTACATCTCGTTGGAGGCGACGGTGAAAAATATGCTGACGTCCTTGCGAGCTGTTGGAGAATTGCAGAATCCGGCAATTCGCGAACGACATTGGCGTCAGCTGATGAATAGTACTAAGGTATCGCTAGGCTGTATGAATCGTGAATCGAGCGTCAGACTATTGAAATATAAAGTTTTAACGATTCCGAAAGCAAAATTCAGGCACGGTAAACCCTGAGATGAAAAAATGTACCTACCTATCAAATTCTCCAGTTTGTCGAATCAGAAACGTTAGGATATTTCTCGTTTTCCAATTGTATGTGGCAATAGTCTCACGATAGTTCTAGTCGCACCGCTGTATATACGCTATCGGTGTTACAGAAATTGGGCAACATGACTCCGGAAATGACCGTAAGTCCACTGTACATAAGTGCACGATATTCTACTATTAATATTTTGTACTTTTACATATCATCCATCAATGGTAAGCCATTAGGGTAATCGTCATCAACGAGCTTTTCGTCATATCATGCCTACAATGTACATGAATTACGTTATTTGTTATGACCGAATAACCGTTTTCACACTTGTACAGTTAATGGTATTCAATAAACTAGCAAACACCTTCATTCGATCCATCGCCGTTATTTTTGATGCAGTAGAAACGATAAAAAGCGAAGACCAACGCATATTTCAATATCATTTAACGCATAATTTCGTACCTTTTATATTGCCGCTGTTCCATTTCACCATCATTGTGATTATACCTGTTGTATCATATTATGCTTGATCAATCTTATTTTCGACTAAATAAACATAACCATGTAAAAATAATTACATCATTTTCCTCACTTTCGTACTGATTTATTCGCAACCGTATTGAGCACCTGCATATGACATTATGCACTATTCAAACCACTCCATAACTTGAACATGATTCTAGTAAAGCACCTGTGAATTATGAACCACGTCGTTTTTTCTATGAGTAAACCCGCATATATGTTAGGTTCGCTTCGTCATGGATGCGTCGACAACATTGGCCGATTTGCTCGAGTTGAGCTTACACGAATGCGAAGACGAGGTGAAAAACATCGTCGACAAAGCGGTGAAGGAAATGTCTATGGAAAAATATTTGCGCGAACTCAACGCGACGTGGTCGGCGATGGAATTTGAGAAGGAGATTCATTCCAGAACTGGGGCAAGCTTGTTGCGGGCGAGCGAAGAGTTGATCGAAACGCTGGAGGAGAATCAGGTCGAGTTTTGAACACATGTAGCTCGGGCGTTGAAAAACTTTGCTAGGAGTGAGAATTCTTTTCCTCTTTAGGTTCAACTGCAGAATCTTATCACATCAAAATTCATCGCTCATTTTCTGGAAGAAGTTTCCACTTGGCAGAAGAAACTTTGCATTGCCGATCAAGTCACGACAGTTTGGTTCGAGGTTCAGCGTACTTGGATGCATCTGGAAAGCATTTTCATGTCCTCCGAGGATATTCGTCGTCAATTGCCGGTGGATTCTGACCGCTTCGATCGAATAGACGGAGAATTTAAAGAAATGATGCAAGATATGGCGAAGACACCGAATGTAGTCGAGGCGACAAATCGAGACGGTTTGCTCTCTGCTTTAGACGAGCTGCAGAAGGAACTCGTTTTATGCGAGAAAGCACTCGCGGAATACTTGGAGACTAAACGATTGGCCTTTCCTAGATTTTATTTCGTATCTTCCAGCGACCTTCTTGACGTTCTATCGAACGGTAATCAGCCAGTAATTGTCGCTAGACACTTGATCAAGCTGTTTGACTCGATGGCCCAGCTTAATTTCGTCGACGTCGAAGAAGGCGCACCCAGGCGCGTTCTTGGTGAGTATAAAAAACGCATCAGCCATTGGTCCAAATCAAGTAATCAATGATTATCGTCCTGTTACCAGGCATGCATGCCAAAGACGGTGAGTATGTGGAGTTCACTAACTGTGAAATGGTCTGCGCTGGACCGGTAGAAGTCTGGCTAAATCGGCTTCAACATGCCATGAGAGCAACAATTCGTTTCTATTTTGGTGAGGCGGTCGTCACCTACGAGGAGAAGCCGCGCGAGCAGTGGCTTTTCGATTACCCAGCACAGGTCTCACTATGCGGTACGCAAATCTGGTGGACAACCGAGGTAAACCTCGCATTTTCGAGACTCGAGGAAGGGTATGACAATGCCATAAAGGATTACTTGAAGAAGCAGATATCCCAGTTGAGCACTCTGATTACCCTCCTACTGGGGGAGCTGACTAAGCAGAACAGACAGAAGGTAATGACGATTTGTACGATCGATGTTCACTCGAGAGACGTCGTCGCCAAGCTGGTTCAAGCCAAGGTTGAAACCGCCCAAGCTTTTCAATGGCAGAGTCAACTCCGTCATAGATGGGATGAAAAGGAAAAAGATTGCTTCGCAAATATCTGCGATGCGCAGTTCAGATACTCTCACGAATATCTAGGAAACACACCGAGGTGAGTATAAAAGGTGAAAATCATCCGCCAGATAAGCGTGAGGGTTTCAATGACTTATCCCGTTCGAATCACAGGTTGGTAATCACCCCGTTAACGGACAGATGCTACATAACATTGACTCAGTCCTTGCATCTGGTGATGGGTGGTGGTCCTGCGGGTCCTGCGGGTACGGGAAAAACTGAGACGACCAAGGACTTAGGCAGAGCGTTGGGTATAATGGTTTACGTTTTCAACTGCTCGGAGCAAATGGATTACAAGTCTTGTGGGAATATTTACAAAGGTTTGGCTCAGACCGGTGCGTGGGGTTGCTTTGACGAGTTCAACAGAATCTCGGTGGAAGTATTGTCTGTAGTCGCTGTCCAAGTGAAGTCCGTCCAAGACGCGATAAGAGACAAGAAGGACAAGTTCAATTTCATGGGTGAGATAATCGCGATGGTTCCATCGGTTGGAATATTCATAACAATGAATCCCGGATACGCCGGGCGGACAGAGTTGCCGGAAAATCTGAAGGCTCTTTTTCGACCCTGTGCAATGGTCGTTCCGGATTTCGAGCTGATTTGCGAAATTATGTTGGTCGCTGAGGGTTTCCAAGAGGCGAGAATACTGGCAAGAAAATTCATTACTCTGTACACGCTGTGCAAGGAGCTGCTTTCGAAGCAGGATCACTACGACTGGGGGCTCAGGGCTATAAAGTCGGTTTTAGTCGTTGCAGGAAGTTTGAAACGCGGTGACCCTGGACGACCGGAGGAGGAAGTCCTGATGCGAGCTTTACGAGATTTTAATATACCAAAAGTCGTATCGGACGATTTCCCCGTGTTCATGGGACTTATCGCGGACTTGTTTCCCGCCCTAGACGTACCCAGAAAACGTGACTTGGAGTTTGAGAAAACCGTGAAACAAGCAGCTGCGGATTTGAGCCTTCAGCCCGAAGACGGGTTCATACTGAAAGTCGTGCAACTCGAGGAGTTACTGGAGGTGAGACACTCCGTGTTTGTGGTTGGTACGGCCGGTTCTGGAAAGACTCAAGTTTGGAAATCGCTGTTCAGGACATATCAGAACATCAAGAGAAAACCGATGTACAATGACCTGAATCCGAAGGCAGTAACGAACGACGAGCTCTTCGGAATCATAAACCCAGCTACCAGAGAATGGAAGGACGGTCTGTTTTCCGTCATAATGCGAGAGCAGGCAAACCTTGGAGGCGATAATCCAAAGTGGATCGTACTTGACGGTGATATAGATCCAATGTGGATAGAGTCACTGAACACCGTGATGGACGACAATAAAGTTCTGACGCTTGCCAGCAACGAGAGAATAGCGTTGACTCCAGCGATGCGGTTGCTCTTCGAAATATCGAACCTCAGAACGGCAACACCGGCGACCGTATCTCGGGCCGGTATTCTGTATATCAACCCTCAGGATTTGGGCTGGAATCCATATGTAACCAGTTGGATAGAGACGAGAACTTTACCGGCGGAGAAATCGAACTTAGTTATACTTTTCGACAAGTACATTCCACCCTGTTTGGAAACGCTGAGAACAAGGTTTAAGAAGATAACACCGATCGCTGACATGGCTCACGTAGAAATGCTCTGTCATCTGCTGAACTGTCTTCTGCAGCCAGATTTAACCGCCGTTGATTTTACCAAAGAACATTACGAGCTGTATTTCGTATTCGCTGCGGTTTGGGCGTTTGGATCTTCCATGTTTCAGGATCAGACGGTCGACTATCGCGTGGAATTCACAAAATGGTGGGTGAATGAGTTTAAGCAAGTTAAATTCCCGTCGCAAGGAACCGTGTTCGATTACTTCATCGACTACGAGACGAAGAGTTTCGTTCCCTGGACGGAACGTCTGCCGAAATTTGAACTTGACCCAGACATACCGTTGCAGGCCGTGTTAGTTTACACCGCTGAATCGATAAGGATAAGGTACTTTCTCGACTTGCTGATGTCGGAAAAGCATCCAGTTATGTTGGTCGGTACGGCGGGAAGCGGGAAGACGGTTTTGGTATCCGAGAAGTTGTTGCAACTCTCGGAGAATTACGCTATCGCAAATGTTCCTTTCAATTTCTACACATCCTCAGAGATGCTTCAAAAGATACTTGAGAAACCATTGGAGAAAAAAGCTGGTCGGAACTATGGACCCCCCGGAAACAAAACGCTGGTGTACTTTATCGACGATATGAATATGCCGGAAGTAGACACGTACGGAACGGTTCAGCCCCACACTCTGATCCGGCAGCATTTAGACTACGGACATTGGTACGACAGGACAAAGCTGTCATTGAAAGATATCCACAACTGCCAGTACGTGAGCTGCATGAATCCCACGGCCGGATCGTTTACTATAAATCCTAGACTCCAACGGCATTTCTCCGTTTTTGCAGTTAGCTTTCCGAACACGGAATCTCTGACTACTATCTACGCGTCCATACTGTCTCAGCACTTCGCGAACGTCGAGCACAGGTACGACTAAAGAAAGAGAGAAAAAAAAACCAATAAATTTTGCCATTACCTGAGTCTTGATTGTTCTAGGTTTCCGCTCACCGTCACTGAACTCTGTAACCCGATCGTTCAAGCGTCTCTTCAGCTGCATCATCGTTCTTCCCAAGTATTTTTGCCGACGGCTGTGAAATTTCATTATATATTCAACCTCAGAGACTTTTCGAATTGCTTCCAAGGCTTGCTATTCAGTGGAAACGAATGCTTGCAAGGCTCCATAGATGTCATCAGACTATGGATGCACGAAACGCAGCGCGTGTATGGCGACAAATTGACCGACGAAAAGGATATCGAGTCTTTCTCAAAACTACAGTTGGATACTTTGAAAAAAAATGTCGAGGAGGTGGATGAAAGCGCGCTCCTTGAAAAGCCAAACATTTACTGCCACTTTGCAGGTGACGTATTTGACACAGACACAACTATTCACGACATACTGCATTAGGAGCAATCACGAGCCCATTCAACTCGATTCAATAATTTCTGAATTTTCCAGGAGGCATTGGGGACCCCAAGTACATGCCAGTAACGGATTGGGCGGTACTGCATCGTCTGCTGACCGAGGCTTTGGTTAGCTACAACGATCTCGTTGCGGCAATGAACCTCGTCCTTTTTGAGGATGCGATGATGCACGTGTGTCGGATAAATCGGATATTGGAATCGCCTAGAGGAAGCGCACTGCTTGTGGGAGTCGGTGGTTCAGGAAAGCAAAGTTTATCGAGGTTAGCAGCGTTCATAAGCGCGCTTGAAGTGGCGCAAATACAATTGAGAAAAGGATACGGGGTTACGGATTTGCGAACGGAACTGGCTGGCCTCTACTCGAAATCCGGTCTAAAAAACGTCGGGATGATGTTCCTGATGACGGACGCTCAGGTGCCAAACGAACAGTTCCTGGTTCTCATCAATGACATGTTAGCCTCGGGGGAAATTCCCGACTTATTCCCCGAAGATGAAGTTGAGAATATAATAGCGGGTGAGTACAATCGATCGCATAATTTGAACGGAATAAATCACGCGCCCGATTGATACACTGCACGATTTACTCCCACAGGCGTACGGAACGAGGTCAAGGGGGCTGGTATATTGGACACACGTGAAAATTGCTGGAAATTCTTCATCGATCGGGTTAGACGACAGCTGAGAATTGTGCTCTGCTTTTCACCCGTTGGTTCGACCCTACGTGTAAGATCGAGGAAATTCCCCGCTATTATAAACTGCACGGCGATAAACTGGTTTCACGAATGGCCGCAGGAAGCTTTGATGTCTGTGTCGAAAAGGTTTTTGCAGGAACTTAACGAGCTGCCGGAAAGTTATAGGTAAGTTAAACGAGTCTCTATATCGACCATGTCGAATAGCGTTTCAATTTTTCAACTCACTGCAGAGAATCAGCGGCAAGATTCATGGCTCATGCTCACACTAGTGTAAACGCGGCGAGTCGTTTGTACCTGGCGAGTGAACGGCGATACAATTATACAACTCCGAAATCATTCCTTGAACAAATCAGCCTGTACACCAAGCTTTTGCGCACAAAATCGAAGGAGCTTCAAGGACGGGTAGAGCGGCTTGAAAACGGTTTAGCTAAGCTGCGATCGACGGCGGCTCAGGTAGACGAATTAAAGGAGAAATTGGCAGTTCAAGAAATCGAATTACAGCAAAAGAACGACGCTGCGGATGCGCTGATCGCTATAGTCGGCGTCGAGACAGATAAAGTTCAAACGGAAAAGGCTCTGGGTACGACTTGATGCAATTTTATACCTTTGAAGTACTAGCTTAAACTCCATCTTTGGGGTAATCAGGATTTTTCAATAATTTTCGAATTCCCATCAGCTGACGAAGAGGAATCGAAGGTGGCCATAATAGCCCAAGAGGTATCGAAAAAACAAAAGGACTGTGAGGTGGACCTGATGAAGGCCGAACCGGCTTTGCTGGCTGCCCAAGAAGCTCTGAATACCCTGAATAAAGCGAATCTTACTGAGTTGAAATCGTTCGGTTCACCGCCTGGGGCTGTGACCAATGTCACCGCAGCCGTAATGGTGCTCTTGGCACCCGGCGGTAAAGTGGCCAAAGATAGAAGCTGGAAGGCGGCTAAGGTGTGACCGATAATCGGACAAGAACCGCGGGTCATTTATACGGCGGTTTGTTTTTTCTCGTTTCAGATCGTCATGGCTAAGGTCGACACGTTCTTGGACGCCCTGATCAATTACGACAAGGAGAATATTCATCCGGAAGTGATAAAGGCCATACAACCATATCTAAAGGATTCCGAATTCGAACCAGAGTTCGTAAGGTCAAAGTCTGCCGCCGCTGCTGGTCTATGTGCCTGGGTTATTAATATTATTAAATTCTATGAAGTCTTCTGCGACGTTGAGCCAAAGCGAAAAGCCCTGGCTCAAGCGAACGCTGAGTTAGCGGCGGCTCAGGACAAGCTCGGCGTCATAAAACGAAAAGTGGCTGTGAGTTAAATCGGATCCTCTTTTAAGCGTTTCAAAGATTAGCTAGAAAATGTTTATCCAAGAAGTCCGGCGGATGCGGTTGTAATTTTTTTTCGTTATTCTTAGTCGCTGGAAGAACAACTGGCAAAATTGACTGCTGACTTTGAACAAGCTGTCGCTGAAAAACTGAAGTGTCAACAAGAGGCGGACGCGACGAATGCAACGATTCAATTGGCTAATAGATTGGTCGGTGGTTTAGCCTCAGAGAACGTCCGATGGGCCGATTCAGTGGCAAAGTGAGATACGACGAGCGGAGATAGTGGTATCCCATGAGTCTAGACTATAGATCCTTTTACACTGAGTTTATGACTGTTTCAGCTTCATGCAGCAAGCTACGACTCTGCCGGGTGATGTGCTACTGGTAACAGCGTTTATCTCTTACGTCGGTTGTTTCACAAAGCAATTCCGTTTGGATCTTCAGAACAAACAATGGTTTCCCTTTTTGCGAACACTGGAGCCTGCTGTGCCGATAACGGAGGGTCTGGACCCACTCTCCCTTCTCACAGACGACACGCAAATAGCCAAGTGGAACAACGAGAGCCTGCCCAACGATAGAATGTCGACGGAAAACGCGACCATTCTGACAAACTCTGACAGGTGGCCACTGATGATAGACCCGCAGGTACGGATCTTCGATCATGAAGTTCTCGATAGCTATTCAAATCCGGCTTACACAGTTGCAGGGAATAAAATGGATAAAGCAAAAGTACGGGGACGATTTGCGGATCATTCGTCTGGGACAAAGAGGTTTTTTGGAGGTAATCGAAGTGTCTTTGGCGAGCGGGGCCACGGTCTTGGTTGAAAATATCGGTGAGACGGTCGATCCGGTTCTCGACCCTCTACTGGGTCGTAACTTGATAAAGAAAGGTCGGGCTATAAAAATCGGCGACAAGGAGGTTGAGTACAATCCGAAATTCAGGCTGCTTCTTCACACAAAGTTGGCAAACCCTCACTACAAGCCAGAAATGCAGGCGCAGACAACTCTGATAAACTTCACGGTGACTAGAGACGGTTTGGAAGATCAATTGCTCGCGGAAGTAGTCAAGGTTGAAAGACCGGACCTCGAGGAGCTCAAGGCCGAGTTGACAAGGCAGCAGAATGACTTTAAAATCACGTTGAACGGATTGGAAGATTCTCTCCTCTCAAGGTAACGGTTCCTCACTGCTGACAGCGAATCGAATTTGAAATTCTTTCACCCGCAGGTTGTCTTCAGCTGGAAGTAACGTCCTCGGGGACACGGCGCTGGTTGAAAACTTGGAGACGACTAAGCGTACGGCTGCCGAGGTCGAGTGCAAGGTTACAGAGGCCAGGGGCACCAGCAAGGAGATAGACGCTGCTCGTGAACTCTATCGACCGGCAGCGGCTCGTGCCTCGTTGCTTTACTTTATTCTGAATGATTTGAACACGATAAATCCGATATACCAGTTCTCCCTGAAAGCCTTCAGCGTCGTTTTTCAAATGGCCATACTGAAGGCTGATCCGGCGCCCGACGTCACCGGCCGGGTGAAAAATCTCATCGAGTGCATAACGTATTCCGTATTCATGTACACGACGAGGGGACTGTTTGAGTGCGATAAGCTCATTTTTGTGTCTCAGATGGCATTCCAGATCCTATTAACGAACGGGGAAATCTTGGCCCCCGAGTTGGACTTCTTGTTGAGGTTTCCAATTACCCCGCACGTTACGTCGCCGGTTGAATTTCTCTCGAACACCAGCTGGGGTGGAATAAGAAGCTTGGCTACAAGAGACGACTTCCGGTAAGCCCGTGTTCGACTTTAGCCACGTTGTAAGTGCTCGGCTACTACGGATCGTCGAACGGTCGATAAACTCTTTCGTTTCTATATCTTTTTCAACTCTTTCAAGAAATCTTGACCGAGACATTGAAAGCTCTTCGAAACGTTGGAAGAAACTTGTCGAATGCGAGTGTCCAGAACGTGAGAAGTTTCCTCAGGAATGGAAGAACAAAACCGCCCTTCAACGCCTCTGCATGCTCAGAGCCTTGCGCCCGGACAGAATGACTTACGCGATTTCAGCTTTCATCGAAGAAAAACTTGGCCCTCGATACGTCGAAGGTAGAACCGTAGAATTCGCCAAGTCTTACGAAGAAACCAGCCCCACCACACCAATATTCTTCATATTATCGCCAGGGGTGAATCCTCTAAAGGTGAGAAGAGCTACGTCACAAATTGAAGCGCGAAAGCTTCTGTTCCAAACTATATCTAATTTCATGCAAATGCTTGCGAGTGTCTTACCTTCACCCCTCAACAAAACAGGACGTTGAAGCCCTAGGCCGGAAGTTAGGGTTCACCTTCGACGCACAGAATTTCCACAACGTGTCTCTTGGCCAGGGGCAGGAGATTGTAGCCGAACAAGCGATGGACGAGGCAGCAAAAATGGGCCACTGGGTGGTACTCCAAAATATTCATCTCGTGAAAAAATGGTTGCCATTGTTAGAGAAGAAGTTGGAAATTGCTGCCGAAGGCTCTCATCTGGATTACAGAGTTTTTATGAGCGCTGAGCCAGCGAGTTCTGCGGCTGGTCACATAATACCACAAGTTTGTGTACCGAGTATTAAGGGGGGATCCCCTTTTTTTCAATAAATTTGTCGCTTTTTTCTAACTCTCTGGTGAAGAAACTATAGAACGGATCAATGCGAAATTTGGCATGTGGATTTATTCATCTTTTATCTATTCACAAAAATATTAAAAATAATTTCCTCCTCCCGTTGATGCTGTGCACGATTTGAGTCTTCCCATTGATTCTACAATAAAAACCCAAAAACATTTTACTTTACACACATGTATCTATCGTGTGACGTAGTGAAAAAAAAGAAAAGAAAATTGAGAATCCGGTGATGTTTTGAACTCAAGCAAATAGATCGATGTTTTTGGTACAAACGAAAAAAATATTTAACGTATTCGTTTTTTTTGCGTCAAACGATAGCTACATACGTGTAAAACAAAATGTTCTTGAGTTTTTTTCAGGATTAATGGGAAGCATCAAATCGTGTACAGCGTCAACTGAGTATCGTCGCACGTCGAGAGTAATTTTTTTGTGAATAGATATGCGATAAACAAATCCACATGCCAAATCACGCACTCATCGGTTGTATAGTTTCTTCATTAGAAAATTAGAAAAAAACGTCAAATTTAGGGGGAAAAATCTTCCCTTAGACCCACCGTAAAAACCGACGAGTTTATTAACATGAAAAATTCTTTCCACCTCCTTGTTGTCAGGGTATCCTGGAATCGTCAATCAAAATCACAAACGAACCTCCCACTGGCATGCAAGCCAACTTGCACAAGGCCCTGGATAATTTCACCCAAGAAACGCTCGAGATGTGCGGCAAGGAGGCGGAATTCAAGGCGATACTGTTTTCTCTGTGCTATTTCCACGCTGTGGTCGCGGAGCGGCGTAAATTCGGCCCTCAGGGGTGGAACAAAATTTATCCATTCAACGTCGGCGACCTCAACATAAGCGTCAGTGTGCTTTACAATTATTTGGAAGCGAGTCCGAAGGTGCCTTGGGAGGACCTCAGGTACTTGTTCGGGGAGATCATGTACGGCGGACACATTACCGACGACTGGGATCGCAGACTGTGCGTGTCTTACCTCGAAGAATTAATGCAGCCAGACTTAGTCGACGGGGAACTTCAACTAGCTCCAGGTGAGTGTAGCAAATAAATTCAGCGAAAGAACCTCGCTTTCGATTCTTTTTTGATTATATATTCAGGATTCGCGGCGCCTCCCAACACGGATTTGGTCGGATACCACACTTACATCGACGAGGCAATGCCACCAGAGTCTCCGTACTTGTACGGACTCCATCCCAACGCAGAGATTGGTTTCCTCACAACGACGTCTGAGAATTTGTTCCGAACAGTGTTCGAGATGCAGCCGAGAGACGCCGGAAGTTCAGGAGGTCAAACAGTGACGCGAGAAGACAAGGTGAGCTTTTCACTCGGACGAGTCTCGCATAGTTCGAAGCGTAATTTCGCAGGCTAATATAGCCTGATGTAAACTACTAATCGTCTCATCCTGTTCAATAAGGTGAAGCAAATCTTGGACGAGGTAATGGAAAAACTTCCGGAAGAATTCAACATGATCGAGATAATGGGTAAAGTGGAGGAACGAACGCCTTACGTGATCGTCGCCTTCCAAGAGTGCGAAAGGATGAATTATCTCACTGGCGAGATGAAGAGGAGCCTCCGTGAGCTAGACCTCGGTCTTAAAGGAGAACTGACGATCACTTCGGACATGGAAGTTCTCGAGACCGCTCTCTTCTTCGACCAAGTTCCGCCTATATGGGCCCAGAGGGCCTATCCCTCTCTTCTGGGTCTGACGGCTTGGTTCGTCGACCTTCTGCTCAGGCTGAGAGAACTCGAAACTTGGTCTACAGACTTTGTAGTGAGTTCCAAATGCGAGCGATACATTTTTGTTCGCATGAATAGAAAAACTGATCGATCCTGTTCCAGTTACCAGCGTCGGTGTGGCTGGCTGGTTTTTTCAACCCTCAATCGTTGCTGACTGCGATTATGCAGTCGACGGCAAGGAGATACGAATTGCCTCTGGATAAAATGTGCCTGCAGTGTGACGTGACGAAAAAGAACAAAGAGGAATTTACGTGAGTATAACGACCGTCCCACGTTTTACGCGAAAAACACGGTTAGCGAAATGTTTCATCACAATTCAAGAGCGGTTTTTCAACTCGTCAGTAATTAAATTCACCGAGTGCACTATACTGCGGATATTCGCACGATGTTTATTCGCGTATTCATGTCATTCATGTACGAGAGTTTGCGGCCTGTATATATACACTGCTGCGTAATTTGCGCGACAAATCTGCTTATTCGCGAGGCATGACGACGAGAGGACTCGACGTAATCCCGAATTGAGTCAAGCACGACCCTTTAACCCTTTGCGGCGAGTAATACGGTCTAATTAAGGAAAACTACCGTAATAACTCGACTCTCGTCAGTTATTATTTACCACTTAAGTGGAGGCTAGTTTGTACAATGGTTTAGGAAAATTTCTAACCAGTTCTGCACCCCGGGAGGGGGCCCACGTTCATGGAATATTTATGGAGGGTGCGCGGTGGGACGTGCAGACTGGAATCATCGTCGACTCCAGGCCGAAGGAACTCTTTCCTTCCATGCCCGTGATAAATGTCCGTGCTATCACCCAGGACAAACAGGATCTGAGGAACATGTACGAGTGCCCCGTATACAAGACAAGAACTCGAGGTCCTACCTACGTTTGGACTTTCAATTTGAAGACCAAGGACAAACCGGCCAAATGGACTCTGGCTGGAGTCGCTTTGCTGCTCCAGACGTAGGCGGAAACGATGTTTATTACAATGTTACTACGCACGCATACGTCATTTATATTTATGTATAGAATAATTACGTATACAGATTGTGCAGGAAGAATAATTTATATGTATACAAGGTGCGGGATTATATGACATTGTTGAAATGGATATTAAAATTCTGGACACAATGGCTCATTGTTGTACAGTATATATGGGTACCTATAAGCTTTTCCAAGTATCGATTACCAACCCAAAGGCAAGTCACTGAAAAAGCTCCTCTCTGAATAAGAAAAGTTGAATTCTAAAAGGAAAGAACAGACATTTTTCATGCGTGCCTTCGGGAGAGTTAATAACTATTCCATATTTGATAGATTCCTGCATTCTGTATTATTTTTAAATTGTCCCTTTTACCGTTTGATACACAATGTACGTATGTGTGTAAATATATTGTGTGCTAGCTCCAAGATGTCGGGAGGAAATCTAATTTCTTTCGCTAACATGATGCAATTTTGATCTCGGTCTAGAACGCGGAAAGCTTTTATCCCCAAGGCAAATAAGTCTTCGATGTTTCTAGCCATCTGCAGCGGTACTGATAAGTTCGAAAATTAAATTCCGTCTCCCTCCCTCTGTACTCCTCATCTCTTTTTCTCCTGCTTCGTTTCGTATTTTTTTTTTTGTTTTCTTTTTTTTTTGTTTCTGTGTTTTTTTTCTTTTTCCTTCATCATAGCAAATTAGATTCCGTCTCAGACTAAAAATCTATAAATGAAAAACAACAATAAGCGGAAGGGTAATAAAAAAGAAAGAAATGGAATAAAGATCTTCACTCGGGGAAAATTAGAATCAGAAATTAAAGGGAAATATGAAAGAGCTCGGGAGAAGCTGCATTGAATCCGTCGGGTGATTCGTATTTCCCAGTTTGTATTCCGTTTGATTAAACCGGAGGACTTTTATCCGAATCCTGCGCCTGATGAAAATCCGTCCGAAGTTAAACGCACGTACGTCAACGCCGATGCAGACGTGCAGCGATCCCTGAGGGGCTCTCAGAGAAAATCGTGAATGAATCAGAACCTACCCACATACACGTACCGCAGTTTCGAGGGTCTGTTTATACACGGTCTGCTCCATTGTCGGTATAATCATCGCAATCTAGAGTTTTCATTAGCCCCGTTAAATAGCAGGTATCAAATATCACTCATTCATACGTCAGTCAAGAAGAATCTGCGCGGTGGTTCGATATCGGTTTCATAATTCATTCCTAACCCCAGTCCCCAAAAATTTTTCAACGCTTAATTAGGGTATTAATTTACTCGGTATAAAAAATATAGATTTCAAGTAAAATTGTTACAACGCTTCTTCGCCACAACAGCATACCTACGTATTACGCATACCTAATTATGCTTGCGAACTTTTCTCTACCGGGATCAATTCCTCAGGCATCAGAATTGTCTAGGATAATACGGAGGATGATCACGCTGCAAAATTGAAAAAAAAAATAAATAAAATAGACAAAATAAAATTCCGTCTGGCGATCTACGGTTGCAATCGCTGCAGGTATAATTAACGGAACGCGAACACCGAGCTGAACCATGCGCTGCAATATTAAATTCGTGACAAATACCTCGGCTCGGAGCTTGTACGGTTTTTTTTTTTTTTAAACAAAATTACTTTTCCACCGGTGCCGCGTGGCCTGTGTAAATTCCGCCTCCTATGTATATGGATTCGCGATTATTAATAGAAGGTCGTTAGCGTGACAAATCGCGTGTCAACTCGACGTGTCACCGTCCTGTCTAAAGCCTCGCTAACCCTGCTCCAGGCTGACTTGCTGCCCTGTCTGATGACGCGGGACACTTTGCGTATTTAAAAAAGATTTGCATCGTTCAATTACGACGGGGTGAAAAATTATTGTTTAAATAATTTCTTTGAAAACAAAAAAAAAAAAAAAATAACAACAGCCCAATTTTCAACGGACGCACACGGATATGTTTTGCAAAATGTGAAACGAATCTAAAAAAATGTATCAATCCTGAGGTCGAAATGTCAACGATCAATGTTCTCGCTACTTCTATTCAACAGGATTAGAATTTTCGTCTTGACTTGCGACTGAATAATCCACCTGTTTAATCTCAGACTAAGAATAGAATGTCAACGCAGACGGCTGATTGATATTTAATCATACAACTACAGAAGTTCAACCGCACTTCCGTATTTGCACATCCCGTGTTATATGCTTTGTCTTATTGTCTCTCGATTCGACGCAGAAATTTGTCGCCGGAAAATGGACGAGAATTTGCGATGTCGCATTGAAAACCATAACCCTCAAACAGCGGATGGGTAAAAATGTGTCAACCAAATCAAGCATGACGAACATGTATCGTGACTTTGAAATCACTAGGCGACATGCATTTCTTATTAACGTATGAGATTGAAAATATTTTTGAGAATGGATTTGAAAGAAGGATGTTTTCATTTCGCATCTTCTGTTTTTGAATTGTTCAATCCTAATACATATTTCTACAACTTGGATTGGTATCGAAGATTCAGGAAGAAAATATTTCTGAAAACGATGATCTGATACCTCTTTTAAATTGTATAATTGGAATTTTCTCTGATTAATGTCACGCGATCGAGCCGATCGCTCGAGTATCCAAGAAAACCTTTTCCCTTATCGCGTATGGAATATGACGCTAAATGATTTTCGGATTTGGGCTTAATTGCAGGCGTCATATCACGGTGAACAGCCACCCCTGAGCGGTGACTGCAGGAGGTAAAAAGTCGTTTGGAGTGATGAAGTCAGGTTCACACGGACGAAAGCAAACACGCAGACAGACGCGCTCACGCATGGGAGAGATGTGTATTCAGTGATGGCGCGATCCTGGGTACAGGACGATATTAAACGTCGCCTTTGTTCGGAAAAAGGGTTCATTTTTCATCGCTGGCCTACCTACGCGTAGGTTAATCATTTTTAAAGGACCAGCCGGCTGTCCGTCATGCTAACGTCCTTATATTAAATAGCTGACGTGCGAGTGAAACAGGGAATTAAATTTAAGAGGGTCAGCCAGCGGGGGCTGCGTTCGACTGTAATAATGAAACGCTACTTGCCGAGGGTCCATCCGTTGTTCCCAGAAATATCTCTCCCTCTATATCTTGTTATGTGCAAATAATGCGAGATCTTGTCACACGAGAAAGGTTAAAAAATTACCGAATCAATCACCGTCGCAAGAAAAACTATCGTCGAAAAAAAAAAAAAAAAAAAAAAAAAAACAGTCAAAAAACACCAGCTTCAAACACAAAAGGACACATTTTATGCAACCCTTATTTTTAGAGTGATAAAAACCGGAATCACTGCTCGGAGAAAAATTTGATTCTTAATAGTTACTAAAAAGTTCTATTAATATGTGTATCTTTTTAATGAAGGTTTAAAAATTGACGGAGTTGGGAAAAAAAAGTGGTACAAGTAACTGTAATCTCATGGAAAAAAATCCCAAGGTGAGCTTCGGTGTAAATTCGCACCCTCAATTTTTTCCTTATGGGAATCTGGCATAATCTATGAGTTGAGGGTACGAATTTATACCCAAGTTGGTTTTTTTTCCGTAAGAATACAGTATAATAATATAATTGGCAGTACCAAAGTTTCTAATCTTTGCAATTTTAAATCATAACATTTTATCAGTTAAATGTAAGGCATTAAGATGCATTAACCATTGCAGCAGTATTAAATTATCGAAATAGTTGGAAAAAAAAATATTGTACGAGTGATGATAATGTAAAATAATATCCAGTAACGGATGCTAGATTTTATAACCACAATTACTAACACAATTCTCAATTTGCAACCACAACCGGTAATTTCTCTGAGTGACAGATTTTCATCAGGGAGTCGATCGTTTGGGGATTTCAATAAACTACCTAAAAACCAAAACCATTGAAAAAAAAAAAAAAAAAACGCTTGAATGATTTCCCACGGCGGACGTATCGCGATTGCTTTACGTTTTTTTCTTTTTTTTTCCTTTTTAGTTCACTTTCATCTCGTTATTCGAATCGAGTTGCCCCCCACCTCCCCCCCTTCTCGCCCTTTGGCGGAATCATTTATCGTCGTCGTATTATGAATGTCAGCCATTACTTTTCATCAGGTTCGGGTTTGGCCGTGTAGCAGATGAGCGTAGAGGATGGCATCCCCGTTAATACAGAACCACGACAAACCCTTTTTGTGTGACCATTACAACTACGCGACACCCCGGCCCCCTTCAAAAAACCTGTAGTAAAATATTCGCCGAGTGGATTTGGATACCGAGCATCAAGCCCGAAACGTGCTTTCCGTTATTTATATTTTTCCCTCGCGTTGCGTAGCGAGGCATTCCTATGCGCTCAGGCGGCACCCCATCCGAGAGGCTTGTCAAGAGATACGAGCCTGAAATACTGCCGACAAATTTGCGGATCCATCCTCTCGAGTCGGTCATGTTCCGCGATCACCGCGAAAATTCGACACCTCGCATATCGCGCGATTTTCTTTGTCTGTTTGTGCTTTACATGTGTACACGTATCCCGCGGGTAAAACTCGACACGCATATCAAATTTCACGTCGCAATAAAGCCGCGCGTGGGAAAATGTAGAAAAAGACAAAAAAAAAAAAAACAAACAAAGATTGCAGACCGCGTAGTTACCTAAGCAGGAACATGAACCGATTGCACATGGTATTTACGCAAGTTATAAACAAAAGTTAATAAACTGTTTACGTAACGACCCAAGCGCACAACGGCGAACAATTAGGCGGTTCATTAGGCATTGCGTTTTTAGAATGTCGCTAAGATATGGAACGGTTTTTTTATTATTCAATTTTCATACGACGGTAAGGAAAGCTATCTTTTCATTTCGTACGATTCAATCGGTATTCACGGTCGAGAAACTCCACACAGTTATATAAAACGATCCAATCGTCACCGTAAGTCGATATTTACGTGAGCGCGGCTGATGTCGAGGATAAAGATAATCTCTTCGTCATTAATTATTTTCCCCCAGTTGTGAGTCAAGCGCATGAAAGTGATGTCTGTTCAAAGTTTGCAACGTATATATACCGC
This sequence comes from Neodiprion lecontei, assembly GCF_021901455.1. Lineage (NCBI taxonomy): Eukaryota > Metazoa > Arthropoda > Insecta > Hymenoptera > Diprionidae > Neodiprion > Neodiprion lecontei. Next base: position 4,913,590 of record NC_060263.1, on the reverse strand, counting down.
AAGAAAAAAATGTGAGACACCCTTTATACGAGCTTGCGTTATACGCACCCGTGATTTTGCCTCGTCGCGTCAGCTTACAGAAATCGCATTTTCGTCAAAACTCCAATCACCATACATTCGGAGAAAGAGGGATGAAAAGAGAAAGAGAGAGCGAAGGGCGGGTGGGGGGGGGGGGGGGGGGGGAATAACTGCAGAGACCTGTCGTGAACACGAACATATTTTTTATTCAACACTTTTTCTCTCTCTCTGTCTCTCTGTCTCTCTGTCTCTCTCTCTCTCCCTCTCTTCCTCCCTTCATCCACCGACGCCTTGTTAATTTGATCCTTTTATTCATCGTTGACATATTTTTCCGAAGGGCTGGGGGAGGGCCAAGATTCGCGAACGAAAACATTTGTTTTTTGTATCCATTTTCTCGATCCACTGCAGATCGTTGCGAAATTTTTATTTCGTTTTTCATTGACTTGCAGGATTCTCGTCTTGTCATTTCGCGAAACGTTTGCCGGCATAAACGAAAAAGATCCCGGTGCTTTTTTTACGATCGAAAGATCGCGCCTCGTGTTGGCGCAATATCTCACACCGCCTAATAGAAGCGTTATGATGTTTCCAGAGGATCACATAAGATAAATACTCGCTAGGGCCAAATAAGCCCCATAACGGACAGGGGATCTGGGATTACGGCATAAATACTGCCCGTCGAGGATATAACACGTACCACGGTACCAAATATCGTCAAATATCGCGATCGCTTCTCGTGCTTTTTATAAACCCCGCGTACAAACAAGCCCTTTAAAAGAATTGAAATTGCCCTTTCCCCGTCAAACTCGATGTGTAATATAAAAAGAGATCCGTTCTAAATTTTCACTATGGAGATTTAAGGGGTGCAGGAGAAACGACAACTTTATCCCGTGACTGCGAAATACGAGTATTGGAAAAAGGAGAATATGAGAATAAAGAAAAAGAAAATTACCCAATTTCTGTCACCAGAACTTATTAATATATTATAAGATTATCAATAGTCGGCAGCGTGGTAATTTTCATATCAAAGTATTTTGAGTATTATAACTCAGGGATCTCTAATCTTGGTATTCGTTATACACCGAACAATTCAAAAAGCGAATGACAAATCCCCAAAAAAAGATCACCGAGAAACATTAACGCAGGTACAGAATGTTGTAGGGTTGTAAAGTAGGCCGAAGTTTGTAGCTCGCTTTGTCTCGAGGGTAACGGGACTTGAGACAAGCCCGCAGTAATATGGATGTAAAGACTGTAACCGGGCGACGCTCATCCCTATATATATATATATATATATAAAGAGAGAGAAAGAGAGAGAGTTGTGGTTCACCGCCAACTTGACTGTTCGGCTTGGGTAATTCAAGAGCGCAGGGTGAAAAAGAAGAACGAGAAAAGTTTTTAGATGAAAAAAATCCTCCTGGAACGTTTTGCTCGAAAATAGACAGACCGAATGGAAGGAAACGGGGGCGTTCGGGCACGTCGTAAATACACGCTATACATCCACCATCTCTGATGGTGCACCGTAACGGGGCAGCAAGGGAGGGACCCGAGACGCGAAGCCACAAGGGATACAGCTTTAACTCGGCGCCTGGTTCTCCAAGTTCGATATTCCCTGGTCTCCGCCACATCGACCCTCTACAATGTTCCCTGGAGCCTTGGTCGGCTCCAAGAACCAGTAATCGCGATTACCGCATCGACGGTTCGATTCGGATTTTCCCAATTTTTAACCATCGGTCGGTATAAGTCGGTGAAAATGTCGAGCTGGGTGTTTGCTCCGGGAGGAAAAAGACGCGCTGAATTCCAAGTACACGTCCCGTATTTGTGCAGAAGTTTTTCTTCTCGTATTCCGATGCTGCTGAAAAAGCACTTGGCAGTGACATTGCTGGTTTCCTGCCGCTCTCGGTCAGGGTTGGAAAGCTTCGGTCGTGGGGGAGGGGGTAAGTGATGCGAAGGTCCCGGTGGCCGAGTAATTACCCCAACCTCCAGGGCTGACTAGACCCAGCAACAACCCCAGCCCAGTTGGATGACTGCCCAGCAGTTAACGTCACCGGCAGAACTCGATTCCAGACAGAGACGAGAAGGTTGTCAACCCGCCACGTCGACGATCCCCTTCAGACAGTCTCGGCAGCATCCCAAAGACGGTGAAAGCTTTCGCGCGAAACGGAGCTTTCAAATGCCTTTGGGACGAGTGCGGATTGGCCGCAAACTCGTTAGGCCATCGGACTCTCTTCGCGTTGATGGTAAATTAACGGCAAACGATGAAAGGGTGGAAAACATCGTCTCTCCCACGGCGTGAATATTCTCGATTTTGACCAACTTTTACACGGAGAGCCCCTGCAAGCGTAACCACCGAATTGCGAACAACTGCGACGTGCTTGTGTGCGTGCCGCTTTTCTCCTTCGGACCCGCGATTCTGTTTCAATTAAAGTAAAGTAAAACTCTCGGCAGCCATCAGCCGGACTACCGTGCTTTCATTTTATTCTACAAGGGAATTATTCTTTTTAATTGATACAGCGCGGGTCCTTTTTCTTCCTCCGTACAATACAGGTTCGGAATGAAAATTGTTATATCCTCTAGAAATTACACCGCGTACTCGGTTTCTGTCTTTCGGTCCTTTTGCCACGTTCGCTCTACGTCTTTGGTTCCATGGAAAAGAAAGTAAATTGCTAATTTTACGCGCGTAGTATTAATAAGAAGGATAGGAAGGGCGGCGAGGCGATCCCGCGTTATTTTCCCCATGAAGCGGCGCAGCCCGCAGGATCGATAAATTCGCGTATTAGTTATAATGAGATAGCCGGGGTAAACGCCAAATACAATCATCTTAGTACCGAATTACTGGAAATTAATTAAGCAGTTGCGGAGGGTCGGGGAGAAAAGGAGACCTGCGAAGAAGGGGTGACTATAGCGGCGCAGCAGAAGACAGGGCCAAGGGTGGCCGGGGGAGGACTTGGCTAACTAGAGGCCTTTGAATATTACTCGCTCAACTCAGCAGATCTGTAAACCAATCAGTGACGCCTCACCGATACGAAGCCTAAGTCGGCCTAACTGGATTGCTTGACTAACTGCTTACTTGATTACTTGTTAGTTAGACTAGCGAAGGAGTCTGTAACTGTATACCTTGCTCGCAGCTAGTTAACGACGGTTCGACCATCCCTCCGAAACCATCGAGACGATTCTCCTATTCCATTGCAAAAATTCCCTATTACGTTCCACGGATGGCGGTGTTGAGCCATTGACATAAATTTACCAGTCTGAACCACAATGGAATTGTTTTTATGGTCGATTCGGCGATTCAATATCGGATATAGAGATATAACGTCATCGGACAGTCTTAGACTTATATCATCATCGATCAATGATGCGAGATTGACGTCAGATAGCGTTATATCGTCGTCAAGTATAGTGTTAGATTGTCGCTAAATATACACAGAAGTCCACACCGTACGTTTAAAAGATTTGGGTTGTAGTGAAGAATTTCGGATGAAAGTCGTCTGGGTGGTTAAGCTTTGAATATAGGTGGGTAAAAAAACCGCGGGGGTTTGCGATGGAAGGAGAGTCGTAAAATAAAATAAAAAAACGCTTGAAAAAATACACAAAAAAAAAAAAAAACAACACGATTGACAAATATTGTCACAGAGATATTAATAACCCCCGTACGAGGTGAAATAAAAAACCGTAAGCAAATTGAGACTCGATTCGGGGAGTAAAGTCTACTAAATTTCACCCCTAACACGTCCAATCTAGACCAGCATCATATTTTTTGCAATTCCCAACGGAGTAGGAGGCGAGGCGAGGCGACGCGAGGCAGTCCATCGCGGTCCATCGTGAACGAGATATTTGATACCAGCTAGCCTCACCAAACACCGAGCGGGACACTGATTGTGTGCTTTGTCTTGATGTCCGCGGGCAAACTATAGGCCTAATTAACCGGACGAGTCTAATTAAAATTTGGACAGTATTTTCACAGCGATTTCGCGTCGCACCATCGCGGACAGATGGCAACCCCGTGTTACACTCTCTCTCTCTCTCTCTCTCTCTCTCTCTCTTTCACTCTCTCTCTCTCTCACTCTCTATTTGGCCATGCCTGGTCAGTTGTTCGACGCGAGCTGCGGGTTTGACTATCATTCCTGTCCACAAACACGACTCCCAAACCTCTGCCAATAAAGAGAATGTTTCGATGTTTGGTGACACTTAATTATTTCACGATACCGCGCATGTATCTATACGTGGGATATACATGCGGCCGGCAGCCTTTGTCGCACACCGCATTTCGGTCTTTGTGTTATTTTATACACCAGCATTGTCCGCCGGGGGTGAATCGGAGCTTTTCGCGATAATAACCCGTCCCTCGATCCAATGTTTTCACTTTGGAGATGAAAAATAAAAACACTTTTTTTATAGATTTGGATCTCTCGTGTCGGCGGGTCCGTCTGTTTGTCTCTCGAAATGCAAGGATCAAGTTTCAAAAAGTAAAACAAATAAAGGAATTTGTTTCGGGCAAGGTTTCACGACTGCGGACTGTCTGGGTCGAAGAGCTTTTAGAATACGGCTTTAGGGTTAAAAAAAATGACCATTTTCATGATTAGAATAAATGTTGGATAGGAAAAGAGAGAGAGAGAGAAGAAAACAAATACCCGGTACGTTCTCACAATACTCACATCAAAATTCATCCCGCGTCTTAATTTTACCGTGAAAACTCGACGAGCCTGCTGCACCACCCTTCGAAGGTTCAAAACCTGTTGCCTTAGCTCGGATTGCTACCCCTGATTTAATGCCACTCGTTTATTCTATGAGGGACTACTGCACCTCCGAGGATTTCGCTCAGAAGTAATTCGATCGGGTCCCACTGAACTTGGTGACACGTGATACAGATGTTAAGAATCGAAGAAACACGACTGTGACAAGACGTACTTTTAATGGGCGAAAAATTTGAAAATTTTTGCAAACCATGATATGGTTTTGAAGCATGACAATACTGCAGTGTTCCGTCGTCAATTAGTTTGATAATTGTCAGTGAAATAAGTTTATATCTAGTGTAAAATAACTCCAGGTAACGATCGAGAAATCTTTTAAACAAAATAACAGACGAGTTTCACAGACTTGGAAAATTTACTATATTATTTAGCAATAAATTTTTGAATCAAATTTCGCCGCGCTAATGAACAATCGGCTTCATCTGAAACTTGGATGAAAAACAAAGAGAACGATGTAATTGGCACGTTACGAGCTACAGGTTGATTCAGTTGACTCGAACAGATCGGAGAGTTGAATACTTCAAATATTTATTCTTGCGCCGCATAACAAGCAAAGAAGCAGATGGTTTATACTGCTTCAACGAAGATTTCCAACAACACTCTGGATTCATGTGCGACTCCGCAATCGCAATTTCAAACTGGTAAAAAAAAAAAAAAAAACATTTACTTTACTGACAAAGAATCGGATAAATTAATGTCAACAAGAATTTGCAGTGTCTCAGTATATTTTTTCAGCCGAATGAGGTAATGGGAATTCAAACAGCCGTATCGTATTCACGGATGATCGAACGTACCGTCGATATTTCAAAAACACGTGTACTACAATGTTTGTACAGTGGGTAACGTCGTTAATACCGATCACGTGATTTTTCTCCACCTCATACACTTAATATATACGTCGAGTGCCCAACATTCGTTGGGAGAAAATATTACAAACTAATATTTGTCTTCGGGCAACCCTCCGTCGTACGGTCTGCACGGAGGGATATTCTCGCGACTAGCAGGCGTTGCCGGTAACCTGATTACCCCGGGACGTGATTTATTAAAAGGCTGATATTGCCTCCATAAACATTATCTACAGCCTAAGCACATCCCGATGCACCGGTACGAATACTCAATATAACCAGCTCACAACCTAAGTGATTTTCAATTTGATCGTAACGCCCACCGGCAGTATCGCGCTATCGATCATTCGTTCCGCTGCGCTTGCAAGCTCCGTTCCTCGACTGGATATCGATGACGGATTTGAAAAAAATGCAAGAGGAGAAACGGTGGAATTGATCAGCGCTAATCGACGAGGGGTAGCGAAACGCTTTGGCGCCTGTCAGACAGGCGAAACTGCGAGGAAACTTGCTCACATATCCATGGTCTCATGGTCTTCGGACTCGGGGTGAACTGGTCCGCGTAAACCGAGGTTCAACGCCCATTGTCCCGAACTTTCGAACAGTTAAAATGCAACAATCGCGAGCAATTTGGGGCACAATGAATAAGGTGCGATGACGCCTGGGTGACCACATTGTAAACCGGGGTGCAGACAGGGGTGAAAGACGATTTGCATGGTTACCGGTCCGGCTCCGCAACGAGTCTGCGAAGCACCGAGAGAGAGAGCGAGGAAAAGGGATAGAGAGAGAGAGCTCGTTTCGCTCCGCCGGTGAATCCACCTTGTGTGGTACTCGTACATACGTACGTACATGCTGTCGCACACCTAATTGGAAAATTGTTATTATTCCGTTGCGGACCTTGTTTAAATGGGCTGTACGTTCAACTAGAGCTATGCAGCAGGTCGTCGTCGCGACTGCCCGGCGTTGCGATAAATGCTCCTTGTTAACCCCGTGTCTGCGGTCCCGAAGGGTCGACCTCTGTTACCATTCCCTCGAAAAAATGGGGAGACGGTAAAAAAAAAGGAACCCGAAATTGGTCGCGGCAGGTAGGGCAGGTAATTTTGTACCGAGGAGGGTCAACGCTACCCTGCGGATCAGGATTTTATCACGGTCTAGATCCTCGTTCGTTCGCTCATATGCGAACGCGTTCTCTTGGGTGAAAATTGACGGAAACTGATCGACGGTGACGTGTGCGGAAGACTCTAAGCCGTCATTTTAAAAACAGTGACCATGCATCGAGTTAAATCCGCGGAGCATCCGAGCCGTAAATATTTTCGTTCCAGTCGAACGGATTGGGGAGAAGCTTTTTAACGAGTGTTTTTTAAGAGGGAGGAGCTTTTCATTCCGTCGAATACAGTGTATGATTCGTTGGTGGCATCACGGCGAGCGGGTTTTGCGAGGGTTGCAGGATTTGTTACGCTCGAATGAGAGAGTGGCAATTTAGAATTTCTTCTATCGGCTATTGAAAACTGTCATGGGAACTCATAACCCTTTGAGCTTCGAATTCTCGTGTTATCGCGTCCCGACGGGTCTGCCTTCCTCCTCTCTCTCTCTCTCTCTCTCTCTCTCTCTCTCTCTCTCTCTCTCTCTCTCTCTCTCTCTCTCTCTCTCTCTCGTCAATGCGCGGATAATCCCCATTCGGGTATCGCGCGGCGAGACAATGCCCGGCTTACACTTCATACCTTCTCTATTCCTCGTTCATCTCCTTTGTGCGTACTACGTATATAATCTCCGGTAAACGTAACAGGAGTTTAAACATCCACTCAGCGTAGACGTCACACGTTTTATCGTGTCCTTGAACCAGGCTGCAAAACGTTCGCCTCAAGTTGACACCCTTACAATCAATCTCCTCCAAGTGTATACAGGGAAAGAAATGCACTACGTGTTATAAGATACAGAGAAATGTATCGTCCTTTGTCAAGGACCTTGATTTCAAGACCAGAGAAGTGCTGTTCTCGATGGACGATGTCCGTCGAATTCTCGAAACACCAATCGAAGTAAGACTAACGGTGAAATTGGGTCCAGAAGAACGTTGGTTTAAAATGGTAGGTAATGTCGTTTCATCGATAAAATCTCCGGCAAGCCGACACGCTGTGACTCCGATCAGATCAGATAAACTCTGTTCTGCACCTATCCACCGACCTCCTGGCATATTGATAACAGCACGTGCCGTTATTGAGTTGGCAAACTTGTACAATAGAAGAGCCAGAGAGACGAAGGTTTGGCTCAAGCCCGAATCCATATTCCATCGAGGCGGTGGGGTTCTGGTGCATGCATAGAGAGGCGGAGTAATGCCCGTGTACGGCTAGACGCTAATCATATCCGTTACTCGCCCTTTGTTCAAGGGTGGAGAGAACGAGGACCTCGCTACGATATTGAATGAGAAGTCGATCGATACGGATACGCCAACGCCTAGTGCTCGCAATACCGAAAAACCTGAATCAAACTGACGAACTTCGTTCGCGAACGAAGATTCCGAAGTGAAAATTCTGCATCCATTCTACACCGTGCGAGTAGTGTAGCGGCGGAAGAACGTCAAGAACGACTTCGAACACCACGTCGAAAGCAATGGCGGACTGCAGTGACCACCAGGGATTATACAGAGCATGAATAATAATCATCAAGTATTCAAAGTACGCGATACTTTCGACGGATCTCCATTTCGCACGTGGCTTGGGGGCGCGAGCGCCGTTGGTCGAAACGATGATGTGTTATTATTATACCCCGAAGCCCCGGGCGACCAGATGTAGAAGCAACTGATTGCCGCCGTGCCCATCTGCATACGCGCTTATAATGCGCGGTTGTAAATTCATTCCAACAAAAATCAAGCTGACTCCCCTTTTTTCATACCGATATCAGGGTTGTCCGTACGTTTATGCAATATATGCGTGACGTACTACAGAGTTAAATATCGTTTTTGTGTGTTACTACCTTCTTCAGGGCTCCTTCCAGCAAGGTCCGACGTCCCGTGGCGAGACTCCGTTTCGAATTCCAGCATCCAATTGTCACCGCACCCTTACCTCGACTACAGGCTTGTTACTTTCTGAACCCATGCGTTTATCATCGAGTGGTTACCGTTCGTCACGGTGTATTAACTTCGCACAAAAGAGACGCGTGAACAGCTGAATAGTTTTTCCGATTGACTTGAGGATCAGCACTGCCGCGGAAACGAACCGGCGAGAAATCACTCGAACAACACCGTTACGAGGGCAGTGAGAGGCTTGCAGGGTACAAGTATTGGGGCACTAATAAGGCACTCGTCGGACAAGTCGAGGAGAAGAGGATTCCGGGATTCACGGGGGAAATCGTCCCGAACAAATTTCATATTTATTATTATCATTATTATTATTATTATTATTATTATTATTGTTGTATTTTATAGTCTTATTTTCCGACAGGGCGCACGCTGTCCACTCGAGTCTTCACAAAGGGCTCCACCGACACTCCGAGAGGTATAAATAATGATCATTTTTCGGTACAATCCCACTCGAGTTTTGTTACCGGCGCGAAGTACCCTCGAAAATATGGAATGGAATGGAATGGAATGAAATGATCTTCCCTTGGTTCTCCGTACACACACCGGTTTCGTGGATCTTTTCATTTGCGGCAGGCGAGTGCTGCTACCGCCTTCAGAACGAATGAACGAACGAATAACCCGCCGCCCGATTCAGCCCAGCTGCAGATGTCGAAGGATTAAAACAGGCTTTGGTTTGGGGTTTGCTTTGCCCTTCTATGCTTTGCTCCGCTTTGCTTTGCTTTGCTTTACCGTCAAATTTTTGCCCGGTAAAAAGTCCCTGCCGTACATACGTAGATCCATCCACCCATCCTTCCTTCTTTCCTTCGCTGCAGGGTTGCCCTTTTGAGCCGTTCATATCCTTTCCGCGAACCCTTGTACGCCAGAAAGAGAGACAGAGAGAGAGGCTGCTCAATAGAGAGGGTATTCTCTCGCATGAATACCGAACGGGCGCACGAGGTCACAGGTCAGAGGCGGGAGTTTACCAAAAGAGATATTCATCCCCGAAACCTTTTGTTTCTTTTCTCTTCATCCTCTTCACGTCAGCTTTCAACACGGTTAAAGCCGTTGAAAAGACGCGCATCGCAAATATCACGCGCGCGAAAAAATATTCTCCGAATTAGCCTTTCCAATTCTGCAAAAAGCACTTGTACAGCCAACCATAGCTGTAGTCGCACGATCAAAACACTTGCATCGTTAACCAGCCGTCAGGTACACCTTATTCCGTACTTTGTCCCGCGTCTCTGTCCGATGTTGATACTCCAGTAACGCTACGACTCGTACCGTGTTTGAGAAATCGATCGGTGACACTGACAATGAGTTTACTCCGTAGTTTCACGGACGAGGTGCGACGGAATACTGACTTCGGTTTTCGCTCGATCGAAATTCACGGATACCTTAACGATCGTTTCTCCGCTTTCGCTCCAAGCCTGGATTCGAAGTCCGTTCACGTTTCTGGAGCATCGGTGGTTGAGCAAGTCGAATTGGCTCAGATGTGCCAAAGACGATGTTACGATTGATTTCATGAGTATCGAAAAGCTGTCCATGTTTTTTCCCTGTATCCGTGTACACGTTTCCCTCGAGATGTGGTTAAATCAGGGGTGCCTATTCCCGCTAATTGAATATTCATACGCTACACGAGTACCTATATTTACATTTTAGTAAATTATCATATCAGCCTTCCGCGGATCCGTGTTTGCGGTCCGGGGTTGGATGGGTGTGCAGGTCGGAACTTATACTTGAGGTTGTTAAATCTGTTAGGATTGCCCCGCGATGCGAACGAACTGAGCCGAGCGAAGCGTGCATGCAGCTAGCGGCTGTGGCTATACGAGTACGGGCAGAAGACGGAAATACGTACATCGTACCGATGCCTATCCGCGCGGCATGTATGCAGAAGTAACATGTAGGTGGGGGTGGTCGGGTATCTGCCTACTTAATGCAATGTTTGCCGTTTCCTCCGTTTCCCTAAGCCTCCACGTATGATTTTAGGAAAAGGTTACCGTTCGCGGGACGCGATCCGCACCCCCGGAAAGCGGAGCAACACAAACACGAAACTTCACCCCCTGGGGGGTTTTCGCCACTGTTGCAACCCCGGAAGACAATCGTTGCGGATATATTCTTCTCGACTATCGTAGCTTCTTTCAGGCCGAATTTTCGACCGGCCCTTGACCACGTGATGCCTGTTTGCCAAGGGCCCGCCTTCCCGGTTCGTCGGCCATATTGGTCCTCAATTAAACAAATGCCGGACTCGAGAGTGGACGGACCCCCGTATATGCTCTCTTCGGTTTTAAAGGCAACGGACCAGGGGATGATGCCGTCGGTGGGCGAAAGCACACGTGTCGCGATCGGCTCCGCGTGTTACATTCGAGGGTGTCCGTGCCTCGTGCTCCCTCAACCTTGAGCTCGTGTGTGCAGCCAGTGTCGAAACGATGTACGCGCTGTTTGAATTGATCATTTTTTACACACCGCTGAAACATCTAATTGAATCAAGGCTCTCCCGCCTGTGGAAGCGAGCCACCCTCCTCGTTTTGTGCCCGTTGTCTGCAGCAGCGCGAAGGTGCCTTTTCGATTTCACGTTTCCTTAACCACCGTTCGTTACCCTGAATTTCCGTTGATTATTAATTTGCCAAGTTTTTTCTCTCTCTCTCACTCTCTCTTTTTTTTGGTTTCTTTCTCGACACGGTTTTGCGCGTCACTTTTTCATACATTTCACACTCGCTCTACAAATTTTGGCGAAAAAATGTAGCCTACAGGTTGTTTTGTTGAGCTTTGACCTGTACGTACAAAAACCTGCATACGTCCGACGAGAAACAATGTAATGTACGATATTTGCACGCCGTTACAATGTGTCATGGAGAATATTGTGCTACAACTTAATCCCAGTTTTAAATCAATAAACAATTTTTAGTTTTCCGAAGAGGACCCCCCTTCAGAGTCGAAATGTAAAATTTGACTTCCCCTCTTCATTGTGACCTTGGAGACCGAGAAAATTTTACACATAATCCAAGATAAAGTCGAGAAATTTATCAATACATGTATAATGTTGTGGTAATCAATCGGTAAGGTGAGATTTAGTTTAGTTTGAACCTACGTAGGAAAACCTCGACACGTTCAATGACAGATTAATGCGCGCCATTTGTATGCAGTATAAATATGTCACAAGCTTAAGAGATAACAAAAATATTATCAATGACGACATTTAGAAAGATAGGCATGTGGATATAGCTGAATAAATATTTAAAATGCCTTGACGCAGTTTATCGGATTGTCGACACGTGGTCAAGGGAATTCAATAAATACCGCGTTATTCCTTTAAATTTTACCAGATACAAGTATCGTACCTTATCGGTTCAAAATGAAAGGAACTCTATTTGCTTCTGCTGTCGTGGCACTACTTTTTCTTCTTCGTAAGTACAACTTTCTAGTGTTCGTAAAAATTAAATTTTCCACGATATCCGTGTTCCTTTGTTCTACCTGCACTTGCGCTTATTTATCCTAAATTTCCTGGAACATGAAGGTAGATTCAAACATGTATGTATTGCTGCATCAACCACTATTATTTTTTTAAAAATACAAATTTTCCCCACGAAAATTTTTACTACTACGAAATTTTAGGCAAATTTTAACATTTCGTATTATTTCGTAAGAAATTTTTACTCAAAAAATACAACTTTTCATGAAAATTCGCAAGTCTTTATGAGAAACTATGCATATTTACAATTTATCGTACAAAATTGTAGATGTCCCAAATTCCATAAAAATTCGTAGAAAATCGTAGAAATTATTTTCTCCAGGATTGCTTTATTTTTTCGGAGAACTTTTTATTTTAAAATGAATGAAGTTACATTATATGCTTGTGTCCACCTACAGCTTTACCGCAGATTAACGGTGATAAAAATTCTCATTTTTAATTAACTATTTTTCAGCTTCGTGCTCCGCTACTGAAACCAAATGTGGAGCTCATATGACGACTACTAATTGCGCACCATGTAGTCCGATTTGTAACGTTAAAACCAGAGCGTGTCCGGATGTGAGTTTGATTGTGTTTGATTATCTTTTTCTCGTAATGGACTAAATTTCCAAAAAACTAAATTACGTTGCTCGATGACACAGATAATGTTGATAGTGGGTTACGATATTTTGATGGTGTAATTTTTACAACAATCATTTCTTTCATGATTTTTATAGTATTGCGTAGAAGGGGGAAGCTTCTGCATATGCGAATCTGGATACTACCTCCCGTACGAAAACAGCACTTACTGCGTTTCGAAAAGCTCTTGTCCTACGTGTGGGGATGCTGCGTCAGAATCACAGTCACAATCAGAATCAGAATCAAATTCAGAATCAACCGCAGGACCAGAATCGAAAACAGAATCAGAATCTGAAACAAAATCGGAGTCGGAATCCAAATCAGGACCAGAATCAACCGCTAAATCAGAATCGGAATCAGAATCAAATTCAGAATCAACCGCAGGACCAGAATCGAAAACAGAATCAGAATCTGAAACGGAATCGGAATCGGAATCCAAATCAGGACCAGAATCAACCGGTAAATCAGAATCGGAATCAGAATCAAATTCAGAATCAACCGCAGGACCAGAATCGAAAACAGAATCAGAATCTGAAACGGAATCGGAATCGGAATCCAAATCAGGACCAGAATCAACCGGTAAATCAGAATCGGAATCAGAATCAAATTCAGAATCAACCGCAGGACCAGAATCGAAAACAGAATCAGAATCTGAAACGGAATCGGAATCGGAATCCAAATCAGGACCAGAATCAACCGGTAAATCAGAATCGGAATCAGAATCAAATTCAGAATCAACCGCAGGACCAGAATCGAAAACAGAATCAGAATCTGAAACGGAATCGGAATCGGAATCCAAATCAGGACCAGAATCAACCGGTAAATCAGAATCGGAATCAGAATCAAATTCAGAATCAACCGCAGGACCAGAATCGAAAACAGAATCAGAATCTGAAACGGAATCGGAATCGGAATCCGAATCAGGACCAGAATCAACCGGTAAATCAGAATCGGAATCAGGATCAAATTCAGAATCAACCGCAGGACCAGAAACGAAATCAGGATCAAAAGACAAATCAGAATCAAATGCTGGATCAGAAGCGAAAAAAGGATCAAAATCTGAAAGAAAATCGGAGTCGGAATCCAAATCAGGACCAGAATCAACCGGTACATCAGAATCGGAATCAGAATCAAATTCAGAATCAACCGCAGGACCAGAAACGAAATCAGGATCAAAAGACAAATCAGAATCAAATGCTGGATCAGAAGGATCAAAAGACAAATCAGAATCAACTTGTGATTCAGAATCGAAATCAGGATCAAAAGGAAAATCAGAATCAAATAGTGGAACAAATTCAAAATCAGACACAACCGGACCGTCAAAATCAATTGACGATGCAAAATCAACATTAGAATCAAAAGTAAAATCAAATGATGGATCAAAATCGAAATCAGACACAACTGGACCGTCAAAATCAATTGATGATACAAAATCAACATTAGAATCAAAAGTAAATTCAATTGACGATGCAAAATCAACATTAGAATCAAAAGTAAACTCAATTGACGATGCAAAATCAACATTAGAATCAAAAGTAAACTCAATTGACGATGCAAAATCAACATTAGAATCAAAAGTAAACTCAATTGACGATACAAAATCAACATTAGAATCAAAAGTAAACTCAATTGACGATACAAAATCAACATTAGAATCAAAAGTAAACTCAATCGACGATGCAAAATCAACATTAGAATCAAAAGTAAACTCAATTGACGATACAAAATCAACATTAGAATCAAAAGTAAAATCAAATGACGGATCAGATTCGAAATCAAAAACAACCGAACCGTCAAAATCAAATGATGGATCAGATTCGAAATCAGGAACAACGGAACCATCAAAATCAATTGACGATTCAAAATCAACATTAGAATCAAAAGTAAACTCAATCGACGATGTAAAATCAACATTGGAATCAAAAGAAAACTCAATTGACGATACAAAATCAACATTAGAATCAAAAGTAAAATCAAATGACGGATCAGATTCGAAATCAGAAACAACCGAACCGTCAAAATCAAATGATGGATCAGATTCGAAATCAGGAACAACGGAACCATCAAAATCAACTGACGATTCAAAATCAAAATTAGAATCAAAAGGAAAATCAGAATCAAATGATGGATCAGATTCGAAATCAGGAACAACGGAACCATCAAAATCAACTGACGATTCAAAATCAAAATTAGAATCAAAAGGAAAATCAGAATCAAATGATGGATCAGATTCGAAATCAGAAGCAACAGAACCATCAAAATCAATCGACGATTCAAAATCCGAATTAGAATCAAATGCTGAATCAGAGTTGAAATTAATATAAACAGTGAAATCAGAATCCGTATATGAATCAGCGGCAAAATTGGAGTCGGCATCCGAAACAGAATCAACTTCTGAATCAGGATGAAAATCCGAGCCATCATACCTACCAACAAATCCTACAATAAGTATATAATATAAAATTTTGTACTAACTACGGTCAAAGGGCCAATGTAACGTTTATTCTCAAAATAAATAACACATTTTTATGTACAAATCAAAGACGAAACACGTCGCAAATAATTTCCAAAGAAAAAGCTGTTCCACGCTCGCGAAAGAAATTTGGCAAACATTCGGTATTCCGATGAAGCAGGGTAAGTAGACCTGGTATATCTACGGCCCCGTAAATTCCGTCCAAGCTCTTGGTTCTCCAACGGATTGCATTACCTCCCTCAAATATTTGATCAGTCCTCTCTCTCTCTCTCTCTCTCTCTCTCTCTCTCCCTTCCTTTTTCGAGTCAAGCTGTTTGACTTACCAATTGTTTAGCCGCATCTCGTCGCTCGGGAATTACCTAAACGCCGGACCCGACGGACTCGTTTACGATGGCGATTCCGGACTACCTGCAGCTACCGCCCAGACTAAAGTCAGCAGTCTGGAGACTTGCGATTTGCGGTGAGCGTCGGTTCCGACGATTGCTCAAAGCCGGCATCCGATACAGACTTCAGTTCGGAAAGCGAACCGCACTCGGCTCGATAAAACTGGAAAGACGAATTTTTCTTTTCTCTGTCATCGTCGATGTTTCAGCGAGTCCATCTCCTCTAGGACGGTCCTTATTTGGGATTCGGAAAAATTTTCGTTGAGACACGCCCCAGATCTGTACTAAATCATTAAAAATAAATCTGTGAAAAGTTTGAAGCATCTGAGTCAACTGGAACACGTGTCCCTAAGCTCCGAAAGTTTTAAATGTAAAATACATGTAGTTTTTATAACCGCAGTTATTTTATATCGTACGACTTTGGTATAAATTAAGGGACCGTTTTGAAACTTGGCAGTGCTGCTGCTTATAATCATAGAAACAAACCCAGAAAATTTCAAAATTTTATCATAATTTCATAATATATCTCTCTATATATATATATAGAGAGACAGAGAATTGTTGCTTGTAATGATAGGAACAAACCCTGATAATTTCCAAATTTTATAACTATTTTTCCCTGATATATATATATATATTTCTGCCAAGTTTCAAATCGGTCTCTTAATTTACGCCAAAACGATACAAAACGAAATAACTGATTATAAAAACTACATGTATTTTACATCAAAAACTCACAGAGCTTATTGTTCGAAGCATAAAACTTTACACAGATTTTTTTAAAAAACATTTTGATACAGATCCGGGTGTCGTCCCAATGAAAATTTTTCCAACCCCCAAATAAAGACCACCCTAATGTCCTCCCACGAAGGTGAAAATAACTCTTCTACACCAGCAGTTTGTAGAATAATTAGAAACTCTGTGACTTCCCCTCGAAAATCCGAACTTCATCCAAACGACATTCCGCAGCTGAGACAAAGTCTCTTATTATCTCGGTGATTGACTCGAAGCTAGGCGCATCCGCCTCTCGTTCCGTCTCTTCATCCCCTTCTTCTTCCTCCCGTATTCGTTGTTCCGCGGCATGAAGAGGGGGAAAATTTTACCACGAGTAAAATCGTCGCGGAATAATCATCAGGGGAAAACAAACAGATGAATAAATACGGATCAGATTGCCACAGGGAAGAATCGAGTCAACCTGTCAAATCCTTCCGTATTTAAGTTTCTAACCCTTGAATCCTCTCGACTTCCACCACACTTTCACCCCGCTAGCAAAACGGAATTATTCCACTGCACGTAACGATTCATTCATAACCAGCCAGACGACAGGGGCTCGTTGTATTAATTTTTGCAAAAATTTAGCCAGCGAATTCATAGACCAGTGTCATCATCGGCTAATGATTTTCCGGCTTAACTGTTGCGAATTGTCTTTGCAATTCGGGCTCCGCGCGGCAATCTTATCGCCTCGCACCCCGTCGATGTGGAATTATTCGAAGGCGACGAGACGAGACGAGACACAGTAGTAATTACGAATTGATTAAAGTTTTCCAGATAATATAATGGGCTCGTTAATAGATGGATAACGAGCTATCCCTGACGGCGAAAACTGACTTTCCTCCGAAATTGCAGCAGCGTTTAGGTAGTTCGTGTAGTAAATTGATCGAAAACTCCAATCCCGTCTTGTATAAACACTTCCGAATTACAGAGAAACAAATTGTTTCTGCAGTTATAAAGATGTTTAGCAAAAAACACTGCTGAGAGTTAGTCTGCGAAACGAATTTATACAAATGGAAAATTTTTAAGCAACGAATTTCATCTAAAACCTGACCAACGATACGATTTTGGGATTAAAGCAGTGCAAAAAAAAAAAGAAAAAAGTATAATAAATAAATCAGAACAATAATCCGATTCTTCTGAAGTTACGTAGAACTGAACTTTCTTTCTTTGAATTTATTGTTTCGGAACGTATTTAATTCCAGTTTTACATATCAAGCCTCGCTCAAACGATCAATTCCATTTCGTTTGAAATAAACATAAAAGCTTCCGTCGCGAAAATTGAATCACGATAAAAAAAAAAAAAAATCTATAATTTCGACCCCATAAAAAGAGAAACAAGCAAAAACTGCGAACGTGCTAAGAAACCTTGGTCGAAGCAGAGGGACACAAAGGGAAAGAATTTAGCGTCCGAGTCCGCGAAGCTTAACGATCCGAACTTCTGTTCGAACTATCGCGTTAAAAGTCGCTAATAGGCAATTTCGTCTACGGCGTTCAGCGTCCGCGGGTTAATTTGGTGGGAAATAAGTTTCCCCATGAGCAGAGGGAAGGCTCGGTTTTCCCCATTTTCACCGTCGGCACGAACGCTGATTGGACGAAGGATCGGGTCAGTGGGCCAGCTTCCTGATCGCCGAGTTTAGGGCTCGTCCTCGTCGACAAAACCGGGGCTGCGTGGAGAAACTCGGGGAGGAAATTCGGACGAATACGATGCCACCCCCCCCCCCCCCCCCCCCCCCCTTCACCTCCCTCTGTGTCTCTCTCTCTCTTCGCCAATTGAGTTTTCCGCTGTCACCGACTGACGACGCTGCCGGATGGCTCGGGGCGGGTGAGGGAGAAGAGAAAGGGAGGAAGGATACCTCCTGAGGGAGAGGATCCCGCCGATGAATAGGAGGCGAGACAATGGGGAACGTCGAGATTGCATGCCGAGTTTTCCGAGTAATTAAGCCTCCGCATTTCTCTATATATCCCGCCTTTCCGCCCCCCCCGCCCCCCCCCCCCTCCCCCCCACCGTTGTATTATTGTAAAGCTTTATTTTTACTTCGTAGGTACAGCAAATGCCACGGGGATGACGTTTCCCATTGTGCACGATTTGCAGCGTCGTATATTGCTTAGCTACTGTTATACATATGTATATGTATACGAACCCTCGAGGACATATCTACCGCACGTGTAATTTTCAGCGAAATTTTCGTCAAGGATCTTTTTCGTCGTGTACTTCAACTATTGTCCGTGACGTGTAGTCCAAGATTAGACGACTTGTTTTTAAAAATTATTTATAACCCCAGTCACTTACGCCTAGATGGAAACTTCCACGTTGCTTACACGGAGTCATCCAACGTTACGTTGTGCACGAAATTCTGAGACGAGATTTAACAATTCAGAAATAGACTCCGATCTTAATTTTAGCAAAACAAAGAAAAAAAAAAAGAAAAAAACGAGTAAAAGTCATTCCTCATTTTACTTGCACAAAAAACCCTGATTCAAGCGCGCTGACTCCTATTTAACATTTTTATTCCCACAATCGATTCGCGGTAGTTGCTGAAAATTTTCAACAATCGCAAAATGAAACCAAAGTCGTTCCCGTTTCTCTTCAGAGGCGGTATAAGAGTTTCTGAAGGAATTTAAAGGGGTCAGTAACGGAGTTAGATCCCCATTGCCAATTCCGATTAACCCGCTGACCTGAAAATTGTAATCAAGCTAATATTAGATTAAACGATCGTTAGCCTCTATCAGGGGGTTCGTATTTTGAATCAAATTACCAGCCCGAGGGATAGAACACGGAGACAATTACGACTTCGGTGTATCAATGACGCGTGTGCGGACATGACTTTAGGCCAAAGGAGAAAAAAAAAACTCGACGTGTCTATTGGCGCGAATTGCAAAATCGGTATATAAGAATTATCACTTTTATTTTCGACCAATTTAACGATTAGTGTAAAAAAAATGATAATTACAGGTGAAAAGCGCGGGAATGATTGCAAAATAAGAAAGAAAGAAAGAAATGATAAAACAATCTTGTTATATTTCTACGTAATATTTTGATCTGCAGAAAATTAAGTGAGCGAAAAATGATACATGTATTTCAAGTGAAATGCGACGTGCGTTGTAATTGCGAATGGAATATTCATTTCGCGGTTCGTACGGGTGTTTAATATTTATGCAGCTAAGCGCGCAAAGTATGGAATCCAGTTTCTAAGGAGGGAATAATCGCATCGAGAGGATACGTCGTTTCCGCGGACGAAACTTAATTGATAAGTTAATTTGGTCGCGCTTACATGTATTAGTTACATTACATTAATTCCGGGTGAATGGAAAGCTTCGGGAGGGGGAATAAAGGTGGGTGGAAACTTGGTCCCGGTTTCGCTAAGTGACCAATAATATATTGCGTTTGACCGCGGGAAACTCAATTTGGAGAAAACAGGGGAGGGGAGGCGCCGCGTCTGAGGAAACCCGAAAGAAAAATACTGATTCTCGCAAGCGGACCAAATAGCATTTAGGCTAAAAGCAAACGCGGATTCGGAAGCAGTCCGAATTGATCACAAGGGCTTACGCTGACAAAGTGGACGCGACTCTCCTCCTCCTTCCATTCCGCACTTTGTCTCGGACTTTGTCTCTTCAGCCCTAGGAGAGAGTGAGAGAGAGAGAGAGAGAGAGAGAGAGGAATTTCCTAGGATTTCACGGGATAATTGCCTGGCTTCGTATGGTCGTCTTCAATTAATGCTCATAATTCCATTATTGCCTTCAGTATCGTCCGGAAACTCGGGGCTAAACATCTCTTCCTATTCAACGAGCCGACATGATATTTTGTCCGATGGTCGGCCGTCCCAAAATTTCCCTCCGCTCGTTTAAGGACCGTGGGAAATTTCCTCGATGGATTTTTGTCAAATTTTATCGAGGCTTTGACCGACTCCGAATTATGTATGAACGGAGTAAGAGTGGTTAAAGTTCTGCAATCGCGAGTAATTTTCAAAATATGGATCGTTGAATACCAATTTTTTCCACCGTGAACGCAATCGTGAAACTGCATATAATTGCATAAAGATACGTCGGCGGGATAATTATACGGTAAAATTGTTATCGTGCATACGCGTAATAAAGATAGAAATTCAAATGTTGATGCCGGATATGCAATTTGGCAAATATATGTATTTCAGCCTTGCCGTATAAGATACGAGAAGTATAAAAACTCGATGCAGGTATGTAAATGAAAATTGTCATCAGACGTTAAGCAGAGTTTGAAAAACCCTGGAAGGTAAACATGCTGAAGTTGACAGCTACGGTGCTTTTACTAGTTTCAATGACGTTCACATTTTCGGGTAAGCGAATAGATATTCGATTACGATTCATAATTTTTCAAGTAAAAACCGCCTCACTCCAATTTTTACCAACTGTTTGCGGCCTGCAATAATTATTGCTAAAATTAAACATCGTAAAGACAGTCATTGTTATTTTATTAATCGAATGATAATATTTCCAGACGCGCAAAGGTCGGGATGTAAAAATGGCACCGTGTTCACGATGTGCGGAACGTGTGAAAGAACCTGCGACACTCTCGATACAGTTTGTACAATGGTTCGTGAATTTTGCCACGAAACGATAAATTGTTCCTTCGAATCTTCGAGCTAAAAACATCCTGCGCATGATATTGTTCCAATTTTCAGGAATGTCGAATAGGTTGTTACTGTCCTCAGAATTACGTACGGAATAACGAGGGCGAATGCATTCCGATCACGGAATGTTGAAAACCCACGGCAGAAAAAATAATGAACTCGAAAATTGATGATCCAATGTGAAAGATTTACCAATTTACTGTACTTCAATCGTATTGATTAAAATACCAAATCGGTGATATTCCGATTACAACTGCTACATGTTGCATATATATATATATATATATATATAACACAAGTATTATTATCGCAAGAAATTCATCTGGCCTCAAAAAAGCAAGTAATTAAGAAACAAATTAACATAAATGAAAATAAAATGTAACAATTCGCTACTAACAAATCTCGATTTTCCTCAATGTCGGTTAAACAAACCGAAGAAATCGTTAGGGTGAATAAGAAACCACAAATGGGGGAAAAACAAAACAAATCGATATGTTTTACCTGATGTTTCGTTTCTCTCTTGTTATAATTCAAAATAAAAATATCGCCAGCCATACAATTTTCAATATGGATGAGTCACATCGTTACGTGCAATGCATGTATACAGTAAAAATATGCGCGACTAGAGTCGCGATCTTCACGAACACGTCTTTCGGTATGGTAACTTTTGTGGGACGTTTAAACAATCAAGTGTTGACACAGCTGGTGTCACGTGATCAACGGCTGGCCATTTTACCAGAGAAAATACCGATATGGAAACGTATATAAATGATCGTGCCTGGTGCAGCATTCGTGTGTGATGTCCGTCTAGTTCGGGGTACTAAGCAACATGTTCAAGTTTACGGTGTTCTTCTTAGTCGCGTTGACGACGTTCGTATTGGCGGGTAAGATATCGTTTCACCTGTTACTTCTTATCCCTTATCCCTATAGGCACTAGTGGCAGCGAATTTCAACCTTTTTTGATACCGGAATCGCGAACTGCTCATGCTCCTCGTTGTTTTGCAAAGTTTTTATCCAAGTTTGCATAAATTTTCGTTCGATGTCGAGGTCGAAACGGTGCGTCGTTCTTTCGAAAAATATTATAAACATCTATCAATTGTAACGAGACTGTTTTTACACAATTGATTATTGTTGAAGGAGAAATTGATAATTGATAACAAACTTTTCAGATGCACAATGCAACGAAACGTGCGCCAATTATGGCGCCGAATGCAGAACTTGCGGTACGTGCAACGCTACCTGCCTCAACCCAAACCCTATTTGTTCCCAGGTTAGTAAGAGTGAAATTGTTATGGTACGAATATTTCACTTTGCGATCGATCATACAAAATGGCTGATTGTAATTTTCCTTATTTTCAGGTATGCAGAGTAGGTTGTTTCTGCCCTACGGGTATGGTTTATAATTCTTATGGCTACTGCGTTAATCCTTCGGAATGTTGACTTGCGAAATAGTCGACGGAAATTGTTGTACAGAGAATATAATCGAGAAATTTTTACGTCCAAAATATGTACCGCGTTAAAATTGTGATAAATTGTATCGATGAATAAAAAAGAACCAACAATCAATCTAGTCATTCAATATCAAATTTAAACGAAGAAACATTTGCGGCTCCCGCTACTTTCGATTTTTATTTGAAAGTTGCTTGTTCGACGCTGTAATGTTTCCAGAAATAATATTTCAACGATGGTCAGTTTATGGGGGGTTTAACAGAGGCATATAAGTACTGCACTGGAAAAGGAAACTACAGAGACAATAACAGACCATCAAAGTCAAGATGATTACGTTGGCGTTGATAGAATCTGCACTTTTTACAGGTTTTTATAGTCACCTTCCTTGTCAGATGAAATACAAAATCAAGTAAGTGCGATTATGGATACTACCAAGTCAGCCAAAGCTTCAACGATACTTTCGACCCGAGAAGTGAGGGTTCTCCACAACACTGAGGAATCATAATTCAATGTGCCCGATGTACCCTTGTAACTAAAATATATAACGTCTCATATTTTGTAGGAAAATATTATTACCGCCAACGCATTGTTGACGGTAGATCGTGGTAGACGATCATATAAACAGTGTTGCAATTGTCCGAAACTACCTCGATAGGTGTACAAGTCCAGTAAAGACAAACGCGGCATAACAAAAATATGTTCGTTTGCCGATAAAGCCTGTTGATTCAGACGTGTCAAGTGTTCTCTTTTCATCCAAAAATGTATGTAAACCTCACAGAAGTCGAAAAATTGTCAAAACCGAAGCGAATCGAAGTCGAGATGATGGCATCAACGTTCCTTATTCCTATCATCGCGGGGATCTTTCTGATAGCCACCGGTAAGTCAACTGCGTGCTAACATCGAAACTTCAATCTCACAATTATCAGCAATACCACTTCGTACCGTTCTGAATATCTTGGGAGCATAAGTCATTCCAAAAATTGGAATACAATTTTTTCAATTCTTGTTCAATCTGCAGTTGTAAAACCTGCGGATGCCAAAGCATGTGCACCATTATGTGGACCTCATTCAACGCCATCAAACTGCTCACCGTGCAATGAGAGTTGCGATGAAACTAAGACGGCTTGTCCGCTGGTAAGTGTTACTGAAATTGGTATTCTACGATTGGTTCGAAACATATCCCCTCTATCCGGGTTGAAGTTTTTTTCATGAAAATCATCGTGAAGATTGCAAATTGAACTCCGACACTTGCACTAATTGCCACGGAATATAAATCGTTCTTAATCGGTATCACTGTTTTTTTTTGTTTTTTCTTACAGTTATGCTCCGCAAAGCCCATGTACTGTAGCTGTGATTCTGGATTCTGCCGAAACAGCAAAGGTGATTGCGTGAAGAAACCGGCAAAGTGCGATTGAGCACGATAATCGACCATGCATGCAGTAGACTTCCATGATGTAAAATGAATTACGAATTCAGCGGAAGCGATGTCTATGTTCAAATCTACAAGAATTTTTTTGCATGCAACTATTCGGTTTATATAAGCCGCTGATTGTGTTTATTAAAATTATGTTATACTGACGGATGTGTTTTTTACTGTTATATGGATGTTGATGCGATAATCTGACCTTGTGTGATGAGATAAAAGTGCAATTTGCGAAAATATAGGGTGTTCTTATCACTACCGCATCACTCGGAATAATACGCTGAAAACCTATTTAACCAGAGTGAATAACACTTCTTATGGTTACGTTCAATCGACTGCTGTCCATGTTGACGAGAATGTAAAGGTTGACAATTAAAATACGTGCCTATAGGTCAACCAATAAGTGATATTGTGTTTTTAGAAATAACACGATATGAGCAAGAATCCTCGAATAAAAGTGACACTGGGCAACGCTTTCCTGAAGTTACTAAATAAGGTGGAGAACGAAAACTATGTGAATAAACATATGTTTCGGTTATTTTCGTACAAATCACAATACTATAAAGCTAAGATATTTATGTCCGTAGAGTAATTGGATTTACTCACGATTTTCAAATTGAATAATAGTCATCGATGACAACGGAATTATTAAATCGCATGGGTGAAATAACAAAGTGAAAAATTTCAACGTGGATAACAATCTCGGAAATTTAAGTTGCAAATTATTACTTACTTTGCTGCCACGGACTTTCGATGATCACCGATTCAGTTTGCAATTTCAAATACGAAATCTTCGAGCCATGTCTTTTTCCATGTAAGCCTGATGGAATTCGTCCTGTGAGATGTGCGATCAAGTCTGCAACATAGAAGTAAAATTCACTGTTAGATTTGCTAGAAACTCGTTGTATTTCACGATCGTATCTTATCTTTTTAGGCGGTAAAAACGTGCTTATAGCATAAGGGGCTGGTGCAATATATGCCAAACACTTACGACACTGGAAAGTGTCGTAAAAAATAATACTTAGTGAAGGTTAAAAGATTTCGAAAACTAAGACGCCCACGCAATTATCCATCATTGGAAAAAATGGCTGTGATATTATGTTTAGACTTTATGACACTCGGTGCATGTGCAAAAAGTCAAGTAATCGTGAATACGTGTCGGCGAAATAAATATTTTTATGCGACTGACGTCACTGTAGTTCCAACAATGACAGTACTGTTCTTTATAAAAGAGACTGTCGACACCAACAGAGCTGTCTATAAACGGCGTTAGCTCAGGAACTGCTCATTTCACGCATCGATATCAGGATGAAACCAGTGTCAGCATTCTTGGTCTTAATTGCGGGTGTTCTGACAATTTTTGTCCGTGAGTATCTGATCTAAATCCAGGAAAATCTCGTTGATAATAGAATCATGATCGTTCGATCACGTGTGGTGCAATTATTACGGAATGCCTGTTTGTAAATTACCATCTGCAGTTGGGGCCCAGAGTCAATCTGAGTGCGGGTCCGGAATGTACGCCAGGAACTGTACACCTTGTAATGTAGTATGTGGTGGATTTGGCGGAGATTGCAAAGGCGTAAGTTTTCATCAACTTACATTTTCAACGATTGGTTGGTCGAATAAGCGATGTGAAAATGATTTTTTTTACTCTTTTTGTTTTTATAGAAATTTCAGAACATGGATCATCCGTTTCTGTATTATAGGCAACACACTTCTTTGCATAAATTTCATTAAGTAACGATCGCACCCAACGCTCTTAATGCATCTTAAAGAGCGTGTGCAAGATTATGAGTTTCTTTTTACACATCATTGTGATGATCGTGATTTTGGGTTTCAGTCCTGCGGCAGCCAGGATATATACTGCCAGTGTGACTCTGGGTATGTTCTTCCCTACGAAAACGCAAACTGCTGCGTACCGAGAGATAATTGCTCTACTGCGACATGCTGAAGATATCGATGGTGTTTCGGAACTCAATGAGCATGTAAAAACTACTTAGGATTAACTACGTTATTCTGATAACTGGGATATAGCTTTTGAGAACAATAAACATGCACTAGAAAAATATAACAATTTGAACTGCTTTGAAGTCCTTTGATATAAGTCTCATGCCTAAACGGCGAATCAATGGGTCAATCTCTGTAAATATCGGAGTGTTGGTAAACATGCTGCTTGTAACATGATTTAATCCATGGCAACATCTGTAACTCATGGCACAGTTGCAGAAAATTGATGACCAACAATCGAATCCACAAATCTTTACCCCTGAATTTTATAACGAACATTTATGAATCCCCACTCTCACGAAAGTGTCCCTGAAAGCTGCGCGTTCGACGTTATCGTGTTAGCAAAATAATAATATGTTGACATTCTACGACCAGCGTTTGAAAGAAGCATATAAGTAGTACGCTAGAACCGGTAAAACACAGTGACATTAAAATCGTCCCCGAGTCAAGATGGCTACATTAGCTTTGCTGGTGTCTGCAGTCACGGGTTTGCTCCTAATACTCCTGTGTAAGTTTTCCATTCACTTGATTCTTTTACCAAATGTTAAACACTTACGATACCTCGGACGAATGGAACTCAAAACCGTTATCGATTCAAGTACGTAATTCAAGTTTGATTCGCAGTGACGAAAAACACCGAGGCTGCTGTTAGTTGCGGACCTAACTCTAGCCTTTCCAATTGTACGACGTGCAACGAGCTTTGTAGCGGACGGGTGAGGCCTTGCGCAGAGGTATAATTGTCGTTATAAATAAAGATTTCGTTGACTTAACAAGAGTATACGTTCAACACTTGCATTCATTTTTGTTCAAAGGTTTGCTCTGACCAATACGTCGCTTGCAAGTGCGATCTTGGATACTACCAAGTCAGTCAAAGTAACGTTACTTGCGTCTCGGAGAGCGAGTGTCCTTCCTAACGCTCACGAAGTATGTATCGTGTGTTCCTGATACGTGGATTTACAGCTGAAACAATGTATTGTACTTTTTAATAAAATCGCTTTCGCTGTATTGTTATACCACGATATTCGTCATTCATGAGAGAGGAGAACGTGCGATGGAAGGTGTTGTCTCCCGAATTTTTATCTTCCAATTTATTTTATTACGGTTATTTATTTATTTGGTTCGTTGCGAGAAGTCTTGTTAATTTATCGTAAGATAAATTGGCGGTTTGTTTAAGATGTTTCCTTTTTAGTTCTGTCGATTTCTGAAATCTCCAGCTGGTTAAATCCTGGTCTTTAGTTCTCTGGAAGACGTAACCTTTTAGATGAACTAAAGTTGCCAGAATTTCTCTGATGAACTTTGACGACAGAGGTGAAACGACTTAAATTGAATAATGAATTGAAATAAACTTTTCCAGTTGACTTGATGATACCAACTATATGAAATTCGTAAATAACTTTATTTATTATTCACAAAACGTCGCAATTTCTACAACATCCTTTATCGAATGCCTCCTCTCCTCCCTTTTCACAAAGATCCCGTGAAAAGAGCGCTGTTTATTAAACTTGAACTTATTTTCTACCAATGAAACATTTAAAAATAGCTCTAAGTTAACTTGGAACTAATTTACGAACTATAAATCAATGAACAAGCCCTTCCTACACAAACGTCGAGTTGGCCAAAGTTATTAAAATTATCTCATACTCGTCAGTACATTTCTGAATAATATTCTTGTAAAGCGATTGTCTGATCTCGTATGAAAAAGTAAAAATGTAACTTGCTGAAAAATTCCACGTTTTGATAAACACATAGGCCGATAATTTTTTATTTAAGCAAAAATATGCTTTGTCAGATTTTACGTGCTTTGAGAAGAGACGAAAGATGAGTGAAAACCCGAGAATATCAGTGACAGTCTTGATTGCAGTTAGTAAGAGAACGAAACAATGTGAACATAGATTCAGCTTATTTTCATG
Organism: Neodiprion lecontei; assembly: GCF_021901455.1. Taxonomy (NCBI): domain Eukaryota; kingdom Metazoa; phylum Arthropoda; class Insecta; order Hymenoptera; family Diprionidae; genus Neodiprion; species Neodiprion lecontei. Next base: position 4,885,814 of record NC_060263.1, on the reverse strand, counting down.
CGGTTTGCAAGGACGCGAAGATATTTGTATCTATCTTGTAATTGCATTTACTCATCAATGATGCATCGAATAATCATCTATTTGAATAAAAGTATTTAATCAGACATGTTTATGCGATTCCTAATTGGTGTTTCAGAAAAACACAGAAATATTTTGAAAGTAAATATCGAACGATAACAAATATGCTTCAGTCACCGAGTTGCATTTGCAACTGTACACCTTACAAGCGGAAAAAATAACCGTAGTATTATCTTAAAGTTATGTCGCAGTCTTTGCATATCGGTGAAGTAAAAAGCCACAATAAACATGTTTTGTTGGTTTGGTGCCGATACTGTCTTGACTATTTCCATATATTTCTAAAGGAGCAGCCGCCGTCAACGAAGCCATATTAATCCGCGTCAGCCGAGAAAGCGCCTACTTTCCACATCGATACCAAAATGAAAGCATCGTCGACAGTCTCGGTCTTTGTTGCACAGGTTCTGCTGATTATCGCGAGTGAGTGTCTGATCAAAATACAGTGAAATTTCTATACCAAATGCTGATCCATAAATTCTCACCCACAGTAGGTGCCCAGGATGAAGGTCATTGCGGGCCCGGAATGAATCCTGTGAACTGTACATCGTGCGAACCACCTTGCGGTATAATGCCAGGAGCTTGCGAGGCGGTAATTTTTGTCCAATTCGAATTTTCAAACCTCAATTTGCCAAACGAGTGGTAAAAGAAAATGTGCAGATTTTCGTTGCTGAAAATGTCAGGGTACGAACTGTCCGTGTATGAATACGAGGAATTCCACGCGAACCCAACCAGCGTCTGACCCACACTATTTTTTATTTTGTTCCAAATTTTTCTGCAATTGTCCCAACTCCGAAACAGTACCCTGAATTTTTTCACATTTTTTATTCAATCGTTCAATTATTCATAAATATTGAGAGTGATTTTAAAATTCTAAAAAACTGTATTTTCTTTTCCAATCATTTCAATATCGGAACATTGCTAGACAGGTTCCATTATGGAGCGATTTTGTTTGTCTATTTTTTTGGCACATCCAACTTTTTTCCATCAACTTCAGAATAATATCGGTCTAAAAATTTTCTAACTGATCGTGAAAAATAGAAGTTTTAAGAATTTTCAGACCGTTTAAACAATGTTTTAGTTCATCGAAAAAATTGACAGTGCTAAAAAAACATAGAAATAGAAATCGACCGATCATGAGCCCGATCTTGAAATAATTGGGAAAGAAAATACATTTTTTGAGAATTTAAAAAAAAATCCTTTTCAAAGACACTCTCAATATTTACAAATACTTAACCGATTGAATAAAGAGTCTGCGGAAATTCCGGGTAATGTTTCAGAGTTGAGACAGTTGCAGAAAAAAATGCGAATGAAATGAAAAATGTTGAGGGTCAGACGTTGGTTGGGTTTGCATAGGATTCCTCACACGTAACAAACTTTTCTATGTACATAAAATTCTTTTACACTCTTTAAGCATATGTCGAAGAATTTACACCGGAGTTCGAATCACTTTCGAACATTATTTAACTGACGGTGATTACCGGTTTCAGGAATGCTCAAACGAGACTATATACTGCAGGTGTGACTTTGGGCTCATTGCTCCGTACCAAAACGCGCCATGCTGCGTCGCGAATTGCTCGATTACGACCTGCTGAAGATATCGACGAGGATTCGAGTCTCGAGGACGACGTGAAATCAGCGAGTGGAATTATTTCTACTGTACCTAATATCTAGTTTTTGTTATTAATAAATTTGGAAGAAAAAAAAGTGACTCCCGTCTAACAGCAGCCTGTAGAATTGAACCACTTTGAAGTCCTTTAATATCGCGAATGGAGGCGTATAGTTTAATACAAGCCTAACCGGCGAATTAATCGCATGACTGAATATCTTTATTAATTAAGGATGCGGTTAATAACTTGGCTGGATCGCACTCGTCCCCCACCCCATCCATCCGCAAGACTCTAACTTTGAAAACTGGGGCTCGTCATATTAAAGCAATTTGTCGTTAACAGAATTTAACGCCACTTGACGTTCGCGCAGGCAGGTGTATTCGTGTAATGCCCACACCATCCATATCTCGTTATTATTATATGCGCCAAGCAGGCATCCTCGATGAAGAATTTTGATATTCGAATTAAGCAAATCCCTGAATTATTAAAAAGAAACAATAAACCTGCTTTCTAATCTGCAGACGGAATCTCCCTGAGTGTAATAAATTCTTTGCAGCTAGATTGTATGTATGAGGCGTTCCTTGCCAAACCGATCTATCTTTCACCATCTTTCACAGAAAAACCGTGTCTAAGATTTTTGGACCACGAATCTGATTTTTACTGCTCCCAAAAACATGAACACCCAATTTTCGATTGGTTTCAAATTTTTCTCACTAACTCTTTGTCACGATTCTTTAGCCTGTAGATTTCAAACCGCAAGCTTGTCCACTTCCATCTTAGTATTAAAAACTATCGTTTTTCAACAAAGAATCGATGAGAAAAATTTAAAACCAATCTTAAACAAATTCATTTTATAATTATTACAAGTCATAATACGTAATATATGTAATTCCACTTTAAAGGCACCCTTTTTTTCAGCAAAAGTTAATTTGCAAACGGTTGAAAATTAATTAAACGACATGATTTTATATTTTGTGACACATATAGTATTTTCGCTGTTAATCTCTGAAAAAAAATGAGTTTTTACATATTTTAAACTGGAACTTTGAATAACTTTTGAAATAGTTGAGTTATCAAAAAATCATAACAGACCTTTTTTGCAGAGCATTGAATTTCCCACATAAATATGTATCAGACATTTGTGTACACTGTTCCGCTACTGAGTTATAAAATTCAGAAATAACCAAAATTATTTTCACCTGTTAATTAAATGGAAAGTTGAATGTCGCGTTCAGAAACCACTAAATATTAATATTAAGGACTCAAATTATAGCAGGCGTCTCATTTCTCATTCCCATACAAATATTAAACGCGAGACTTTGAAGAGACAAAGAAATGGTCAATTTTTATCTACCACCCTGACATTATATACGCGTGTGTGCGTGCGCGTGTGTCACATACGCTCAGTTTGACGACGATCGAATTAATGGAACAGCCGGATAATCTCCTCGTCCCAGCTTCTCCTTCGCGGACAAAGAATCGTAGGTATAAGTAATTCCGTGCAATGCCGCGCGTCGTGACTTGATATTCAATATGTGTAGGCACTTTAAGGATATTGTAGAAATAAACAGAAATAAAAAGGAAATAAACGAGGATATTCGACGCCCCGTGCCGATCGTTTCGACAAGCTGTTGCCCGGCGACCATTCGTGGCATCTGAGCATTCCTACGGTGATAACCATACAAAGAACGATTCTTTCCACACACTCTAAGAGACGAGTCGAGATGCGGACTCGTGTTAGTGGGATCGCATGCCTTCATTCTTGGGAATGAATATCGACGGGAATAAGCAAGCCGGCATTTTTCCCCGCGCAAATATATCTTTTGTATTTTCCTTTATCTTGAGACGGCGCAATTTCGTTTGATTAAAAATTTTCCGCCAATATTGAGACGGGTGAAAATCTCCTGCTTAACCCTTTCAGTCACCTTTTGTCGTCTTTTCTGTTCTTAATTTTTTTTTTTTGTCATTGTTTTTATATTCCATGAAAGATACTTAAACTTTGGTACGATTAGGATTTTTTCTGGATATATAATTGTTTATAATTGTTATGAATGAACGTATGCATAAAAGATAAAACGTATTTTCGTGAATTTAATTCGTTAACAGAGAAATTTGATGACAATCGTACACTAAAGAACGCTTGGAATTCATTTGTTGAAAAACAGAGATCTCAGAATGACCATTATAATAATAATATATAGATTTAGAAAAATTCGAAGCACAGGGGTGGTTTTCACCCTCCTCAAGGGTGGATACAGATAGTATTAAGGGTTGCACCTATTCTCGGCCTAAAATCGTACTGCCTCGAAATAAATATCTATATATACAAATCTCATTCAATAACACTGTCTAAAACAATGTTGATAATTCAACCCGTTTTCAGCCCATTTTAGGGGTTGTTTTTAGTTTTATTAAAATCTTGACATCAGATTTGCATTCTGCGTCGAGAAATACATAGGTAACGCATAATTGCATTTTCGTAGAAAAAAAAAAAAACAAAAAAAAAATCGACTGAATTGCGTGATTGAAAGGGGGTTAAAAAAGAAACTCAATGTAGTTGTTTCCAATTAAAAGTTCACCGTCAAAAGTGGCTTTCGAAAAAAGCTCCAAAAATAGGTTGTACGCGTATTTTCAAAAAGAGTTGTTACCATCGTCGGTATATTTTTGATAAAAGTGTTTTGTTTTCTGAACCGTGCTCTAAACTCGTTATTTAATCACTTATTTATTTACCCTCTCGTCAATGCTTCCCGGAGGGGAGTCTCGCTAATGATTTTAATTGTCCACCTCAGGGCTGTTTCGAATTTCTTTAACTCGACGCCTCGCGGTGACGGCGGGGAGGCGAGCTTAAGGACTCGTGTTCAAAAAGGACAATATTACTCAATTTACAGCCAGAAATTAGAATCCAGCTGAGGACTTCGCGCCGTTGTTTAAAGCTCTGAGGAGGTTCGTAAAATTTGTTGGAGAGCGAGTTGATTTTCACAGAGAGATAAATAAGAAAATAAACAAAAAATTGCACTCTATCAGGAAGAATCAATTTATTGAAAGCTTGAAAGATTGGCTGAGATTGACATCTTCTAGGATAATTCGAATTCTGTATAAATGAATCATCTATAATATAAAATCAGCCGAGATGAAATTTTTAACAAATTTTACGCGTATAATGATTTTATTACAATTAAGAATCGGTTTATAAATTACAGCTATGATAATTCTAGGAATTCGGGGAAAAAAAAATTGGGCAACGAAAAGCTAATTGTAGAGAAGAATTAAAAAACTTTCCAAGTGCTATTTCTTTCCTACCGACGTATTTGAACGATAAATAACTACACGGGGAAGTGAAAAGATTTTTCTTTCCTTTTTAAAAATTCATTCTTTTGCAGGCAATTTCAGCCTCTTTCAATTACACTGTTCAATTGAATCAATACTTTCCTAATTGAGAAACGGAACTGCTGCAGTTGCGAGATATGGTTGAATTAGTAATTGAACAGCGACGGCCACTAAGCTGAAAAATAATCGATGCATTTTGATAATTTATAGTTTCATTAAAAATATTTTTCAATTTCATGTGAAAATATTCATTAATCTTTCACTTATTATATCAAACAGGCGTACTTAGTTACTAAGCCAATGATAATAATTAATACTTCAATCACTTAAATTAATATTGCAATGCGTCGTTCATCGGAGTAAGAAACAAAAATCGATTGTGAGGAAAAATAATCGATTATACTCTATTCGTATAAATTACCAACGTGTGTCTGTGTGTATCGATGATGCCCATGAATGATATCGAAATAGATAAGAATATGAAAAAAATATGAATAAATAAAAAATACCAACAAAGGGCGCAGAGTAGGCGAAAAAGGTAAATCGAAGCTTTGTTTTTGAACGTTGGGTTTATCTACGTGTGTGTGTGTATATATATATATATATATATACGTATGTATACATATATGCGTGTGTGTGTGTGTGTGTGTGTATACATTATGTATCGGATCGTTTCTGCGGGAGAGCGAAATGATCCGACGGTCCGGTTGCTTCCCGTTTCAAACAAAACTGTTATCAGAGAGGATGAGAAGAGAGCCGGCAAAATTCGGAGCATATTTGGGTCCCGGTTTCCGGCCGAGTGCCTCTGTGTGCTCGTCCGATAAAATAGAGCGGCCACCGGGCAAAGACAATGCACCTTTTGAAGTGGACCCCGAGGGGCCGAAGTCGATAGAAAGGGCATCCTTTCACGTTGCCTGGTTACTATTACGTACGCACACATACACACTGTATCGCAACGTGACTACGACGTCCCCTCAACGGAGCTCAATTAAATTCCTACTTTATCGGAATTAAGCCGTACGCACACACGTCGGATTCTCTTTTCCTCGAATAACATTTTCACAAATAATAATTACGCGGACCCTTGTCGCGGGATCATTTTCACTAAATGTAATTGGACGGAAGGCAACGACGATGTCGATATTAAAAAAAAAAAAAAAAAAAAATTAAATAAAAATACGTTCTTTAATCGATGAGAGATGCAAAATTCTTTGCCAACTTTTTTTCGATCTACGTTGTACAGAAGCATCGAGTCCTTGAGACGATTAAATTTTTATTCAATTACGCGTCAACGAACCTGCTGAGAATTTAGACAGAACAAAGTCATTTCATTCGGTTTGAAGTTTAATTTTCATTTTAAAAGATTGATGTTAATTGCACTAAATTTTGTCAACTAAAAGTGTATAGATGTATTTTTTTTTTAGATAAAAAAAATTTCATCTATTCGAGTAAAGTTTGCATGATTTATACCAATATACCAATGTCGTTTATATTTTCTACTAAAAATGTAACAGATTTTACTCTGCGCAAAATGATTTTCACCATATGTTACCGAAGTAAATTCTGCATTTTACAAAAAAAAAAATCTGCTATTTTATTCCAAACGGACTCACTGTGCGCCTTTTGAGCCGCAGTAAACGCGCGTAAAAAGTGTGCGGCTTGCGGATAATCAAGGCGTGAAAGAGCCGCATCGACAAGCGATCGGAGAATTGACGGTTGCTCCAACAATTGTCAGGATAATTTATCCGGATGTGAGCAGGTGTATGAATTTAACAAAAAAAAAAAAAAAAAAAAACGAAGGCGAAATTAGAAATTTTATCGAAACCTGAATCTTGGCTGCGAAAATGATAAGCCTGCGACTACTTTTACCGTGGGTAATAATTCGAAGTGATAGAAGAACGTCGTAAAGTAAAATATAACGTATTTAAGTATAACGAACGGTTTTATATTGCGGCAAAATATACGACGATATGCAAATCGACGTTTTTGCAATGTTACGCGCGCTCTAACCTGTGGATTGAAATACGATCGGCGAGGCTTTTATTCTCTATCGTTTTTCCCACCACGTCCGAGGATGCGAAAATTTTATGCAACATCTTCCCCGAGAGTAGGTGCGGTAATAATTCGGTGCTAAATTAACCCCGGGATTTTTACGCCCGCACGTAGGGAAGCGATTAACTTGATGAAAGAGGCGTTTTAGTGTGGGGAAATACTTGGGCTTCCTCTGGATCTTTGCACTTGCAACTGCCTGACGAAAGTGCGAGTGGTTAACAGTTTACTACCGTAGGATCATGCCGGCGCCCACCAAATTTTAATCCACTTTGAATAACGAGATCGCCGTTTCCCGCCGTAAATACACTAAAACCGTAAAGCAGTCTTGCATACCGAATCGGCTCTGAACTTTCGATGGTCTTTCTCTTTTCCTATCCGTTCAACAAATCATTGAAAATCTTTTCTTTCCAACAGTATACAAACAAATCGATTGAAATAAAAATTGAAAATTAAAGGAATAATTCATTTTCGAGAAAGTTAAATTAGTTATTTGACTCGGTGATTACAAATCTGAAATCGGATCTAAAAATTCAACATGGCGGATGATAATTTCAAAATCTAACGAATTAGGAGAAAAAACTCTGTCCGGGGTCTGAAATCAGGTTGTGAAAATCCAGTACAACGATTCGAATCAGTGACTACAAAAACTCCTGCATAGTGATTTCTGACTGCATTCGTTGAAATTTGAAATTTTTGTCCGCCGTATTGGATCCGCCATCTTGAATTTTTTAAATCTGATTTTAGGTTCGTAATCAGCGATCCAAAAAACCCTGGAATACCAACCATCTTGTTGTAAAAGTTGACTCGGCACAATAACGTGTCGCACAAAGTATTAAATAAATATAAAGAAACGAGATCTGCAGCTGTTGCAAAGAAAGAAAGTAAGAAATGAAGAAAGAGAAATTCGAGTCTCGGTTCGGGACCGTAAAACGTTTTACGACGGTATCCATCGGAAATTAATTGAAGAGATAGGCAAGCCCTCTTGTTTCGATTCTCCACTGCCGATGAAACGCGTTATACGTATAAATGTAATCGTAAAGCGAGTCCAAAACGCGGAGCTGAGCCGATCTTGCCGAAGCTTTGATAAAAACATCCGTGTTCGCTGTTTCAGAAAAATTCCGATGCTGATAAAATTCTATTACAATAGAGAATCAAGGAGGAAAATACCGTGTGAAAATGCGTGCGGAAGGAGATAATAATAACGCGATTCGATTTACTTACCTGAGGTGTCGCAACGTTCATTACAGCGTGTAATCACGGCGTCAGCAATTCGTTCCGCCACATAACGTGTGTAAATAATGAGTTGAAAATTTATCTATTTTCATTTTATTACCGTCCTTTGCACAGTCGGCCAAGCCTAGATCGTATTTTGCACCATGTTTCACTGTTTCACCTTCGGTCAACAAGCGCGTTGCGATTTATGCACGAGAAATTATCAGCTTCGTTTCGCATACCGATCTCGGCCTGCCCTTCGAGCCGATGCAATCCGGACCCCAATTGTCTGCCAAATTTCTATCCAGAGTCGTTATAATTATCGGATAAACGAACGTGAAATCGACCCGAAAGTTGCTCGAGGCAAAAATTCGATCGGAACGCGTGACGATAATTTTTTTTCTCCTTGGACTAGATGGTTTAAATCGTCACGTGACCGCTGCATCGGAGTTATTTATAATTGACAACTAATGATAAGCAACGTAGGACTCCGGGAGTAAAAAGTTAACGACGTCTTTTGCAGCTGCAGGCTGCAGCTTGTTGAGTCTTGCCCGTTTTTACATACTTTAGAATGAAAAAAAAGTAAATAAAAAAAAAACCAGAAAAACAAAGACGTTGATTCAGCTCAGCGTAAAACTATTATAAATATTCGGGTGCACGTATCACGGAGAAAAAAATTCTTTGGACCAGCAAATTTTAGTGTTGATATAGAAACGGAGAGAAATTTTTTTTTGCAGCAGCAGCAGCAGCAGCTGAAACTTGCAAGCGTAACGAATTTGTTGTGTTGATTATTGCAAAACGTTTGCTATGCCGTTGAGAAAAATTTCATTTGTTACAGTAAGTAGAAAAATTGAGTAAAACAGGTATCGTCAGAAAAACTGTTTGAATATTGTTGGAATTACGAAAAACGAGCTACGCCTAACAATTTTGCGCTATCGTCGATCCTTTTTTGATTATTGCGACGCAAAATCAGTTCGTTCGGTTTACTCTACTTTTTTAGTCAAACAAGGCTTTAACGTCAATTTATTCTTGCACAAGCATTAAATTTTCGCAACGGTCGCAAGAAAATAATAGCAACAGTGATCGTAATGAGAAAGAATAGCAACGGATACCAGACTTTCCGGTAAAAGCTAGAAAACCAATTTTCATTATCTACCTAGAACTATATTTTTCGATTGCGGTAGAGAATGAAAATAAGTTAAGAACCGAGCGGTAACAGGAACTAAAAATTTCTCTCAGTATGGCGGTAAAAATTCTCGCTGTCTTCATATCAACATTAAAATTACCCTTCTCCGATTTATCAAACAGGTTTGAAAATTCGTTGAATTTTGAAAATAGCGCATCTTCTTCAAGTTTCGATTTTCTTGGTGTGAAAAATTCATCGAATTAAAATAGTTTCCCAGTGGCACAGCGTGCCACAATGCAATACAACGCATCGCGTCGACGCGACAAACTCGCCTTGGACTAGTTTCGGTTCGTAAACCGGCGTAAAGTCGTATAATAACAGGGTATAAAAACTAGCGCCTAAAATTCCATCCGGCACAGCGCGAGATTATAGCCGCTCGATTAGCCTCGTGACAAACTGTAATGCTCGGAACTTGTTTTTTTTTTTTTTTTTTTTTCCCCCTTCCGTTAAAATTTGCATAACACGTTAGAAATATCAAAAAGGAATAACGTTACACGATATACTTGTGATATCGGGAGTCTCAGGGATTATCGGTTAGTATTTTCTACCTGAAAATCCGGGCTTATTTATTCCTCACCCAGCTAGCCTAGAATTTCATTCGCGTTTCTCTCTTCCAACTACGGCAAAGGAAAATTCACACATTGAAATTATTTATACCGCATAAACGCCTCGCTGCTGGTTCTGATATTTTTTAAACAGAGAGGTTATTTATTATTATACCGAAATTCGAAAATGTTACAAAGTAAAAAGCATCGATCGTTCCGAATGTCTGCGGTACCGAAACTCCACGATAAATTCGTCGTTTGGGGACGAGAAAAAAAAAAAAAAATCATACAATTTTATTGCCACGGAGAATTTATGCTCGCCTGGTACGCGTTGTGAGTTTAGGTAATTTTGTTTTTGCAAGATAAGAAAAAAAAAAAAGAATCAAAAACACGACAAAAAAAAAAAACGAAAACAACGAAAAACAAACTAGCAATAAATAATAGAGGAACGTATGAAATCAGTGGGGAAAAATATGTAGCGGCTGTATCTCAACGACTCCGCACGGCGCAAAACAGCAGTTTGGCAAAATTTATCTGTGTGTTTAGCATGGAATTGAAATCGTCTCGGAGACGGCAAAGCGGCTGTTAAAGGCTCGATTTGTCGCGATTGTCCGCTCGAGGATGTTGTTAAGGTCTTGGGGGGGGGGGGGGGTGGAAAAATATTGCGTAACCGCAATATTGTGCGGAATCGTGTACGATTTTTTTTTGTTTTCTTTTTTTGTTACTTTTTTTTTATTTTTTTTTTTACCGCCTGTACGAAGCCTGCGAAAATCGTTATTCAAACCTGTAATTCTGCGCTCACCTCGTATGGAAACTTGCCACCTTGCAGCTCTGACATTTTTTCGAACATTTTCCGCCTTTCACCGGCGCCCGATCAACGCTACTCTGCACGGAAAAAGAAATCGCCGATTTCAACTGTGTCACAACGCCGCTGCAGCTTGTTACCTCGAACAAATTCTGAGCTTTTATTTTTCTTTCCGTATTCATTTTTTCTTTGGGGGGGGGGGGGGGAGGGGAAATTTGGTTCAAAAACTGAAAGACAAAAGATCCGAAAAAGACGTGGAAGTGATTCACATAAATCCTGGTCAAGTTAATGGTAAAAAAAAAAGATGACTATGAAGTGACGTTTCGACTAGATCGTATACGGCTGAAAATCGTTACTTTTTTGATCATTTCGCGACAAGATGGTCGCGCATTGGACGTTGATTAAATAAAGACGAGATGAATAAAAAAAAAAAAAAAGAGAGAGAACGTGATTGCGAACGAGAGTTTTGATGACCATTCTTTATTTCAGACCGCTTTTTGAGACGATGAAAAATTTTGTGGAATCGTTCAATGTTATTCTGCGACGACCGATCCTTTTTCGAAAAACAGTTCGTTTCACTCCAGATTCACCGAAGTAGATTAATCTTTCGATATTAATATTTGTCTAACGTTATCAATATTCGACAGAATATTGAAAAATTCAATATCTGACGATATCAACGTGATGAAAATAAAAAAGAAGAAAAAAAGAAAAATTGTAGCGTGATTGTATAAGAGAATTGTCTCGTGAAGAAAAAAAAAAACCGTTCGTCATAGAGCGAAATCGAATGTAAATACCGGATTTTTCACCGAAGTCGAAGCGATTCGAAACGAATGATTGTTATTCGAGTTCTTGTTTGAAATTTTTTTGTTTTGTTTTTATTCTAATTTTTTTATTTTCAGGGCAAACATCTCGTAATAAAACTGCGAAAAAAGTATTAATTTCCAACCGATAAACCTTCTCCTTAAAACTTTCGTAACTGAATTGAATTAAGCGGTGGAATTTTTTTTTCAATATATTTCGATTCTGTATCTTTCAACTAAGATATCTGAGAATTTTTTTAAACCAATATCAAAATTTATATCTACGCATGTTCAATACAGTGGATTATACGTAATGCTTAATCAAGTTTACAACTTATCGTTAGCATTATCAGATGCCGAAGCTTATATATATATATACATTATATACACATATTATTTTTTTCACGACATTTCAGACTATTCTAGAAATAGGAATATTTTTTTTCTGGACAAATGAAAAAATCACCTAATTTTACACAGAGTATAAAATTAGAAACGAGAACGAAAATTACGCACAACTTTTTTCAATTATTTTAGCTACACTGTTTCGACTACAAAACATATTTGAACGAAGAGACACTCTTCAACGTATTTGTTTTCGGATGGACGTTGTAATTGTTCACAGAACCCGTAACTGGGAAAAAAAATTCGACGAGTAAAACTTTTGTTAAGGATTGTTTAAACGTTTATCCACTGAAATGGACAACCGTTCTGAAAGGGTTAAAGAACGATGAAAGATCGGATCAAATTGAAGCAAAATGTGCAATAAGGGAATAGTTATTTCATCGTGCGATCGTCGGACGTTTGCCAGGCCCCGTGAGACTCTGTAATGCGTAATTCCCCATAAGTTCCCATCAGACCCGGAAACCGCGACAGCTGCGTCCAATCCGGCCAACAACTGGCATCGCATTTTGCGGACTCGCGTGCGTTGATCGCTGCGTAGTAACATTAATAGAACAAACACTTCTGAATTGAATTTCCGCCTTTTTTTTTAACCCTTTCAGTCATGGTGGTAAGTATTCTTACAAACCTGTTGTATATACATTTTTTTTTTATATTTAGAGAACCTTAAAAACATACTTCTTTGCGGTTTTCTTGTATTTCTGATGGTGTAACGACAGGTTTTCAATACTCGAGAGTAATTATTGCGATATAATGTAAATTATTATTGTTGGCAAAAAATTGATTGAAAAAAATCGAGGAAATTGAAGGAAGAATTCATTTCCGAAAAAGTTACCCCTCCACGCGTGCACATTTTTTACATAAATTATAAGTTTTTTGGACTCGCTGATTATGAATCTGAAATCAGATTTAAAAAATTCAAGACAGCGGATCCAATATGACGGACAAAAATTTCAAATTCGATCGAATCCAGAGAAAAAAAACTCTCTCCAGAGATTTATGATGTCGCTGATTACGAATCTGAAGTCAGGTGTTAAATATTTCGTACGGCGAATCCAATCAGATGAAATTTTCATTTTTCTTCCACCATATTGGATCCACCGTCTTGAATTTTCAAAATCATATTTCAGATTCGTAATCAACGACCCCAAAAACCACAGAATACTATCTAGTTGTAAAAATTGACTCAGCACAACAACGTGTGACTCAAAAGGTCACGGAACAGCATGTCCCTACATTTTTTCAATAAGAGCTGAATATAATTCCCTTCACCTAATATAATATATGCGAAGCATCTTGGAAGACTAATCGCATGTATAATTTATTGCGCATACCAGAAATTGTTTCGATCCAAGATAATCGAGTACGATTAACGAAGGTGAGGCCGGTTTACGAAACGTTGGACACAAGGGTTGAAGATACTCACTTATGTACCCACGGTCTAATTTCCAATCTCCCACGCTACGTCAAACAACCCACTCACATAATATTACAAGACCAGAATAGTAAAGTCATGCAATCGTAATCGCTTGACTAAATTCTACTGTTTTGAATTTAAACAATACTGACGATTCAACCCTCAAGGGGGTGGAAAAAAAAATCTTCAGCTTGGGTGTAAATTCGCAGCCCCAACCAATACAGACAACCCTGAATTTCCGTACAAAAAAATGTACACCCGAGTTGAGCGTTTTTTCCGCGAGAAAAAAGCTCGTTGAAAATTGTCGTAGAACAAAAAAAAAAAAAAAAAAAAAAAAAAACAAACATCTTCATCCGGATGGTTGGAAACTCGTCCCCGAAATTAACCTGCGGCGCTCGCATATCGCGATGAGTATTTATCGTAATTCTGGAGGGGGGTAAAACGGGGGTTGGGTGAAATACTCGTCGAGGAGGACCAATAATACCCAATAAACTTGCGAATCTGTATGATGGGGCGAAATCATCCCCTGTTAATGCCGAAATAATGACTGGGGTGGCAACGTTCGAGTGCCCTCGACTCGATGTGCAGTATATGTAGAACGAGCCCGAAGCCCGGGGGCGACTCCTGGGGATTTCGGGGCGGTTTTTGGGCGTGGGGTTCGATCTCACCCCGCGTCAATCATGGAACCGAGGAGGCCGAGCGCCGCGAAAAATCACAGCCCCGAACCGAGCCGTTAACTCTCATGATGGACCCATTTGTATGCAGATTTCTTTCCAACTTTTCACGCCTCTCTCTCTCTCTCTCTCTCTCTCTCTCTCTGGCTCTATCTCTCGCTCTCGCTCTCTCGCTCTTTCTAGCTCGAGAACCTTTGCTCTGTAACATAAATTTCTGACCGAGTGCGAAGCGACGATCGGTGATCAAAAATCCGAGGTGCGGCCGTTCACAACGGTGCGAAAGGCCGAACAGTCGAGGGGATTCGGACGGATGAGGTTGCTGATCGTCTGGCCAAGAGTTATACAATTATTCTCGATTGTTGTACGTTTTAACGGATCGAAACCTGCCGTTAAGGAGCAGGTTACGAATTTGAAAGGTTTCGGAAACGGCTAATTCGGAATTATTTGGTGGCGAGGATCGAAGTGAGGAAATAAAAATTTGATGAAACCACAAAGTTTCGGAATGCTAGATTTCGAAAATTCTATTTGAGATAGAGCAAGATTCCGGAAAATAAAGTTTCGATGGAGTAGAATTTCGAAAATTAAAACATACTCACACAGCGAAGTTTACTCAACGAACTGGTGTAAATAATGAGAGAAACCAAAAATCAGGATTACCACGAATCCGAACGTAAATATATCACTGATACAAATTTACTAAAATACTTTTACTTTTCATTACGTTGGCATTGTTGAATATTTTATTTGATCCTGCATTAACAGCTTAAGTACACTGACTTTGCAAAAAATTATACTCTTTTGTCTAAAACTCTCCGTCGTAGAACAAACCCGAACTAATCTACTAAATTTTCAACAATTTTAAACTGTTTTTTAAACAAAGCATCAATTTCACAGCTTTTGTTTATTATTTCACTGGTTTCTATTCTTGCATTTTTTTCTTCTTCCTTCAAGCGATCTTTTAACAATATGGCGACTACTCAAAGTACGACTACGTCTTCTAACAAAATTAGTAAATAGTATAGATTTTTTGCCAAGAATCTGAAACTATGATAAAAATACATTTCATTTCTGCTTTTCGCATCACGAACCGCACCCTCGAATTAACAGCTTTGCGAATCGTTCGTATTTAAGCTTTTTAACCACTGTCGAGCAGCCAAAGTGGTAATATTTGGTACCGCGGATTTACTTTCGGACTAAAAAACCATACCTATACAACAACAACGACAATAATAATGATAATAATAATAACAAGAACAACAACAGGAACAACGATGCATGTACATAAATATACATCTGGCAAGCGGCGGCCGCGATTTTCGGCTTTATTCGCACGCTTCTATATCCGCCTTGTGCAAAAAGCTCCCCCTCCCCTCCCTCAGCAGCCGCGGATTTACTCCGGCGTACCTCATTTGTTTATCTTACCGCTTACACCGCATTGTTTGTCAAATCCCTGTTAACGTGAAAAGAGGGGGGGGGGGGGGGGGGGGGAAAGTACACCCGATTCATGGACGGTTTCACTTCTTGTTCCGTGTACCTACACGGGGAGTTTTTTTTTTCTATAAACTCGAAATGGTGAAATTTTTTAATGTCCACTGTTGATTGTTATTATATACACTTATGTACGTATTTTTTATCCGGTGAAAACTTGGTTCGCTATTAAAACCAACATTTTACGGTCTTAATCAACAGCGAATTAGAATAAAGAGTACAATCAATTTACGAAAAAAAAAAGTATACGTCAACAAAAAAAATCGTAAGAATATATCAAGGAGTGTTAAATTCGACAGATTTTCGGTGTTAATCCGACCGATGAACAATTGACCGATAATAAGAAAAAAAAACAGACGCTTGGTTAATGAATGGAATCACCAGATAACCAAAAAATGTACGTAAAAAAAATTTTTAAAATATATAAATAAGTAGTAACGTTTCGCGAAACGTTAAATTTGGGGTACGAGATTATTTCCATCACACAAGATTTTCAATCTAACAAACTGCACGAAAGTTCGTATAATGCACTGAGAAAGATTTCATTTGTTACGGTAAGTAGAAAAATTGAGTAGTAAAAGAGGTATCGTTGAAAAAACTGTTCGAATGTTGTTGGAATTAGGAAAAACGAGGTACGCCTAACAATTTTGCGCTATCTTCGATCCTTTTTTGGTTGTTGCGACGCAAAATCAGTTTGTCAGGTTTATTCTACTTTTTTAATTAAACAAGGCTTAACGTCGATTTATCGTTGCACAGGCGTTAAATTTTCGCAACAATTGGAACAAAATCTAGCAACAGTGATCGTGATGAGAAAAAATAGTAACGGATACCAGAATTTCCGGTAACGGCTAGAAAACTAATTTTCATTTTCTACCTAGAACTATATTTTTCGATTGTGTTAAAAAATGAAAATAGTCAAAGATCGAGCGGTAACCGGAACTAAAAATTTCTCTCAGTGTGTGTATAGAGTTTATTTCCAACGGAAGCTCCCCCCGACACCTGTAGGTGTACAACATATTGCTATTTCCACGGAACAAAGGAAACGGTAGATGAAGTGACGGTTGGGGGGGGGGCGGAGGGGGGGGGGGGGGGGGTGAAAGGAAGAGAGGGGGAAACCCATTCGACCGGGGGAATATAGCCAAACTGTATAAACACGGGCCAATTTATATGCAATTACTTCGAAAGAGTCAAGATGGCGCGTCGAATACACAATAAGGTCGGATGCAGGCGAAACGCCATCTGCACAAACGCTGCAGGATCCGCGGGTCACGTGACCCACCTGCCTCGAAGGGTCAATTTACGCTGCGTTGAGAGAAGGAAGAAAGAATTTGAAAGAAAAAAAAAAAAAAAAAAAAAAAAAAATGCGAAATATGAGAGAATAAAAAAAAAATTCAAAAAAAAAAAAAAAAATCGACGACGCTCGAGGCTATTCGCGCGGTTTAGATCGACCTAATTTCACCTTTGTATACAAGATCCTCGATTACAGCCTTCCTCGCCACTCCGAAAACAGGTGGCAAGTTCCCCGACCGCGATTTGTCGATACATGTACCATACAGACGTAAACAGATACAGGTGCGACACTCACCCTTAGCCTCAAAAAACGCCACCCTTTACTTGGCAAATTTTTCCCACGTATCTTTAAGATTTTCGTCACAGGTTCGAAGAACAGAGACGGAAGAATTGGGGAGATTTTCTTTTTATTTTCTTTTTTTTTTTTTTTTTCTCATCCTCTCAGTTCGTTTAATTCGATTCACCCTTACGTTTTTATGCACGTGTAACAGAAGAACACAAGACGCCCCGCTGCAGCCGTTCGTGACAGACCGGAAGTTCGACTGGAAAATGTACGCGGTAATATTTGTTTGCGTGTCAAGTAGTTTCCATTATAACATTCTTTACACTGTAAAAAGTGTCAAGTTTTGAAAGTGTTTTTTCACCGGTATTTCAAAGCGGTACGTCAAGCGGATAATTAACAAGGGGTTAAATTTTTACATTCGCAACGTCGTTCCTCCTCATCCCCCCCCGAAAATTAAATGGGGTTCGCGGTAGGCGATGTATATAATATGTATATAATTTTGTATTGTATTTATGTGACCTACTGCGTCGGTGAATTTCTCGTCCGAATGAACAGTGATTGCAAATTTACAAACGTACACGTAAGACTTTCGTTTGATTTGTTGTAAAAAAAAAAAAAAAAAAAAACCCTTCTATTATTTATTTTCAATACGACTTCCTTCTCTCTCCATCTCTCTTTGCCTCTCCCTTTTTCCTCTTAATTACTTTTTCGCTCATCGATGTAACGTAAAATGTATGCGGTATACTGTGTAACAGGAATTCGGCCAAGTGGTTATAAAGGAATCGGAGATTTGAAAGAGAAAAAAACACACACGCACAAACATGCGAGGTTAATGAAATTAACGCAATCATTCGGAAATTTAAACCGCGCGGCTCTTCTACTGATCTTTGACACGTGTTATCCTTTTTTATTTTTTTATTCTTTGTGTGTGCGTGTGTTCTTTTTTATTTTTTTATCTTTCATACCCGCCGCAGCACGCAAGGCTTTGTGTAACGGAAATTATTCACGTTACATTCACCGGCCGATTATACAATAACCCGATACGGAGCTTTGACGGCGGAGCTTGCACGGTATTATTATGAAAATGAGATTTCCGCGTACGCGTAGGCATGTAACACACGTTTCTAACCCCGCGTAACTCCTTTGTTAAATCCGCTAAGGTAATTGAATTTTCCCCGCGAGATGAATTCACACATCGGGAACAGATTCGAACCGAATTATACTTGATTAAGCGGTTTCAACAAAATTTTATCATTATTGCCGGGTCGCTTCGCTTCGGGTGAAAAGCTTCTCGTTCTGCACTTCGCGAATTCGTACACCCTCGAATCGTTTGAAATTCACTTCGAACTTGCCAATTCAATCACCGCTAAGTGACGTAATATATAGCGGACTTAATTGCACGGTAGATATATTGTATACATACATATATATATATTGTATATATATACGTGTGTGTGCACATACGGGGAATTTCATGCGAACCCGACCAACGTCTGACCCTCGTCATTTTTAATTTTGTTTAAAAAAAATGTCTGCAATTTTGCCAACTCTGAAACGGTACCCTGAATTTTTTCAGATTTTTTATTCAACTGCTCAATTATTTATAAGTGTTTACAGTGATTTTGAAAAGGACCTTTCTTAAAATTCTCAAAAAATTATGCATTTTTTATTTAAAATATTTCAAGACCGGGCCCATGATGGAACGATTTATTTTCCATTTTTTTAGTCGACTAAAACATTGTTTGAACGACCTGAAAATTCCCGAAAAATTACCCAAATCCTTATTTTCCATTTAGAATATTTCTAGAGCGGTTCCAATATGAAGCGATTTTTGTAAATTTTTTTGCTACGTTCAACTTTTTTATTTACCAATTTCACAATGAAAGCGGTCTAGAAACGTTCTCAGTGAAAAATAGAAGTTTTGAGAATTTTTTGCAGGAAAATTCAAACCGTTTCAACGTTGTTTCATTTGATCGAAACGATTAAAACTGCTGATAAAAAAAAAAAAAATAAATAAAAATACAAAATAAAATACAGTTTTTGAGAATTTTGTAAGAATTTTACAAAACGGTTCTTTGTACAATTACTCTCAATACGTATAAATGACTAACCGGTTGAATAAGAAATCTGAAAAAATTCAAGGTACTATTTCAGAGTTAGAAAAATTGCTGATAAATTTTTGAACAAAATCGGACGTCGGTTGGAATCGCATGGAATTCTCCATAAATTGTAGGGCCACGTATCACAGCACACGCGCGCCTATTATTTACAGTAGATTAATATTGTTCTCGCGGTTAAAATGCGATACGTGTCATCGTGTAAATTCAAATTCATCCCACGCTTCATCACGCACGAATTTGTAGACTCACGTATTACGAACGAATGACTGGCCGATTAAATTTGTCAAAATCGCGAGTGTCCCGAATCCGCGACAATTGTAAAGAGAACCTTGACCACTATCGGTAAATTGACATGCATATTTAAGCATATTCCGAATTCCCTCGATGTCGCAAAGCTGAAAACGTTCGCGTTCTCAGCGATGTTATTTATACCACAATTTTTCACCATTGAACGTGTTTGATTTATCAGAAGGGTTGAAACAGCCATTGAGCATCTATCCTTTAAACTCGTTCGTAAAACAGACGAGAAACGAAGCGAAAAATTGTACAATCGGAAAACGACATCACTCGATATGGATGAAATTTAGTAAAAATGATGTTAGGAATTCGACGGCGAGGCGAAACTGTTCCGGACGAGGAAATTCAGCCCATACGTAAAACTTTCGTCGTCTGTATATATATGTATATACGTATATGTATATACGTATGTATATGTATATATGTATATACGTATCGGTTCAGGGCCGATATTTTATTCGCATCGAAGCAGCAGCAGCAGCAGCATCAGCAGGTAACCCGGCCTGTTATCTTACGTATCTCTGAAACCCCATAAAATGAAATAGTAGGTCTAAATCACGTGGGAAAATTGCTTTTCAAGTAGGTTTGTATAACCTGAGCGTCGTGCCTACGCGATATATCTATGACGGATGATTTCTCGCGATGTATGAGGAAAAAAAAGGTGAAACTGGTTATAGAACAAAGCGGAAATGATCGCTACGCTATCGGTCTAAAAGAGATAACCTTATTGGCGTGATAAATTTCTATAGGGGCGAATAATTGTAAGGAAAATAATGTATGCGTGATAAATATTTGACGTGCGAATAATGACGTGAGGTTGTAACCACGAAATATGCGATTTTATTGGCAAGAGAGCGTATAAATTGTTTTTTTTTTTTTTTGTTTTTTGGCTTCACGATTTACTTTGAAAATTATAGAAACGTATAATTCGATTGAGATCAAGCGTACGAGAATATAGAGGCAAATGGTCGAATGGTCGAATGTCAAGTGAACACAAGCTTTTTTCATTAATAAATATACGTGAAAAAAAAGATCGAAACAGAAGGTACGAACAATCATTTATTTCCGAGACGAATCGAAATCTGCGAAATTTCAGAAACGGTATGAAAAAAATTCTCGAAGATGAGAACAGACGGTCGTAAACGTCTTTTTTTTGCAATTGCTCTAAAGACTACTGAAACGCATAAACGATTGAAACTAACAAAGTTGTACAGTGAGGATATCTATTTTCTGAAACTTGATTATCCAAATCGTCAATTATCGAGATGATAGGAATAACAATAATAATTTTCGGCGGTTAGTCCGTTATGCAATTAACGTAGCGGATCACTTTTTCAATTTTCACAAGGACCAAAAGGTCGTACCTGCCATTACTTACGATCTTTTGCTTTTTAAGTTAACGAATTTATTACTCGAACCCAAAAAATGTAAAAATATACGTTTCGGCAAATACGAACTTATGAAATTAGTCGACGTAGGTTTTTACGATTGCATCGATAGCAGAAGGCCATGTCTACCAGGACATAACGATCTTTTGCTCTCAATCAAACTGTTATTCAATTTCAACGTTTCTGACCATATTTTGATATTTTAAGCCTCGATACGATCAAATAAAAAATACACGCCTTTTTGCATTTTTCTTAGAAGCTTACGATCTTATGCCATTAGACACGCGATTTATATATTATATGATGCGTGATAAAGTCTCCGAATCGTAAAAAAAACTTCGAGTCTTTGTTATTTAATATCGCTTAACTATTATAAAATTGTACATGCATACAGGAAACACTTGCGAGTTAATTTTTTTCTCATTCGTTACACACTCCCTCGATAATTTGTTTATTTGCTTATTATTTCTCAGCCGGCGACGACGCCGGAAATAGTATATAAGACCCTACTTGAACGGCAGGTTGAATGACCCTCGAAAGCTTCGCTTATTGCGGTATCAAGTTCACCGAAAGTTACGGAACAAAGTTTGATAAATGCTGTGACGATATCACAAAGGCTCGGCCATTTCTTGGGTTATTTTATAACGGAACACAATTTTCCGGAGTTACAGAGCGCGATGAAGTCATTATCTATTTTTATCATTATACCGATCGATTGAGGTCGAAAAATTGTGAAGACCCACAAAGATGTAAATATTGAGAAGCTAGTCCGATCCCAAATTTAATTATACAGGCGGAAAATAAATTTCACCGTATAAACAGAGAAGATTGAGTACTTCGGAAAACTTTCTACATATGAAATTCTTCGATCTGTTCTGGAAGATGGATACGTAAAAAAATTTTCTGACACAAGCCACTTGAAGATGCAATTCAGGACAAAATGAGCGTTTAGAGATTTTCATGAAAATATCAATTTTCTTTTTATCATAGTTTTCCATGTCTGTTAGAACGATCTAGTACAAATAAATTTGGCCAAATATCAATCGTATCAGAGTTTCGTGAAAATCCGACATTTTCCAACGCAAGTAAAAAAAAAATTCAGATTCATAGATATTTGTAAAAAAACATTTGCGTCATTGTGTTTTTTAACATCCCGTTTCTCTGTTTTCGCAGACAAAAAGGAAGCTTTTGTCATCACCCTGAAATTGAAAAATTGACTTTTCACTAGATCTCCACGTTTTGAAGTTTGGAGAATCACGTCCAATCATTTTCAAATGGTCAATTTTTTTGCCCAATTATATCTCGTGAATGAGTTACCGGATTTCGATGATTCTAGTCTCGATCGACGCGACTTTTCCAAACTTGGAACTAACTAGATTTTCGCTTTGATCGGTTCAGCAATTTTTCAATTATTTAAATAACAAAATTCCAAAATATCAAATAAAAATGATGACATCTTGAGAATGGATTAACGGGTTTGAATGAGAATTTACACCGTGAGTTTTTTTGGGTCGCTTATCACGAATCTAAGGTCAGATTTGCAAGATTTAAATTTGGCGTATTCAATAAGCTGAAAAAAAACCTAAAAACATTTAGATTTTGATGAAAATTGATAATCGTCGGCTTATGTTGGGCGGCTGATCAAGAACCTGAAATCAGATTGCCAAATGCAAAACGGCGATCCAACATAGTGAAATAAAATCTAAACATGTTCCGAATTTTGTGAAAATTGGTAGGCACAATTTTTTTTTTTTTTTGGTCACCGATAACGAATCCAAGATCAGACGTCCAAAATTTTTAACGGTGAATCGATTAAAGTGGTTCGGAATCAAAAAAAAAATCGTCACGATTTTCACGTAACATGGTATCCAAAGGTTTTAAAATCGTTAATCACGAGTTTGAATTTTCAGTTCTAAATTCGAATTGAATGTTATTCTTTTTTCTCTCTGTAAACTTGTGAGAACGGGAAGTTGAAGGGCCGATTAACGGCCATTCTTCAGCCGTTCGTTTTTCGAATAATTTCAAAGACCGATTTCCCGCACCTTGCAGTTCGGGCGAAAACCAAAGTCTTAAATCATAAGTCACCAAGGCATAAAACAAAATAACGGTTACGTTTCCAGCCGGCGATCACGGGCAAACAATGATCGATAAATATCAATCGGCAAGCTGACGCGACTCGGCTCACTTCGGAAGCCGCGGACCAGCCGGCAGATACGACGCCACATATCAATTCGGAGATAACAATACGTCACGATAAGCACCGCGATGCGTCATAGCTCGGCACATCCGGTCTATTCGATGCTTTCGGAGCGGTCTGGAAAGGCCCGGACATTTGTCTCGACGGCTACGTGAAAAGAGAAGGAGCTGGAAATATCTCCAAGGACGAAGGACCTCGATATCCTGCAGCCACCGGCATTCGTCCTGCTGCAGACGCCGTCCAACAACTTTCGATTGTTTTCCCGAATCAAGAGTAATGCCGACACGACGCCCTTCCACCCACCTTTTACTACTTCGTCAGCACCGGAGAGTCGTGATTTTTATTACTCCTTTGTCACGCCTAATTGGAACCAGTTTCGGCCCACGAATCTTCGCTCATATTGCACTCTTTTAGCCTGATAAATTCTCCTCTCCTTGGACTGTTTTTTTTTTTTTTTTTTTTTCACTTGTTGCAGTATTTTTATCGGCTCTCTTTGCGCCATTGATTTTTGGAACAGTTATATTCGGTACAGTTGTCGGAATATTTTGGTATGGTGAAAAGGAAGAAAATACTGATTATTTTACCTCGAGTATTACGAGTTCTTACAGCTTTGGAAAAATTCTTGGCTTATTTTTGCTGGGCAAGCATCAAAAAAACACGTTTAACATTCTCAGCAAAACTAGTGTGATATTCGTTACTGTAATTGGGTCGTTTGTAATTTTTGGCCAAAAGTTGAAAGATACTAAAATTTGGCAAACGATCGATGACGAATGAATTTTTTAACCCTTTCACCACATTAGCCAAAACAAAATGAACGATACAATCTATTACAACTAAGACACAGGTCTGTAACCAAAAAACTGCACAAGTTTTTTTATATGTATTGTTACCCACTGAAATCGAGAAAAATATTAAAAAAGGTCCATCACGTCGAGTTTTTTTCTTGAACTCGTTTTTGCAGTTTCATTTAGATTGAAACTCCCGTTTAATTCGAAATCCGGTATCCTATTCTTGATTCAGAAAATCATATGCAAAAGTGATTTCTTACTTTCGTTTAATACGCGTTACAGTGAGACTCGAGAATAAATACAAACCGGGAAAGAGAAAATGGAAAGCGGAAGCGTGTTCGGAGAAGTGTCAAAAAGAAGAGGAAAAGGTTTCATAGGCGGAAAGAATGAACGCGAAATGTTGAATACGTATCATAGAGAAATTGTTTGTTTAATTTTGCATGAATCATCGTTTGTTTCATTGTAATAAAATGGTGACATCTTCGTCATTGTTGTGCTTTTTTTTTTAATGCAAACAGCTTGAATTTTGCGAGAATACTGTACGTGATTTCGGGAAATGGAATTAATTTTTGGATTCAGCACCCTCGAAAACGTAACAAATGCCAAAAACGTCCCATGCAGCTGAAGACGAAAAAAAAATTTTTTATTTTTCTTCTACAAACCTGAGAAATTAAACCTACGCCGAGGTAAGAATCTCAATCGAATATACTATAACATACTTGCCAGCCCTCTAGAGCCGCGAGATGAAGAGATAAAACGGTATCGGGAAAAAAGCGCAAGCTTATTGTTTAACGAAGAGGAAAATGAAAGCTCGATTTTGATTACGAGGTCTGGACGATTTAAGTGGCAATGGTAATGGGTACGTATTGTGACGCTTGTGCGCGAGATAGAGGGAGAAAGAGAGAGAGAGAGCGATCCGCATTTGGGTGCAGGGTGGCAATAAGGCGTAAGGTTGGTAAAAGTAATGGGGGCAGCACCCGTCAGGAGAGGATTCGTAATACTGTGCCGATCGGGCGCAAGGAATGCGAGCCATTGAGCGCTCGCCTTCCGTGAAAATAATGATCCAACGCCCCCGAGCTTTTTTTATTCTTTTCCCCCTTCTCCTCCTTCCTCGTCTTCGTCTTCTTTCTTTTTTTTTTCGAAAAGTGTTCACCCCGTCCCCCGTATCTCGCCCCAGATCCATATGCATACATATATATATATATATATATATATATATATATATATATATATATATATATATATATATATATATATGTATATGTCTCCCTCGATATCTTGACTGATTGACCAGCCTCGGGCGACTCTCGCTTTCCGAACGATTTCTCTTTCAAAAGTCTGTATAATGTACGTAGTGTAGTACACTATATATATATATATAAAAGGGATTCGAAAAATGCGATACTAGTGCCTTCATTTTCCCGCCACAATGGGTCTATGTATTCGCTATACTCGATTAGTCAGTATCGAAAATAATGAGGTGAATCGTACCGATTTTTCAGTACTTCGTTATACTTTTTGAACAACAAGCTTGCGTGTATCAATTTTTGGTGAATCTAGCATTTGAATAAAAAAAAAAAAAAACAAAAAACGATGATGTCTTTTCTTTGTTTACACCATGCCCAAAAAATTATTTCTGCGGGGTTTGAGAACCTGATTATTGACCTTCGTATTAAACTTTGGTTTCAAAAAACCTGCGGCTAACCAATTTTTGCACAAATCGGAACATGTTTAGTTTTTTTTCCATCATATTGGATCGACGTTTTGCATTTGGTAATCTGACTTCAGGTTCGTGATCAGCCGCCCAGCATAAACCCGACATCAAAATCCAAATGTTTTTAATTTTTTTTCAGCTTAATTATCGAATACGCCGATTTAAATCTTGCAAATCCGACCTTAGATTCGTGATTAGCGACACAAAAAACTTCACAGTAGTAATTTTCGTTGAAATCCATTCATCCGTTCCAAGATATCGTCATTTTTACATTGACTTTTTGGAATTTTGTTATTCATATAATCGAAAAAATAGTGATACGGATCAATGCCAAAATCCGATCAGTTCTAAGTTTGGAAAAGCCGCGTCGATTGTGACCAAAATCATTAAGATCCGGTGACTCGTTCTCGAGATATCGTCGAACAAAAACGTTTCGACGATCCTCTGGAAATGATCTTTTCAACTTTTTATTTTCGAGGTGATTACAATAACTTCTGTTTTTTTCTCTGAAAACAGAGAAACGAGAAGTTGAAAAACAAGAATACGACCTAATTGTAAAACCAACAGGGCCAAAAATCGACCAGGAAACGTTTCGAATCCTCTTTCGCACGGCGGATACTTGATTCTCGGGTAGGAGAGGGAAAAAAAAAAACGAAAAAAAAAAAAATGGAACGCGAGGCGAAGAAAAAAAGATGTAAAAAAAAAGGTCGAAGGAAAAGATCAAGTTTCGCATAAAACGAAAACGACCCAGTGACTCGCGCGTATCCCCCAAAGCATATATATACCGCATGCCCCATATCTGATGGTAGTTTTCCTTCACTCCGCTTCGCGACCCCGCGTGATATACGTTCTCATCCGTTCCGCTTCCGGCGGGCCGCGGAAAGACGGGGAATCAATTTTCGTGGAATCCCTAAATTCGCGTTGGGTAGGTAAACGATGACGCAATGGTTAGTCACCGGTTGTTCGAGTCGGTTCCTCCCCCCTTTTGGCCGCCATAGCGGAAACCAATTTCACCCAATTGCCGGAATTACAATTCGATCCGTCGGGGTCGCCTCGTCAAGGTTACGCTCATCGAAAACTAGGCTCCGCGACTAAACGAACCCGCCCTGTTTCTCCTCCCTTCACTTTCAGCCGATTCCCTGCACCCTGAATCGATAATTAATCCCCGCTTCGGCAGCCGCGCATTCTTACTAATTAATCGAAAACCCGCGACGGCTTCGTCCTAGAATCCCATGATTCTATGGCGCTTATCGTTAGCCAAGTACCGCAATGACGCGGAAGTCGAGCGACGGCCGCTGAGCAAAAAATAATCGAACACGACTCGATTTAATCGGTAAGAATTTATCGATTCATCGATTATGTATTTCGGATTTTTTTCAATTTCAGGTGAAAAGATTCATTCATCTTTCACTTATTACTATATCAAACAGGTACTTGGTAAGTAAGGCAGTGATAATAATTGATACTCTAATCGTTAATGGGAGTGAACAACAAAAACCGATTTTGAGGAAAAATAATCGGGAAGATTTTAGATTAATTTGTCATTCTTGTGCTGAACCAAAAGGCTTCGGGAACGGATTTCAAACTGTCATTGCCGAGTTTTTTCCCGTATAACGATTCTTCGTCGTTTGATCGAATCCAGAGGAGAAGAGAAGAGTGAAAGCGCGTATTTCACGACTGAGAATAAATCCGTGAAAGGTACGTAGCGTTATATTTTACGTATACTTTTCTTCCGTTCTGTTTATTTTATTTGAAAAATTGGAAAGAGCGATCGTAGCCAACAACTGGCGGCAAATCTCCTTCGGAACTGAAGTAAAATATGAAGAGTGAAAAGCGGGTGAGAAATATCGGGGCATATAAGCCGGCTGGCAAATTCGGTGCGAGCTGCAGTGAAAGAGGTGTGTCGGTGGATGGGAGGGTGTGGAAGTGGAGTTGGAGCCAGAAGAGAAGGACATCTCGGAGAAGAAAAGTGATTTGGCCATAAACACCGCGTCCCGCCGCCCCAGGAAATATATAACAAGCCGTTTCGGCATATTGAAGTAAGTCGACGGGGATGAAGAAGAAGCTGATATTTTTCAAACCACTCACCGGGGTCCCATTTTTCTTGATTTCTCAAAACAATATACCTACAGATTTGAATTTCATAAGAGGTAAATCAGACTTCGCAGTCCAAGTCTGGGATTACGGTGAAGAAACGACTCGAAACTACTTTCGGTCTCTCTTTCTCGAATCTGTAATATACACTGAGAAAAGTTTCATTCGTTACAGAAACTAGGAGAATTCTGTAAAGCAGGTATCGTTAGAAAAACTGTTTGAATATTGTTGGAATTACGAAAAACGAGGCACGCCTAACCATTTTGCGCTATCGTCGATCCTTTTTTGGTTATTGCAAAGCAAAATCAGTTTCTGAGGTTTACTCAACTTTTTTTAGTCGAACAAGGCTTTAGCGTCAATTTATCGTTGCACGAGCATTAAATTTTCGCAACATTTACAAGAAAATATAGCGACAGTGATCGTAATGAGAAAGAATAGTAACGGATACCAGACTTTCCGGTAACAGCTATAAAACTAATTTTCATTTTCTAGTTAGAACTATATTTTTCGATTGTGGTAAAAAATCAAAATAGTTAAGGACTGAGCGGTAACCGGAACTAAAAATTTCTCTTAGTGTACGTATAATGACAAAGGAAAATAGCTCAGTGCCTATGTATGCCGATAAACTTAAATCTTAAAAGTACGGGGTATATTTTGAAGTATATGGGGAATTCCATGCGAACCCAACCAACTTCAGACCCTCGCCGTTTTTTATTTTGTTCGAAAAAGTTTCTGCCATTGTTCCAACTCTGAAGCAGTACGTTAAATTTTTTCAGATTTTTCAGTCCAGCTGGTTAATTATTTATAAATATTGAAAGTGATTTTGAAGGAATTTCTTTTAAAATTTTTGATGAATTCTCAAAAACCGTATTTTCGTTTCCAAAGTTGTTTTTACAATTTTTGTTCCAGCACTTTCAATTTTTTGTTCAAACAGTCTGAAAATTTCTAGAAATTCTCAGAACTTGTATTTTTCACTTAAAAGATTTCTAGGCCGGTTTCATTGTGAGGTTGATAAAAAAAAAGGTTGATTGTGCCAAGAAACAGACAAAAATCGTCCCATAATGAAACCGGTCTAGAAATATTTTAAGCGAAAAATAGAAGTTCTGAGAATTTTCAGACTCTTTGAAAAATGTTTCAGTTTGATCGAAAAAATTAATAGTGTTAGAAGAAAAAAATCGGCCAATCACGGGCCTGGTCTTGAAATGTATGGAAGAAAAAATACAATATTTTAGAATTTTAAAAAAGGTCCCTTTCGGTATCACTCTCAATATTTGTAAATAATTAACCACTCGAATAAGAAAATCTGAAAAAAAATCAGAACACCAACCGTTTCAAAGTCGGAAGAATTGCAGAAAAATTTTTTGAAAAAAATCAAAAACGATGAGGGTTAGACGTTAGTTGAGTTCGCACGGAATTTCGAACGCGCAATGGTTGATATTATTTCAGGGTCAAGATTTCGGGCGATTCTGAGTGTCCTGAAACCTTCGTCTAAGGTATGGTTGGAGGTCGGAGCGATCCGAGAAAAGGTGTCGGGTTACGTTTCATTTGCGAATAATAAGTTACAGCTGCACGAGTGTGCGGTTTACGGATGCTGATCACGGATCGTGGCGCGGATTCGTCAGGTATTTGCATGATAATATTCCCGGAAGGGAATCGAGCCGAGCAGACGACCGTTCGAAATTACGACGGTGGCGTCGTCGGCCATACCCGTCACGATGATCAAGGTAACGGCGAAGTCCGTACAGCGTGACCAAACAGTCATTAGCCGGGTGGATCGCAGGCAAAGTTGGGCGATAACTTCCAATCAATTATATTGCGCGAAGCCCTGAATTCCCTCGGCGGCAGCATCGAGCACTTCCGCATAAATTCTAATCCGACGTACCCCGTAAGGTACCTTCCACCTTACCGCGGTAGGTACGAAAAACGCTCACTTCAGGGTTTACGATCGAGCGTAATTGAGGCAGACGATTCGTCTTGCTCTTGCTTCACGGAATTCCAACAATTGAGATAAAAGCGTCGTCGACTTTTTGCGCTGGGCAAGTTTCTCCTCTCGTTCTGACATCATCGCTGTACAGACGCGTAGCACGGACGTTCCGACCATAACCAGACGTCCAAAAATGACAGACAACACGGCGAAAAATATTCAACTTTCCACTTTCGGTTCAATAAACCAAATGGATGTGCGAGGAACGTTAGAATCGTAAGAAATTGGGACGACATTCGTTTTTGGAAGACCCTGCGGTATCGGTGAACAATATTCCCGACATCTTTCGTCCATCGTTTCGTAACGCCGTGTTCGGAGTTGTGTACAGTAAGGAAAAGAAAAAAAGAAAAAAAAAAAGAAAAAGACGAAGTCGTCCGAGTGCGGCAGCGATAATCCTTTACGAAGCAAGAGAGCTATCTAAGGTGAACGGGTTGATTGAAATGCGCGAAGCTTGCAAGGTACGAAGTTTCGCGTGTAGTATAAACGTAACGTCGAATGATCTGAACTGAGAGCGATTGTGACAACATCGAATGCGAATCGCTGAGCGGAGAGCAGCTAATTTGCAAGGATCTCAAACACCACGATGCAATTACACTCCAGCTATGGACGATAACCTCGCTGATCCTTTGCTGGAAGGTGTTACACGGATGTGGATACCATGTTTAACCTCGGCCATTGCGATGATATACGCAAACACACATACCAGGGCAACAATTACTTGCGCGAATTGTGTCGCCTGTGCTCACGCACGTTACACAGTCGAGTGTCTACCTCAGTTCCGTTCGACATGCTCACCCACCGTGTCCAAGGGTACGAGACGATAACTCATCTACTCGCGAACCGAGTGTTTTTCTCATTCTTTGTTGTTTGTACACCGAATCACTGAGTTCGACGTTGTCCGATTTCGCCACGAGCATTTTTGATCGCGTGAAAAAATGTCGGTTGACGAATCGAATCTCGGGTGGTTGGCTTCAGGTCGAATCGTACTTCCAATGGATCAAATGACCCGGAATTTTTGCAGTACGACAGGTGAGCGAAAATTCATCGAGACATTTAAGTGTACCTATGTCCGTCACGTTTTTACCGATAAAAAGAAGAAGCGGAATGATAAAGTTCATAGCCTCTTATACCACGATGAAACTGTTTATCGTACCTTACAAACTACGATGCATACCTTATCTTTCTCGTTCACATCGTCGTGTAATTTTCGTGTTGCCTAATTTTTTGTTTTTCCGCATCCACGCAGGTGGATTTACTTATCGTCACTGGTGTATCTGAGAACGGACCGGAAGTAGATAGGTACACCTGAAACGACGAGGGTTGGGTATCGGTGTGGCGCACAACGGAGCGGTTAGTCCAGGAAGCGAAACGAGTAGGTATATGGGACACCGACGCCATGACCGTGATGTTCTAAACGTCCGTCGAATTGGGGTGAAGGATGCCATAGGTCTCTGTCCGACAACCATTCAACGAAGTTACGAACGAACCAGCCGACCAATCGCCGACTGGACTAACTACTGTGTCCAAAAAGCACGTATACAACACGAGATAGAAGGTACTCCAGATGGTGTGACACCTGTACGGTTTCTCCGCTCTGCGTCACGGAGCCAAACACAGACGTTCGCACCCAACACTGAGAAAAATTTTATTTGTTACAGCAACTACTCAATTTATCGAAAATATAGCAACAGCGATCGTAATGAGAAAGAAACGGCTGGAAAACGGATTTTCATTTTTACTCAATGTTTCTAGTTACTGTAAGAAATGAAATTTTTCTCAGTGTACGACCAAATTTATTCCCAAGATCAATTGACAGGATCACGAATCGAGTATCTATGGATCGTGGCTAGCTTTTACTGGATTCGATGTCACGTTACGTTCCGTAGGTCTACTTTCCTCGATCATTCCACAAACGCAATCGCGAGTCCGATAATTCGGCCAATTTTGGTGCGAAGTTTGATTACCATTTGCCGTATAAGACGGAGGTCTGACATCCGCCCAACACGAAGCTGTCACATCTGCGTGCAGGATGCAGCCACACTGTACGCGAGTATATCCGTGGGACAAACGCGTTTGGCCGTCTCTTTGTTGGCGGAATAAGACGCAGTTTTCGCGCAAGCAAAACCAGGAGTCCCTACAAGCGGGAAGACCCA
This sequence comes from Neodiprion lecontei, assembly GCF_021901455.1. Taxonomy (NCBI): domain Eukaryota; kingdom Metazoa; phylum Arthropoda; class Insecta; order Hymenoptera; family Diprionidae; genus Neodiprion; species Neodiprion lecontei. The sequence continues at coordinate 4,853,913 of NC_060263.1, read as the reverse complement.
TCGTCATCCACAGACTGACCTAGCCACTACAACCTGACACAAGCTTCTATCCCCGTCGCAATTTCCGTTGCAAAAAGCGACGCTCCGTCAGCGGGCATCGATTAACTTTACACGACTTTACCCCTGTAACACAGATCCGGAAACAAAAATATTTCGTTTCAGCTGCATGGGATGTTTTTGGTAAATGTTACGTTTTCGAGTGTATTGAATCCAAAAATTAATTCCATTTCCCGAAATCACGTACAGTATTCTCGCAAAATGCAAGCTGTTTGCATTAAAAAAAAAGCACAACAATGACGAAGATGTCACCATTTTATTACAATGAAACAAACGATGATTCATGCAAAATTAAACAAACAATTTCTCTATGATACGTATTCAACATTTCGCGTTCATTCTTTCCGCCTATGAAACCTTTTCCTCTTCTTTTTGACACTTCGCCGAACACGCTTCCGCTTTCCATTTTCTCTTTCCCGGTTTGTATTTATTCTCGAGTCTCACTGTAACGCGTATTAAACGAAAGTAAGAAATCACTTTTGCATATGATTTTCTGAATCAAGAATAGGATACCGGACTTCGAATTAAACGGGAGTTTCAATCTAAATGAAACTGCAAACACGAGTTCAAGAAAAAAACTCGACGTGATGGAACGTTTTTTAGTATTTTTCTCGATTTCAGTGGGTAAAAATGTATATAAAAAAACTTGTACAGTTTTTTGGTTACAGACCTGTGTAACGTGTCTACGTTTCGCCTAAATGCAAAACACCCCAAATAAGCACGACGCGACGTTACTCGCGTACTTAACATCAAAAGCGACGGATGTATTACGGGCACTTATGTGTACAAAATCGGGATTGCACCGCCTCAGGGATTTTATATCGCCCGAGGCGTCCGTATCCCGTTTCTACACAGATCGACGTGAGCCCGAAATTTTTTTTGGGGTTGGAGTTGTGACAGAAATCATCCGCGCTAAGGAAGACAAATGTTAGAATCTTACAATCGAGCCTTGATCATAGTTGATAGATCGCGTATGCAAGTATGAAAATAAATGTTTAATAACCGTTATCATTAGATCATAAATGCTTTTTTCAATTTCCGTCACGCAATTTAACGGTTCAATCTCTATCCAGTAAAATAATAAATTGTGGACAGTTTCGATCATTCAATGAATAAAAATAAGTTCTCGCTTATTGGCACTTCGATGAATTAAACATTATTTTGAAAACATTGTTTTAAGAATCTTTCTAAAAAAATTTCTAAATCACAAGTCAGTATTTGCGATAACTTTTTCGGATAATATTTTGTCTTATTGCTCACATCGAAAATTGTATCTGACGACATTTTCATTATTAGTTCGATCTCATAAAACGGTTGTAATTTAATATAAACTTTTAACTTAGGCGAACAAGATTTCTGGTTCACACATTCTTACGTTACCTTTGTAGAAGAACATACACATTGTTATGTACGATCTTTGGTTCGATTATAAATGTCAGAAAAGGATTAATAATTAAAGTGGTTCAGCGCGTCTCTTGACAAGATCAATAAAATTTGAAAAATCAAATAACCGCGATCTTTCACCTTTTCACATAATCTTTCCTTCGACTAAAACAAACTTTTCACATATTGCCACGATGGTAAATCGGAAATTATTTTTTTCCGAAACAACCTCGCACACACCTAAGGTATAAAGCATCTACCGTACACGTGTGCCTATCAGTAATTATTCAGCATTCAATAAGCGCGCTATCTGCGTATATACATACACATACATATATATATATCTATACATATAACGTATATAGCCAGATCTGGATATCCAACACCCACAAAGGAACGTCTTATTGGCCAAATAATTCCCGCCGGCCTGCGGCAGCGTGCTAATATCGCTGTGTTAAATTACAAAGGAAAACATTTGCAGCCGTTTGATAACGCGGCTTCCGCATATATATATAAATATATATATATATATATATATATATATATATATATATGTATTCATCCGTGTGTGCGCGTGTGTAACACTCGGTACATCGACACAGGCATTATATGAATACGTATATTCGTGTATGTACGCGTGCACAGAGGCGCGATCAGCGGAGAAGAAGCTTAGCTGAGGAGCAGGAGGAGATGTGTGGATGAGAATATCTGACGCATAGAGGAGAGAAAACCGCCTTTGAAGTTTCAGCCTTGTACGAAGAGCACAGCGTCTCTTTGAAGGGACGTGCGTATTATAGATTCGTCGAAGGACCGCTCGCATACATTTATATGTGTATATGTATATATATATATATATATATATATATATATAATATATGTTTGCGGTACCCTCTTTATGCCACTATTCGATCGACAAAAAGGCGCGGGGTTCGCAAGCATGTGTTTATGGGTCACGGTATGTATAATATGTGTATATTAATAAGGTTGCGGACAAAGATTAGAGACAAAGAGAGAGAGAGAGAGAGAAAGAGAGAGAGAGAGAGAATGAATTTCGACGATCGTCCCTCTCAGCTGTAATAAATATAATTCTCCATCTTCAATCTTTTACGCGTATATTTTTAAATCATTCATTACGGAGTTTTGATCGATAATTTGTATTAACATCAATTGAAAGTAATCAGTTTTTAATGCAAAGTAAACTTATACAGCGTGATTGTTTCGATCTCAAACCACTCAAATCACTCAAACCAAGTTTTTCACACCTAAATTTAAGCGACAAAGAAATTTCAAAGATTAACTTCGCAGCGGAAGAATGAAAAATTGTATAATCTCCTCCGTTTCTACGATAAAAAGAAGTTTCACGCATTCGCAGAGTTTTACAGATAAAATCAAAATTTTGTGGTAATTTTCGAAAATTTTTACTCGAATGATTTTTTCATAAAATCGCGATATTCATTCTCGACGACGACAAACGAACCGAATTTTTATTTATTTTTTTTTCCGTTGAAAATAATGGAAAGATGGTATAAACTGGATGACGTTTTCTTTTTTTACTCAAAAACTATACGCTAAAAATCGTTTCTTGTACGTGAAAATTTATCTCGATTCGCGTAGCTGCGCTAGCGGGAGAGAACGAAAAAAAAAAGGTCGATTCTTCCTGCGAGCCGCGAGAACGTTCCTCGTTCAAGGTTGCGAAAACAAGAACCATAGGAGTATAAAAACCGAAGAAGAAGAAGAAGAAGAAGAAGAGTAAAAAGAAGAGGAATAGAAATTAGAGAAGAGGGAGCTGGGCCCCCCAAGAATAAATAAAAAAGTCGAGTAAGGAAAAAATAAATAAAATAAAATAAGCAATCCTTCCTCCAGGGCGAGCGAGGAGACTGCGCAGCAGTTTGACCCATATAAACACCATGTAGAGCGGGACGCGGAGGCACCATACACGCGGCAGAAACGATGGGACCGTAAACATGAGGCCCCCCTTTGCACACGTGCGCAAAAAGCAGCGCAGCGCCGGCGAAACTCACTCGAAATTCCTCCTCCTCCTCCTCCTTCTTCTTCTTCTCTGCGTTGGTAGTACGCAAGGATTGCATAATGGGACTTAGGTAAGGGAGGGAGGGGGGAGGACTCGGGCCCCTGGGCCTCACATGCCCAAAGCCGAGGCCAGCTGCCTCTCCTTTCGAGTGGCCAACCTGCTCGCCCGCTTGCCTGCCTGCTCGACTTGCGCTGTTCCGAGTCCCCTCCACCTTCGTTTGTGCGAATTATTATCGCAACCTTGAAATATTTGCCTGCGGAGGATTGCGAATCGGCCGTGGAATGCGCAGGCGTCGATTTACTAACGTTAGAATTTTTTATTCGACCAGGATTCGGAATCGCGAATATGCAAGAGCAGCGTCGATGATTCTGATATGGAAAATAGATAATTGATACTGTGTGAGAAAATTGGTATTTTTCAACAATTGTGTAGAGTAGTAATCACTTTTGCGAAAAGATTTTGCTAGCGAATTTTTCTATTAAAATTATAAGTACGTACAAAAGCGTTCGGATCGATGGTTAAATAAACTCTTGATTAAACTTTACACAATCCACTTTGGAAATGAATAATTTTCTTGGATTTCGTTTTCAAGAATTGATTAATTTCGATAATTTTATAAGAAATCTTTTCGATATTCAAATTTGTATCAAACATTCTAGTATAACTGAGTTTAAAGATTGTAAAGTGATATTTTCATACCGTTTATTTGATTCGATTGCCATTCGACATATATATATTCGCAGTTGCAAAATGTTTATATCGATGTTGAAATAAATTCAAACAGAATGTCTAAAGACATTAATTATTTTAGAATAAAAACATTGTGTTATTAGTTGGAATTTCATATTTTTACAACAACTTCGTACTTTCTGTGATTCGTATCTTCGAGTATGTTGGTTGGCTAAAAATCAATAATATTTAGCCATTTTATTACGAGATAATTACATCGAGTATTTTTCGAATTAAGGTTAGTAATCATTAGCGAAGATCTTTTTTGCAAAAATGCTCGGACATCGATTTCTTTAGGAAGACCATTTTCTATGAAATTTTCAACAACCTGAAAGCGATTTGAAAACAACCGTCGATGTTTAAGAATTTCGTTAAAAATCCGAGTATTTTCTATTTCTGTATATTTAAAAAAAATATTCGTAGGCTACAAATTATACAACAATTCGATAAGTCAAAAACGTAAGAATATCTCGTATCAAAATTACAAAAAATTATCGATTTCCGGCAAAACAAACCGCCTTACTTGCCAAAAATTGAATTTCTACAATTGATGCCGAGAGACACGAGTTATTTATGTAATTTTCAACCGCTACCGTCTTTGAAATGTGCGCAAAATCTTTTTCGCCGAAGCATATCAGAACATGTGGGAATTACGAAAGAAGAGAAACAGAATAAAACGAACTCGCGCACAGGATGCGAGCCAGATGAACAAGCTCGATTCAGATAAATCAACGTCGGGTTATATTTATCGTTTTGACCGAATATCATCTTTTTAGTTTTTTATTAATTCTTTGTTTTCTATTCCCACTCAACAAAAAATTCGTTCATTTCATTCATTATATTGTGACGGGTACTTTATAATATAACTGCGAGAGAATCATATCAGTGATAATTATCAACCAAGAATATTATTCGTTTTTATGCAAAGAAGAAACAAGTTCTTCTTCTTTTCTCTCCTCATTCTGCTCGTGTGTATTCAATGTATGTAATATGTATAATAAGACTGATTCAAGAAATATAACAAGTAAAGAGAAAGAAGGAAAAGAAAAAAAAGGTACCCCAAATCCCAGAAATGATCGAGTATAATTTTTCTTTTTACTCCCGTTTGTCCGCAGCCCGTGCAAATATCGAATTTATTTATCGTACGTATATATACGACTTTGAGTTTTATGCGCTCGAATAAATAAAACCTCGTGCGTTCGAGACGAAATGAATGGGATCCATTGTATCTTTAGAATTGTTATTTTTTAATTTCAAATTTCAATTTAGTTATACACAGGAACGTGTTACAGCGGGAATGTTTTTCGACGCGAAGGCTGGTGAGAAACGAGTTACGGAATAAAATAAGTTCGAAAAGCAAAAAATAAAAACAAAAAAAGGGAAAAAGGGAAAAAGAAAACAAACGGTCAGACACAGACCTGCAAAAATACAACAAGACTATAGTTTATACAAATGCACGCTTGAGAATTCGTTGTATAATTAAATTTCGGCGATATTATTGTACGCGATATACGGTTAGCCATAACTATTTTTACGATTCCTTTTCCTGTGTGTGCGCGCGTGTGTGTATTTGTTAATTATTTTTTATCTTTTTTTTTTTCTTGTTTCTCTTCCTCTCCCAGTCCTTTCCTCTTCTTCTTCGTCCTCTGTGACTCAAGTCTTGTATGCGGAACGGGTCACGGTTTATTACCTGCACTGTTCGACTGCGGAAATTTTCAAAGGGTTACGGCGTCGATATCCAAGAGTGACGTAGGCACGCCCATGCTTACGGTATTAAACACGTTGAGTTGTGTTCCAAAGTATGTGGAATAGCGCTCGGACTAAAATCGGTCGAGGCAAGCCGTCCCATTGTTACACGGTTTCTTATCCAAACAAACACCCCTGTTCCTGATTCGTTATACGTGAGCTTGCGGGGGAGAACGACGGAAAGTAAACGTAAATGTCCCTCCCCTCCCCGCCCCTTTCACCCTTTCGTAGGTAAGGAACCCTTGTTCCTGGCATAGATTTTTCGAACACGTGATTTGTGTGTAATAATATACCGGGAGAATTTTGAAAATTTTGAAAATCAACCGCGCGTGCGCCAAATAATTAAATCTCATTGGTCGGCGAGATCTTGACGCAGCGATATTCTTGTCCGCGATGCAGGCGGGCCAACCTACGCAAAACGTGTACGTTTGAATTTTCAAAGAGCGTAAAGCGTTAAATTCCGACCGTTCTTTGAAGAATCAACTTTTCGACCCGACAACAAAACGCTTCCCAAACCTTTCCGAGTCACTGCCTCAATTGTTCGAGATTCTAACCTCGAAAATTCGTATCGATCGCATCGCCGTCGGAAACAGTTCGACAGCCGAAAATTCGGGATGGCCAGCCTGCGCGAACGGCCGATAAAACTCGCGCATGCGCCGTTGATTGTCAAGTTTCAAGAGACTGTCTCAGGATATATTAAGACGTTTTTTTCTAATTTTTCTTTTTTTCTTCTTACATACCCTTTGAAAAGTTAGATTTTAGCCCTAAACGAAGCCTCGGGAAACCGGAACTCGATGGCAAAATTCTAAAAGGCGTCTCATCCGGTTTGTATTGTTCAAACGCTCTAACCGAAATATTTCGAAAAGGTCTTTTTGCTTTCATTTTGAAGATAATAAAATTTTCTTTAAAAATAGTCGTCAACCAAGTTAATCGTTCACAATTTTACCAACAAATGAGCGGAAATTAAAGTTTAAGCAATACGAACCTGATCCAACCGAAGAACAACTGAGACCTTGAGGGTAGAAATTTACCGTTGATAGGTAATTGAGTGCAATAGGAAATACACAAAAAGCCCGCAGTGGCTTTAAGAGCGGCAGGCGAAGCGTAACGCAGGGAAACGGAAGTAATGAGCATTTATTAGATAGACAGGCATTCCTAATCGTAAATTATGCGCGAATTGTTTACAGTTCGAGTAGCCCGTATCCCTTATATCCTGTTTTTTCCTGCACAGAAATCGGTTGAACGAAAGGAAGGGAAAAGAAAAAAAGATACGTGACAAGTTTCAATCCCGCACATTTTTTTCTAATCGTCTCTGGTATTTCTATATTTCCAAATCTTCTCTCTTACATATAATGCCGAAACAAAGACACGAAGCTAATCGGCATCGACATTAGAGAGTTAAAATATTCACGGTCACGGAACGAACGTCTTGCAAAATTCTAATTCATACCGCGAGGTCTCAGTTGAGTAGTCCGTAGAATTATTTCAAGCTGTTGTAACGCGTGCGGGTTGACATTTTCTAAGCAATAAACCGGGCAGTTTTATTTTTCTTTCTTTTTATCTTGTTTCTTTTTCTTTTTTTTTTGTTTTTTTTTTTGTTTTTTTTTTTTTATGGTCGTAAATATGCCGAGCCAGCGGATTTCTAAGGTCTTTCTTTGTTCGTCAAATAGCGAATAGAGAATTTCGTAAGAGGAGATCTACGAGATTTTTTTAATTCTTTTTTTTTTCCCCTCGTATGTGTTGCGTCGCGTGTGCGTGTATGAGCCTCGAGCTTTTTTCGCCTTCCCGTTTAAACGCGGTATATTTCGTTTCGTCGTAATAACCCAAGTATTATTATGCTCGTCAAAGCTTCCGAGTCGAGTGTTTTTCATAGCGACGTGGAACGCGGTTGAATAGCATGAGCACATGTGATAGTTTTTTAACAATTTTAGGAGAATCCCGATCTATCGTATGGTGTAAATATATATATATATATATATATATGTATGTATGTATATACGTATATGTACAATAAATTCGAATGCCTGACTACCAACAGTCAAATATCCATTGTTAGATATCCTGGTCGTTGACTTTTCTAATGAAATTGCAGAAGTGGTCAAAGACAAAAGAGAGAAATAAAATTTAAAAAAAATACCACCTATCAACTCGACAGTCGAGTTATTATTTTATTTATATGATTGTTTTTTTCATTTTCTTACCCACGTAATAAATTGCAGCACCGGTAATTGATGACAGCTTAATAATGTTAGCCGGGACGCTTCGTTTGATGTTGTTATATATATATACCGCATGTATTGTACACTCGAACAATATATAATAATTTATATAATGGCCGGCGCAATTTCATCTTCAAATATCATTACTTTACTCTCTAACGTTATTATATCTTCCATAATGTACAAAGCTGAAGAGGTGATTCAGCGAATGACAGCTTGGAAACGCATCAGTATTACATGTATGTACATATATACATACATATATATATACACACACACACACATATATATACATACATATATATCACGAGTTTCGCAATCAGTTCAATTCACTGAACTGTTTAATCTCCGTTGTCGTATGAAATTAAATATTTAAGTGGACGAATGGGATTTTATTATACGCAATGAACAGCTGCGCAATTATTTATCCATTTGTGGATATACATAAATGCTTGCTTATTTATATGTTTATATATATATATATATTTTACTCCCCGTCGAGTAGTTCAATATAATATTCGGGTGTTTGAGAAAAAAATTAATTTGCGATTTTCCACCGTGGCAATTCCTAAAAAGTTTGTTTAGGTTGAAAGAAAGATTCTGCCCAAAGATGAGAGTTCTACGTTAAGTGAAAGATCGCGCTCGTTTGATTTTAGACTTTTATAAATTTTTTCAAATTTATGAAGCATCGTGAATAGACTTTTATTTTTTCATCGTCTACGTCAATCGTTGTATGAATTTATGTCACAAAGAAGACCCACAATTGTAACAATGATTCTCCAGTTGATGTTCGAGAAGCGTATCTAACGATTTTTTCATTGTTAATTCAATCTCATAAACCAGTTATAATTTAATACGAACTTCTAATTTAGGAGTATAAGATTCCCGGTTGATATATCGTTGTGTTTATGAATCGAGATCTTTGGATTAAATATAAATGTCAGGAAGGAAATAATAATTGAAATGCTACAACGCGTTTCTTTGCAAACTCAATAAAATGGGAAAAGAAAGTGAAAAATGGTAAATTATTTATTTCTGATGCACCCTCATATAGATATATATATATATAATTATATTATATGTATTAATATATATATATTTCAAAATTTACGATTATCTGTTTAAATCGTACCTCCAACGTTTAATCCATTGATTTATAAGTTGTTACTTTGTCTTTTTTTTTTTTTTGTTATTGTACCTACGGCACAACAGCTTTGAATAATTCTCACGAAATGAGGGAAAAAACGTCGTCAAAGCGACAAAGAATAATTCGAAAATGCACGCATCCGATAAAATTTGATTTTAACATTATATTTGGTACATATATACGGGTTGTATAAATTCGCGTTATACAACAAATACTCATATTATACAGTCGGGCAGAACCGGCCGTGCCTAAGAAGGCAAACATCTGTAAACATTTAGGTCACCGATACGAATTTAAACTTCCGCGCGACGCGACTCGTATTCTACCAACGAATCGAAAGAATGTTTAATAATTGTATAATAGGCAGCGGGGTTCAAAAATTATAACTTGATTCACGATCAGTCGAGTAAGAATAATTATTCATTAGATTGTTTCAAATTTTCCCTCCACTCAAATACGGAATTGATTGTTATTTATTTTTATGTATTTTTTCTCTCGGTTCACGAAATCTTTTATTTATAACATAGAAAATAGAGAACATAATTTGTGAAATTAACCGTACTAATCAAATATATTTCATTATGAAATATTTTACGTTTCATTCAACGGGATCGGATAATTGAAGAGGAAAATTAACCCTTAATTGCCACGCTTCTGTAAAATCACGTACTTGTACAAAAATTGTTATAAAAAATAAACTATCGAACATTGTCACGTGAAATTTTTTTCAGATAATATTTAAAGTTACTTACAGGAATACGTGGTTAACATGGTTGAAAATTGAATTTAAGTGTACTAAAGAAAATGAATGGCTAGGTTTACAAAAAAAAAAATTTGTCATTTTGAATTTTTTCTTTTTAAATTTCATTTAACTAAGAGAAAAAAGGCTTGGGGTGGTCGACACCCCTGGGTGGTAAATAAGGGCTGAGAAGAGCTAGATGAATTCAAGCAACACCTAAACAATTATTCAGCAACGAAGTAACAGTTTTCCTCCGTTTTTTCTTTTTACCTGTAACGATATTTTTCGATTGCGGTAAAAAAAAAAAATGAAAATAGTCAAGGACCAAGCGTTAACCGGAGTTAAAAATTTCTCTCACAAGTGCACGTAAGTGTAAAAACACACCTCAATGCAGAGGGTTAAAAGGTACGCGGTGTGCAATTCCGCAAGCTCCATTATTCCCCGAGGTTTCTTCAACAGTCGAGATTCGTCGGACTTTGCAAGGGACATCTGGAGCGTAAACCGCATCCGGATCCGGTTTTCGCCGTTCAAATATATCACAAGAGCATAATATAACGTCCTCGCGTCTATCTCTTTCGTTGCACACGAAGCCGATGCATACGTACAATGTACATTGCGGTATACCCACACACACGCACGCACATATGTGTATTTATATCCGGTTGTAAAAAAACGAGAGGAAGAGGAGGAGGAAGTGAACTAGGAACAAGCCGTTGCTGCTGCTGCTGCTGTGCGAAATGCATTTTGCTTACACCCTGAAAGCAAGGCGAGATCTGATCTATTGTTCGACATGGGAACGAATGTCGGACTTTGCGTTTTAAAAAATAAAGTCGATGGGGTCGTGCTGGTGAAAAACGTTTGAACGAAATGCGTGCGTGTTTAAAGATTTATATTTTAGTATATTTCGGTCATTACGTAACATTTCGACCTGGGTCTGACCCTTGACCTCTCGGATTGGGCCTGCGATTTTTCATGCGATTATTCTCACTTTGAAAGACACTCGGGTTTTCTTTATAGATTTTTTTTATTTTTTTTTGTCGATTAAAGATTTCTACAATTTTTTAAAAACGATGTCATCGATCGACATCGTTTAAAAATTTGCAAAATTTATGCTAAAAATCGCGTCTCGGATATCAATGTCTCTAAACTCAGAGTCGGAGTGAGATTTTTTTCTTCTTACTGTATCGAAGCTTTCCCCGGAAAAGAGAAACGTTAAAGAAATTCGAAGCCGAAGTCATTTCACTACGGATGGTTTGCTGAAACATTTTCATACGTCGCATCGGATTTTTTTTTTTAGATTCTCAAACCGCGTCGATCGATAAAATCGTTCAATAAAAATTGCAAAAAATTCAACTCGAGTCCTAGAAAATTCTATTTAAAAAAAAAAAAAAAAAAAAAAAAAAAAAGAGTGCCTTTCGAAGTGAGAATAATCGTACAAAAAATCACGGGCCCAATCCGAGAGGTCAAGGGTCAGGCCCAGGTCAAAGCGGTATGGGACACCCCATGTATACATATGCAGACAAAATCAGTACAAAGTGAATAAAAAAATAAACAGACAAACAAAGAAAAAAAAAAAAAACAACCCTCCGACCAAAGAAAAGAATTACAAAAGGTATGACGCCAGTTTGAAACTTGGTGCCCTTGGATTAAAAACTGTCTACCTGGCATGCATCAGAAGCCTTATTCTACATATATAACGGATGAGCGTAGATAAGTATCAGTATATACATAATTGAGAGAAATTTGTAGTTCGGGTTACCGCTCAGTTCTTAAATATTTTCATTTTTTACCACGATCGAAAAATATTTCTCTAGGTAGAAAATGAAAATTAGTTTTCTAGCCGTTACCGGAAAGTCTGGTATCCGTTGCTATTCCTTCTCATTACGATCGCTGTTGCCAGATTTTCTTGCAACCGTTGCGAAAATTTAATGCTCGTGCGACGATAAATTGACGTTAAAGCCTTGTTTGACTAAAAAAGTAGAGCAAACCTCACAATCTGATTTTGCGTTGCAATAACCAAAAAAGGAGCGACGATAGCGCAAAATTTTTAAGCGTACCTCGTTTTTCCTAATTCCAACAATACTCAAACAAATTTTTTAACGATACCTGTTTTACTCTTTTTTTCTAGTTACTACGCAAACGAAATTTTTCTCGGTGTATATATACATACGTGTGTATGTGTGTGTGTGTGTGTAAATTGTGTACACGTGTATATAAGCATGTATTTTCATTCCGTTCCCCGAATAGCAGTTTGTTATGGGGTACAAGGTGGGCTTATATTTTATTTCAAGATTGCGCACGGCGATATTGCGATACGTGCCGAGGTGTAGGTAGACGTACTGCAATGAAACATCCGTCTTTGCATGCGCGTAGAATGCACTATATACCAATGTATAATATACACGAAAGTTTCACGTGTCCCATATACGTTACAGCTCCAGAGCCAACATTTCAATCTATGCAGACCCGACTGTTATCAGTCACGCAACTTTTACCCGTCAAGCTCTCCCTTTTCGCCAATGGCACTAACGCATGTAACTCCGTAGATATTGGAGATTATTGATCATGTCTGAAGGGCCATGCATTTTTAATACTCTCGGGTTTGACTCGAACGAAAAAAACAAGAGAAAAAAAAAAAAAAATAGAAGGAACATTTGCAATTATGGATGAATCAAAAATTTTCTAGAATTATAAACGGTCGACGAATTACGATGGTTTATTTTTTCTCACGGTATATTCGGTTTTGTGGGAAAAATTGCTCGGACACGAAATGTTCGACAAATGTTTGCGAAAAAAATAAAGTAATAATTTAAACTTTCGTCGTAATCGATCAGGGGATATTTTCGAACGAACAGACAATACGGATAATTAGCGAAAACACGCAATTTTGAAATCTGATGTTGAGAGAGAGAAAAATTTGAACAGAAAACAAAATTTTTAACGAATTTTGCTTGATTAAAAATTAATTTCCTAATAACCAGGACCTGCCGAAATTGAAACTGACTATTGCGTATGATAAAATTAATTTTCAACGGTTCTGATTGAAGTGATTTGCATACCGAGTTCGAATAAAATTTTCGAAATAATAAGGAAGAAAAATCGTCGTTTTTGAGACGTACTGTTCCATGTGACGAGAAAAAATAACGAACACGATGATGATAGAAATCTGCAAGTTGCCAGGCGATTTTCGTATCGCAAAGTCGGTTTCACCGACTGATCGTAAAGTGGCGCGACGCCGCGGGGAGAATTCAAGTTAAAAGATTGCAGAACGCGAAACTTGGACGGGATTCGCAATTATGACTGTATGAGATAACCTCCGTTAACGAGCCTCCAAATTGACGATAAACGCTGCGATTGCTGTTGAAGAATAAATTATATTATTCGGAATTGCGTAAAAATATAAGGTATACAAATGTGTCTATTTAATTCAAGACGTGCGAGAAGCGATAACGATAATAACTGTTTAAGCGACAAATGCGACACGACGATTTACGCGGATGACGAGTAATTCTTTATTATACGTATACCTGTGTATATAGTATGTATAATATCGTTGAGCAAATAATTGAATATATTAGTAAGAATAAATTATTCAAATTATACACGTACCGAGAAATCATTGAGAAATTCTCACGAAAGTGGAATAAAGTGAGAGAAAGAGAGAGAGAGATAATAATGTAGGCGCCATAATTATGAGACATTCAGTGATTCGTACAGGATGTCCCATTTTAAAAAATATCTATGAAATATATCGTAAATTATGCATTAAATTGTAAAATCTCTCGGACAAAAGTTGTTGTACACGAAGGGGGACGTGAAAAAATGACCAGGAGTACAAGCTTACTCATTTTTCAATGAGAAATAAGAAAAATGCATTCAAAAAATAGAAGGCTCTATTTGATAAAAAAAAAAAAGTTGGGCCTCAATGGGCCCAGAATAGGATCCGTACCCAAGAACTCGCAACAACTTTTCACATGCAACAACTTTTTGTCCAAAATATTTCGCAATTTAATGCTTAGTTTTCGATGTATCAGATCATATTTTTAAAAATGGGACACTCGGTATATTACAGGTTATAGGTATACAATATTTTTTATTATTACAATAGGTGTTTAGTGCAATCGGTGCGTGAAGAACAAAAAAAAACTACAAGGTAATATGATATAAAAATAAAAAACGCCAATCGAATTGTTACATATTAGCTGAAAAAATTCATAGTCGGGCGCTATGATCGGTACACGTACAATCAAATACGGCTGAAAAGTTTCTCAATTTCTACAAACTCGTTTGGAAGTAAATAATTCGTTGTTGCAAAATAATAATAATGATAATAATAAAAACCGTTTGTTATCGATGAGGTATCGTTACCCGTTTTATTACGTCGCGAGATTAAACTTACATTGTACGAGTTTACAAATTAAGGCGTACCGCCGTTCCTTTTGTAGAGAATAAAACGACCGAATAACAAAAACTGAGAGAAAAGATGATAAAAAGGTAGGAAGAAGTAGAAGAAGAAGAAGAAGAAGAAGAAGAAGAAGAAGAAGTAATAAAAAAAACTCCCCACAAAGAGATCCCCCACAGTAATTAAACAATTGACCTCAATTAATTGGTCGGAAAAAAAAGTATCGAGTGCGTGTACGTACGAATGTATTCGCCGGGAACGTTGCTCGTTCAATATAACGTATGATCGTAAAAGGAATCGCATTTTATACACGCGTATGCGCCAATTGCTTGGAAATCCACGCCATCGGTCCGCGTGTGCTGTGCAAGTTGGTACGTACATATGTGTGTATTCAAGTGGGAGAGAAGAAAATTGCTTAATCAGGATGAATTTTAGGGCAAAAAAAAACCGCCCACCGTTGTCTGCCAACCATCCGCGAAAGACGTTTTACAGTCATAATATACGTATGAGTATACATACATACATGTAATATCTGCAATTATTGACGACGACAGTTTGTTGGTGCGGAAATGATGAAAGAAAACTTGGAATTCACAGAGTGAAGATGAAACTTTATATTTATGGAATCTATATTTTTTTCCATTGCGATCAAGCTCGAAGTACGTGTTCGAATAAAAGGTAAATTTGATAAATGGAGAGCGAAATTAAGTTTTTTCCTAATCTTGTAATGGTCATTGATTTTTCAATAGCAAGTAATTATTGTTTGCAAAAAGTGTGCGTGACAAAAAAAAAAAAAAATACAAGGCAAATATTAAACCGTGACAAAAATAACTAGATCAAAAATAACCCATGACAATAATAACAATAAAACAATAAACCATGACGAAAAATTGCGAAAGAAAAGAAAATGAAATTTGACAAGTGTTATTTTTGATCGACTTATTTTCGACAAAGGTTATTTTTGTTCGAATTAAAATTTTGACAAAAATAACAATAAAATAATAACCCGTGACAAAGAAATTGCCCAAAAAAAAAAAAAAATAAAATAATAATAAAACAAAATGAAATGAAATTCGACACGCGTCATTTTCGTTTGGGTTATTTTTCATCGTCGCACGTTATTTCTCTTCGGGTAATTATTCCCGGTTTGTTCGGCCCGAGTAGCCGTCTGATCACGAGGAGTATTTCATGGGAATAAATACCGCGAGACGAAGTCGGCATAGTGGGGGTCGATCCGAGGGGCGTGGGCGAGTTTGCCACCCCGTGACGTAACGCGAGTCGGGAAGGTGCAAGTTGCACCAGCGCATCGAGGGTGCAGCGTTATAGGCTGCGTGCCGGAGTGTAGGGGATGACGCAACCGCATCGGAAGTGGGCCAGTGGGACTCGAGCGGCCATCTGCGAGTCCTCTTCCTCCCTTGCCTCGAGGGGCGGCTTGTCGACGTCCCCTTTTTCCTGCACTCGGACCACCCGCGAAACGTTTCCACGTTTCGGAAAATCGTCGCGGGCCAATTCCGTCGGATGAATCGTAATTTTGCGCGTCGCGATACGAGCGGAAATGATTGCAGTGTTCCGGTTTTTTTCAACGCACGTTGTTCCCGATTGTCGTCAGTTTTTTTTTTTTTCTTTTTGGAAAATTATTTTTTCCTTTTTTTTTTTTTTTTTTTTCTTTTTTCTCCACCACTAATTTTCGACAAACTTTTTTTCTGGTGAACTCCGAGCAGGCGTGTCAATCAATGGATTACAATATCGTCGAGAGAAAGGAGAAGACTGCTTCGCTTCACGGATTCAGATAAGTCGATACTATTTTTATAACCCACTTTCCTCTAACCTTTAAAACGTTTTATACTTTGAAATGAAAAAAATTCACGCAAAATGATTTTATTTTTGAGCAAATAAAACACTTTTCGAACGATTCTGAGATGTTATGGACGTATGTCTCGGAAATTGAGTTTTTTTATTTTTTCATTTTTCATCTGCCTTAAAAATTTCCCTCATCTCGCGATGTGAGAATAATTCTAGAAAATAAATAGCGACGATCGATTTGTCGGAAAATTTTACTCCCGTTTCATGGTAAAATCGTAAGAAACCATAATCAAAATTGTACGTTTATAGTGTACAAAATAGCGAATGGGTTGATATAAAATGTTCATTTCAATTTTACGATAAATCCTGTATCGTTTTCAACAGTTTCAAAAAGAAAAATGAAAATAAAGATTCACGAATACTGTTCCAGTACTTTTTCGTTCTACACACATATGTAAAGCATAAATTTGAACAGAAAAGAATTTTGATTATACCAATTTTAGAAACAAAAAAAAAAAAAAATACAAATTTCCAGTTAAATTCAATGAAAATTCCACCGATCGGAATAAATTTTTCGATTGCTATTGCATAAATAATTCCTGTAAAGATACATCAAACTTTATTATCGTAACGAATAACAGCAACTAGATTGTAAAACAATTATTACTATCTGAGAACTTTTCCAGCTGCCGAAATTCCTGACTCTTTTTATTCGTCAATGATCGAAGCAGTCGACGTCTTTACTTTTTTTCTCGATTTACCATACTTTTCTTAAAGCCGAAGTGCCAAATTATAATTTTCTGGAAAAAACCCTCTGTCCCTAAATTCGATCTCAAGTATCTGTCCGATTATTTCGTTGATACAAAAACAATGTTTCGCCATGCCGAAGGAAATATTCAAAATCGATTCCCAGTTTTAAAATTTATCGTTAGTCATAAAATCAAACTCAATTCGCAAAAATAAATACATTCAATTTGGCGATTTTTTCATTTTTTTCACGTTTTCACCCTTCTAATTAATTTTTGACCACTAATTTTCGTAACTTACGCTAAAAGTTTTACGGGCCACGCGGTTCTTGGTAATAAAAAAAAAAAAAAAAAAAAAACGAAGAAAATGAGAACCTACAGGATCCTTAACGATACAATGTAGGTACCGGAGAGATGGAATTTACAAGATTGACGAGTTTTTCAACCCCTGTTACCGGGTTGCGTAAAAAAAAAAAAAAAAAAAAACATAACCTTAAGATTCGAAGGATAGTAATAGTAATAATAAGGATACTAACTATAATGCAAATCCAGACATTATGCAGCCGATATTTCGATGCAAATTAGTGAATACCCGCATATTAAACATCGCGTCGATCAACGCACTGTTAAAAATTTCTGAATGGAACTTCGTACACCGTTATGATGAATTCGCGATACATTTACTGTTTATACGATTTACAAAACAAAATAAATTTACTCTACAATTTGGTAAATTCAAATAACATTTTTGCATTTTTCCAATGAATTTTCGTCGAATCGTAAAACTTTTCATTACTAATTTAAAACAAGTACATAATAATTCACGTGGCTGCGGCAAAATTTCTAAACTTTCAATCCGACTTCGTAAAATCGACGAATCTTTCGTTCGGTAAACGTTTGCAGTAAATTCTCAATTATTTTTAAGTGTACGCGTATGGCGTGGATGGCGGCCTGGTTATACATACAGATTTAATGCACCGACCAATATGGATGTCAGCATTGTGCTCCTCGGAGGCCCGACCAACTTCGACACACACACGCCTGCATCGCAAACATACGAAACGAAAAAACAAAGGACCGGCCATTGTACGGTGCTTCCTGTACTAATTTGCACTTGGTATTCAGGCGGGCTTGACGAGCGGCTGCGCGAAACCGCAGGAGAAATAAAACGGCTGGCAGCTGCAGCCTGATGCAGTTTTGCCCAATCGCGTGGAATATGCGTTCTAAAAAATATCGCCCCGTGGCTTATTATTCCAATATTTTGCAATCCCTCGGTTATACAATACGAGGAAACGAGTCAATTCTGTCGAATTTTTCTTAATATTTTACACATACAATTGCAACAATTACAGTAGAAAAATTATAAAATAAAAAAAAGCTTCGAAATTTCGATTAAAATTAACGATGATGTACGAACGAAAATTTGAGCGTGAAACATTGGCGAGCGAATAGCGTTAAATTTCCTTACATGCGTAGTATCAAGGAATCATTTAAACTTCATGTTTCATGCGATTGTCCGGTGGAAAAATTTGTACGCGATGTATGAATTATCAACGATTTACACGAGATTAATAAAATGTGTAACTTTTGTACGGGAAAAGGATTTTCATCCTCGTTGTCGAATAGTTTTCGAAAATTTCACAGGCAACAAATAACGACGATTATTTTCTTCGTTTCTTTCATTTTTATTCTCTCTTATTCTTTCAAATCAAATTTATCGTCAGCCAGATTGTAGCTTTAAATATAGGTATTCAAATGATATAACAATGACAAATAAATTATACAACGATACCGAATTACTTGCCATGAGTACGAACGAAATAAAATGTGAAAAAAAAAAAAAATATGTAAATCAATGAGACATTGAAATAAAGTGAAATCTGTTATTGAGAGAATTTAGTTCGACAATGATTCAGAGTTGCTGTAAGTTGGGAGGAAAGTCGATGATAACCCGAGTAATAGAATAACATAAAAGAAGAGAAGAACAAAATAAAAAAAAAAAAAGAAAAAATAGATTAAGTAGAAGAAAATATAATCGAGTACAATTTATAATCCTGTTAATTATAGTCATCACAAAGAAGAATTGTGTGCCGCCTTTTTAACGGCTTCGACCACTTACATATACGTATTTACAAGACGTGTACACATGTACATATACATATCCATATGCACATATATATATATATATATATATATATATATATATATATATATATATATATATGGAAAATTACGAGCAGAAACCTGCAGGCTGCAGCATTTCTTCCTCTGTCCTTTTCACTCTCGGTGTTGATACGGTCAGCTGTCAACTGACCTTGCCCAAGTTTCTACGCAGTTTTTAAACTCGATGCGATGCAGTTACGCACACACACAAACACGCACGCATAAACACACACATATATATATATATATGCATACATGCAACGACTGCAGTTCCAAGCTGCAACGAAATGTTGGAAAGAGTGTCGAAGCGGTACGAAGGTGGGGAAGAGAGGAGCAAATCGGTCGTGTGTGTGTTGTACGTGCGAGAAATAACGTCGTGGCTTATGCGAACCTTATATAAATTACGTGCTTGCGTAGGTGTGCATACAGATATTTATAATTAATGGTGGAGAGTGAACGTGTCCGTTCACGCCCATTTTTTTTTTATTTTTTTTTTTTTTTTCTTTCATTCTTTCTTATTTTCTTCTCCTCGACTTCTTAGTTCCTTTTTTTTTCTTTTTTTTTATTTTTATTATTCTTACTTTTTTTCACTCTCGTTTATCGTCAACAACGCACGTCAAGCTGTTGACATTTAACGCCAATTATAATTCCATTTTGTTTTTCAATTCAATAACGAGGAAAATATTTACCAACGATTATTTACGCCGCGTGGTTCAAATTTTTTTATTCAATATATCATCGTTGGAACGAAACGAAGGATATCGTAATAAGGCTTTGAGGTTCCAAAAAAAAAAAAAAAACAATCGGGTTTCAATACGCTTTTTGAAAAAACCTCGCTGCGAATTGGAGAAAGAAAAAAAAATAAATAAATAAATAAATAAACGGTCGAAAACGTCAATGATTATTGTTTTTAAAGTTCAAGCAAACTCGTTCCTACGTTTTTTTTTTTCCATCGCGTGCCAATAACGTACAAATAACGTCAATCAATTTCAATTATTTATGTATCGATGAAAACGTTCAGGGAGTTGGATAAAAAGTTTCATATTTGTGGAATTACCGACAAGGCTCAACTTTTTTTCTACACTCGAATCCAAGGATTTTTCATACCGTTTCCTTCCGATGACCGGAAATCATTCTTTTGACAAAATTCGACTGAATTTAAGTTCGGTTTGACACGTTGAAAATTTTGACTTTGTAAACTTTAATTTTGAAATATTTTTACGTTATCTAGGAGAGGATATTTATACTGCCTCGCGATTTCGAAGTCAAAATCAATTAAATGCGAATCACGTGGCGAACGATCTGTAAAAGAAATTTGATATTTTTTCTGTAGCTGAGAGGATCGATCGCCGCTCGAGTAATTTATGACTAACTAATCGATGATCGATCGATCCCTCCTTCAAGCGTGGAAATAATCAATCATAGATCTTAAAGTATTGTGTATTTTCGTAGAGAAACGCGAATAATTGTAACGCGTAAACAGGAAAACCTAAAAACTGATTAAAAAAAAAAAAAGGAGAGACTCAAATAAAAAGAGTCGAATGTCAAATCGAACGAACGTGCATCGAATCATCGCATCGCGAATTATTGATCGGGGAGTGTGTTAATCAAGAAGCAAGTGACGAATGGTTGGGTTTAGTATTTTTTTGCATCCTCTTCCATCCCGCCCCCGTTTTTCTTAATTTTATTTCAATGCCGTTCGCAAGGTGTCGCGGCTGCAAAAATCAAACGCATAAATCTCGCGGGTGTGAGTATAAATAATAAAATTTAACCAAGCCTGGTAAACAAAATTTTCACACGCAAACACATCCGTACATTCGTGCATCTTCTCTCTACATTCTTCTACACGTGTATAAAATTCAAAGTCTGTTTGTTCGCTTATAATTCCGGAACTACTCAAACGATATTCATTATCTTTCATTTCTGTCTATAACTAAAATGTCTGGCAAGATTTTAGGCTATATTTCGTTAAAACGAGATCAATAGTTTTGTATATAAATATCGATATTTGTAAGACAAGTACACTGAGAAAAATTTCATTTGCTACAGTAACTAGAAAAATTGAGTAAAACGGGATTCGTTGAAAACACTGTTTGAATATTGTTGGAATTACGAAAAACGAGGTACGCCTAACCATTTTGTAACGCGAAATCAGTTTGTGAGGTTTACTCTACATTTTTAGTTCAACAAGGCTTTAACGTCAGTTTATCGTTGCACAAGCGTTAAATTTTCGCAACAGTTGCAAGAAAATATAGCAAAAGCGATCGTAATGAGAAAGGATAGTAACGGATACCAGACTTTCCGGCAACGGCTAGAAAAATTCTTCGATTGTGGTAAAAAAATGAAAATAATTAAGGACCGAGCGGTAACCGGAAATAAAAATTTCTCTCAGTGTAGCGTATGATGCGAGAGATATACGTGATAAGAATAACCAAGAATAATCCATCATTTTTTCCAGATTAATCGAGTATAATCGATTATTTTTCAAACTTGATTAATCGACCGACTTGATTATTTTTCCTCGCAATCGGTTTTTGTTTTCTTACTCCCATCAACGACGCATTAAAATATCAATTATTATCATCATTGTCTTACCAAGTTATACCTATTTGATATAATAAATGAAAGATGAATGAATATTTTCACCTGAAATTGAAAAATATTTTTAATAAAACAACAAATTATGAAAAAACTTTTCCGCTATTAAGACCACGTACTGAAATTTACGAAATTTTGATTTCAAATCCACCGTTTAAAAAAAGTACGAAATAATCGATGAATTTTTACCGATTCAATCGAGTCGTGTTCGATTATTTTTGTGGACTCGATTAATCGATTCATCGATTATTGTTAGCCACTGGCCGTCACTGGGAGAAATGTATAAAATGCAACAATTCGAAAATCAACACTCGTGCGTAATGTATGTGGAAAAATGTATTTTTAGCCTAGCTCATAAGCTACTGCAAAAGATAAAAATACATGCAAATTCATATCTATGTTATGCACGACGCGTAGCTCGTCCTCCCTCACACGAATGAAATCTCCTTTACCCACACCCTGAAACGCGTTTAGCAATCGCGAATGCAACTGCAACTGCATAAATGCACCGCAGCACGGCGATTCCGTGCCTCGGAATAACTCCGCTATCAAACCGGCGAAAGCAATAACAACCGCATCGCATATATTATGAGTCAATTTATAATATTCCCTCTCGAAATACGTATATGGGGCATTCCGCGTCGATTCGACGAGAGTCTCGACACCCACCATCTTCGATTTGTTTTTACCAACTCCGAAAACCATTCCGATTACTTTTCAGATTTTTTCTACCCTCCCGGGCATTGACCTGAAGCAAAAATATTCCAACCAAAATTGAAGTGTGCGGGCAGAACGGTAATTGTTAATTAATTTTTTAACTGGCTAATAATTTTTTTTGGTAGTTTTGATTTTTGTTTTTTTTTTCACGTGCCAGGGTTTGATAAATCTTCCCTGGCACAACAATTGACGTGTGATGTCCCGTATGTTGAATGTCGGATGTTTCGGCGAACGTGAGAAATAAATTTGCAAATTTTTTACATCGATATTTACGAACAATTTAATTAAGAAAAATGTTTAGGTTTATTCTTTCTCACAGCCAGACGAATTTTGCCCGATCGATAGGTTCTAAAAATTCTACCTTCAACTACCTACGCAAACGGTTATCTCAATTTTCAACAAAGAATATAGATCGACCCTGGAATTGACCTACATGACTGAACAACTTGAAAAATTGTTAAATTTAACGTACGTGTGTCAATATTTTTATTTCCTTTCGTTCTTTTCGCAGACTAATTTTATCCGATCATCGAATGAACTTCAAATCCACTTACGACCCACAATCCGATACGTTCGATCGTGTACCGTAGTTGTACTTGCTCCTGGTTCGATTTTCAAGCGAACCAAAAATAGCCTCTCTAGTTGGATCAGTTGGAGAGAAAGAGACGGCGATAAGGGGAGAAAAAGAAAGAAATAGAAAGAGAGAGAGAGAGAGAGAGAGAGAGAGAGAGGAGGGGAAGGGGAGATAACTCGAAGCCCGACCGGTTGAGAGCATAGCAATCGAATTCCTCGACTGAGCGGCTGATCCTCAAATGGATATTTGACGCTCCGACACGTCATAAAACACATATTATATATTCGTCCGGCTTGCCGAAAAACAATTCCCGCAAATCAAACTGTAACTATATCTATAGCATTGCATATCCCGTACGCGCAATCGGAATTTTTTTTTTTTTTTTATTTATATATTTTTTTTTTCTTCCCCGTGATTGGTAAATTATACGGACCGTATAACGCAATCAGGTTTTACGATTCTTGCGTTTGACATTCTCACCCACATTATACGACACTTATACATGCGTATGTGTATATACGTATGCATATATGTATTGCATTATATGTACTTCGGTCACGAGGTCTCGCGTACGCGTAAACCGAACGAGCTTCAAAAGTTCGGCGAGTGCACGGTGACGAAAAAAAGTTTTTTGCAAAAAACCATAACCTATAAATAGATAAATGAATTACAGTGTTTTTTATTTCCAATTAAATGAAAATTGCCAACAATGCTTTACGGTTAAGCTCGTATAGAATTATTGCAGTTCGGTGATAAAATATACGATTATATAGTGATTTAGAAGTGAGAAAAATTGTTGCTGTCTTTTTTCTTCTTCTTCTTCTTTTCTTCTTTTCTTTTTTTTATTTCTCATCGCGACCGCGGTCGCAAAATTAAAATCATACTTTTAGTTTACCCAAGCAGGAAAAATTGCAACCATCAGCCGCGGGAGGATATTTTTCTCTATACGATTGGTGAGAGAGGGGTTGGAAAAATTCAAAACGGATTCGTCATTAACGACGGGTGTACGTGTATAATTAATATACGCTCGAGAGAAAAAAAAGAAACAACAAAAACAAGAAAACGATAACGAAGAACAAACTTCGCGACGTATCGCTGCTGCCATCTGAAATCCGTAAACCCCCGTCGTTCCAATGATACGTAACAAACGGTTGCAAAAAATACGTAATAAATAAAAAAAATTGCGATGCGTGAAAATTGGCGGGAAAATCGCGTCTCGGTGCAGATGCACCGTAAAGAACGGCGTGAGAGGGGGGGAGGGATATGCAACGTACAACGCATCGTGCACCGGCCGGTGCTGCTTACGAGATGATCAGCGTTGAATGGATTCACGCATTGTATACGTAACGTCGCTCTTTTAGTCACGTTGCAGCGTTTGGCGATGACGCGTTTTCCGTGTATGCGTGCATACATATATATATATATACAAGGCGGTGCTGAAGGGATGCAGATGCAGGCGTGTCCCCCTCACACAAACGCATTTCACGCGATGCAATCGTTGTGTGAGAGACTCTGAGTGGGTGCGGTCAAGGCGGGCAGAGGACACGTCCAAGGTTAAAAGTAAAGCGTACTGCGCATCCGAGAGCGAGGGAGAGAGAGAGAGAGAGAGAGAAAGAGAGAAAGAGAAAGAGAGGAAGAAAGCCTGACTCTGGTGTTGCATTTGGCGGTGCATTGCAACGGCCGAAGAGAGGGGAAGAGATTGAAGGAGGGGAGGAGGAGGAGGAGGAGAGAGAGAGAGAGAGAGAGGGTGAAGGGGGAGAGGAGGCACGCATCGCGTTTCTGCATCGGATGCGTGCAACCTTGCTTGAGAGTCCCTCCCGCATGCGTTTGCGTGAAGCATTTCGAATGTTCGTCGCGTCGTCGCGGTTGTGACGAGTGGATTTTTGGTGTTGTCGATATTGCATTCGTATCGCGGTTATGCGGCGTGTTTGGAGGGAGTTGAGAGAATTGAGAGATATGCATGAGAACAGAACTGCCTTCTGGAGCGCCACCGTGTGTCCCGCCAAGTGAAAAATTGCGTTTCTTCCGCAGAGGACGTTGTAATCAAACATAGCCAAGATTAGCTGCCCGTTCTTTTTTTTTTTTTTTTTTTTTTTTTTTTTCACGTATTTCATAAGTCGTATGATTCAAACCGGGAGACTACGTGAGTCACAGATTACTAGAAGCTATATAAATCCAGATATTACACACACGTCCTGTCAGAGGGGTTGAGAACGAAGGGGGGAAAATAACATCGAGATTTTTTTTTTTTTTAGTTGAATTCATTTCATAGAATTCAACGCGAATTTTTTTTTTTTTTCTTATTTTTTATTTTTAATCAATTTTTTTCTATTCACAATCGGATCGATTTCTTCGATTCAACTCAATTCATTTCAATATAATTCTCGATCGTTAATTTTTAATTCAGACGAGTTTCAAAGAATTTCAATTTATTCTTTGGCACGTACTTGGCGCTGATGGATACTAATTTTTCTCATTTCTCTGTAATGTTTCTTTTCCTCTCTTAAACAATTAATTCTCGCACGAATCGATATTGATTCGAATCAACTTGTCCTAGTTTTTCATATCTTAGTTAATTCTCAGTTAATATTCATTATTTTAGTTCATTTTTAATAATTCATTTTATTCTCATTAATTCAGTTACGATCGCGTTAATTCAGGTTAATTAGAATCAATTCGCAAATCTATCGACACGTCAATTCAACGAGTTATATTCCCCTCGTTGACGATGCAAGTGGTGTAAGTCATTCAGAACCGTAAAAGCATGCAATTTTCCCGACACCAGAATCGTGCTAATAATCTCAAACGCAAATTACCATGACCTGAAAAATTAGGTCAAACTGTACTTGAGATTAAATTTTATCGTGATTCCGGTGTCAGGCAAGTTACATTACTTTGCGGTCCTGGACGACTTTCGCCAATTGCATTCTCAATCCTTGACAATACGTGTAGAATTCTTTTGCAGAATAGAAAATCATTCAGCACGGTATCCGGTATTAAGAGGGCGTTAAAAATATAATATTTCCGGGACACAAGAAAAATTCAAGGATAGTTTCCAAGACTTTTCAACGACAAGCAAAATTTAAGAACATTTCCAGATCACTGAGCATCGTGTTTCGATATTGTTGAACAAACGAATGCACGGAATACCGCAGTGATGTTCTTTTTTATTTATATGTATAATACATTGCACAACGTGCGTCGGATATGGCGATATAACGTACGTACGTAACTATATACGTACAAATGTCTATATTTAATGAACCGATCGTTAGCGCAACGTCCGTAGTTATTACGGATCTCTGCAACATTGCGGAAAACTTCATTTGCGACAATGAGACGTTTGTGTAATAATCATCGTAACCAGTCAGGATTGATCGGTGCAATAATCGGCATATGGTTAAATTATTTTTTAGTTTGTTCGCCCGTTCTGGACTTTTTTTCCCCCACCGACGATCGTCGAGGAAAAGATCAGAAATATATGGCACGAAATTTCACTGCACCCAAAATTGATTACTATTTTCACGGTCCATTGATATGTCGAAAAATCAATACATTTTCGCCATGAAAAACTTTGGCTCTACGAAAATTGTGACGATATTATCTTGTGTGTGAATACTTCATAATTGCTCAACACTGTGTAATATTCAACGTGGAATACATGTTAAACATATGTACTAGATATTCGGAAGATCGAAAATTCGATCAATAATAATTGGTACGAAAAAAATCGGTTCAATAAAAATCGATATTTCCAAAACGATTATACAGGTATGCGATCGTAGCGTAAATTCATCGTAATTAAAACGATAGTTGAAATAATAATCGGTACGAAAAAATCGGTTCAATAAAAATCGGTGTTTCAAAAACGATTATTCAGGTATCCGATCGGAGAAGAAATTTCATCGTTATCAAAAAATATCTGAAAACTGTACAATCGACAGATATGGTACAAGACAAATATGCGAATAAAAAAAAAAAAGTAAGAAAAAGATCGGCAACAGTCCGGAAGAAAATCGTGGGGACATTTTGGGGTGGAATGCCCGTTGGATGCGATGTGCATAATGTAACGAATGTGTAAGTTTAGGAATTCCTCGACCTTGCAACGTTACGCGAGTGGCTTGAGTATAATTTCGTTTCACGAGAAAAAACGAAAAAGATGAAGTGAAAAATAAAAAAATAAAAAAAAAAATAAAAAAATGACAAAAAAAGCAAGAGGACAAAAATAAAAAATACAGAGGACGTTTGTTTTACTTTGCACTTGCCTCAACGCGTGGGGAGAAAGTTAGTCTCTACTTCCCTTCGCTCTTCTCGACGTCTGAAAATATTTTTGTCTTATACTCGCCTTACTTTTTTATTTTATCTTTTTACCCTCGCCGGGGATGCGCACTCGGGTCCTTTCTTATTTTAGCCAGATTTTCAAGCTCTCCTCTTGGCATGCACGCTTTCGTCCATGTACATGTGTACACAGTGTTGTGTACACAAAAGGAGCATGAGCAGCACCGCAGACAGGCAAGACCTTACGTAAATTCTTGAGAGAAGAATGCCGATCCAAAAATTGGATCTACGCGGTGCAACGAGATGAATAAGGAAAGAAATGCATCGTTCACAGGTGTGATTTGTAAGGTGCGAAAAAACGCGGGAAACTGCACTTCGGTTCGTCGATCGTTGGCGGTTGCCTAAAATCTCGAGGAAACAATCATTCTCCTAAATCGAGATTAAGCAATTTTAGCCGAATAATATTTCGAATCAACTCGAAGCCCCTGGCATTTTTATTCAACCGTCCACGGTATTTTAATCCTTTCATTTCCCCGCAGCAACTGATCAACCTTGTCGATGATCAATACAAACCGAAACACCGAGTTCTCCATCTGTCAAAGTTAATTCGTTTTCGTACCGCCAGAGCCGATAGCTTATCTATGAAATTGAAGCAGCTCTGCTCGGAGATCTATGGATGAGGATAGAACGGAAGCCCGAGGGGCATTTAATATGCAGGCAAGTATGCAGCTAAGTACTTACGCGTACCGAATGCCCGAAGCCTTTCCTCGCCAAGGCGAGGCCTGCCGGTAAGATTCTTGTCGAATGTTGTCGACGAGACTGCGTCGAGTAATTCCGCTGCTGGACCTCGTCGTCTGCATCGCCTGCAAGAAATCACGGCGTGAAATTTAACCTCAAATACCACCGTGTCCTAGCCTCATCACAGTTCATTTGCCACTTCGAAAGATCTTCGTTACTTCGATACGGCTAATAAAATACGGAAGTACGTAACAAGTTTCGTCCGGGATCATCGAATTTTTGGTTCCAAGTTTATTCGATTCTGCATCTGTTTTACTGGATCCGCCATCTTGGATTTATAAATGATCAAATTTTGATCTCAGATCCGTGATCAGCGACCCCAAAAACCTGCCCGAGTAACAAAATTCAGGCAAAAATATCGAGTTGAAAGGGTTTACCGATGAAACTGGAAGCGTGTGGGTTGATTCTGGTAACCACTTATAATAATATGAAAGTGAAGTCCGAACACGCGGCGAACCGTGTGAATCGCCTGTCTTATAATACGATACAAAGTACAAACTGCAGTAGGTACAACATGTTGTAAGTAATGTGAAAAGGAAATGATTTAGAGCGTCGATAAGTCATTCCTGACCGTAGAGTAACGATGCCGATGTGTATGGGTGTACCTACGTGTAGCGAAAACCTACACACTGACTTTTTACAACAGACACGGGAAAGTTGATAATGTTCACTAATTGCAAACGGGTAACCGAACCGACAGAACCAATCTCCCCTTCTCTATTTTTATTTATTTATTTATTTTTATTTATCGTTTTCAGGGATCGATTGCTACCAATAGTGGGCAATTAATCATAATGGTAAAACCGCGTTCCGTCGGCACCGCAGTCGTGAAAACGGTGAAACATTTCTAACGAACAACATCGACGGCAAACTCACCCGTGAAAGGTGAAACTAGGTACTTTATACCTGCCCACCACAAATACCAACGTTCGTGCTTATAATTCATCGGATAAAAGCGACGGAGGAAATCTTTACAGCACTGAGAGAAATTTTTAGTTCCCGTTACCCCTTACCTTAGGTTAGTCCTTAACTATTTTCATTTTTCACCACAATCGAAAAATATAGTTCCAGGTAGAAAACGAATATTAGTTTTATAGCTGTTGCCGGAAAGTCTGGTATCCGTTACTATTCCTTCTCATTACGATCACTGTTGATATATTTTCTTGCAACTGTTGCGAAAATTTAACGCCTGTGCAAGAATAAATTGACGTTAAGGCCTTGTTTAAATAAAAAAGTAGAGTAAACCGAACGAACTTATTTTGCGTTGCAATAACCAAAAAAGGATCGACGATAGCGCAAAATTTTTAGGTTTTTCGTAATTCCAACGTTATTCAAACAGTTTTTTTAACGATAGCTGTTTTACTCAATTTTTCTAGTTACTGTAACAAATGAAATTTTTCTCAATGAGAGTATCAAGATCTTGAGTATAACACGAACTGTACACTGTTACGCCGTAAACTTCCTTCCTCAATAACAGAATTCAAAAGTAATTTACCCGCCATTAAACACTTTGACGGGGTGAAACCACCCTCCAAAGAAGTAGGATTTTTTTTTTTTTTTTTCTAAATTGAGAAAACTACATTTTTCGTTTCTCGTTACGAGAATACTTTTCCAGTTGGATTGGTTAAAAAAACGTTACGTTCTTGCGATTGAAACTGCCAAATATCACCCCTCGACGTGCCTTACTTTGAAAAGTAGTTTCACACCCTTACACTGTTTAATGGCAGATGAAAAAAAATACGTGTCGATTAGTTTTCAGTCTACTATAAGATGTTAAAAAAAAAATAAAATCTGAGCGATCGACTTGGGACACCTTCCTCGTCAGTTTGGAATTCGATGTTGTTACAAATGCGATACGACGTGATAACCAATCGATACATCCGTTCGAGTTTTCTTCTCAACGTTGCATACTTGACGAAGTCAGCGAGGAGCGGAGGGGGATAAGCGATGCTTTTCGAGTGTGTGCGTGTTTGCTTCATGGTATAATGGTAAGTGGACATCACGTAGCTATGGAAAATTTTGGTAATTTGATTAGCGGTGGTTAAACATCGGCTGCAACAAACACTCGGGGCAACGAAGAGAGCCTTGGAAAGAGTTTAGGGTACACACTCGAAGGACCGAGCATTGTTAGCCCGCTGGTGGTTGGTACACACAGACGGATTCTAAAAATAGTATTCGGGTCCGCTCGAACCGCGTACCGTGGGCCCATATAATATTCCTCCTTTCTCTCGCGGTTTCGTTCGAGTCTCAAACTTGTATGTACCTTACACGCTTCGTCCACCTTCGGTTTGAGAACCGGGCCCTTCGCCTGTACGTATGACGTCAGAACCGGTTCGGAGTTGTAATTTTGGGCAGAGAAAAGAGGCCCGCTTCTCTTGGGCCCACAGGCCAAGATCCGTGGTGATCGTCGCGAGTACGGAGAGCGAAAACGAGTGTCCCATTTGCGTGTCGCGCGAACCAATGATAGAAGAAAGAAAAAAAAAAAAACCGAGTTCGAAACCGGTGATCGCCCGCAAAAAACTTCCAAATTCATTTTCGGAAACAACGGCAGAGGAAACAAGCCTTAAGAGTAAAATGAACAAGGCTGAAGAGTAACATTTGTTTTCTTCGAGATCAAGGATCATTCTCTTGAATATAACAATGCCTGGATTCCAATTTTTTGACGTTGACTTCGACCGATTACCGTCAATTTCTACCTTGTGAATTCGATTATCGTTGATGTCCATTGATTTTCAATGTCAACGCTGACTCCCGATGATTTTCTAACGCCGATATTGGCGATTTTTGGATCGGATAGGACCACAAAAAATCACTGGAAATTATCTAGACTTTTGAGAAAATCGTTGTAAATCTCTTAGTCGATAGAATTTCGACGGACTGACTTACAACGATTATTCCACGACTTCAAACGGTTGTCAAGTAACTTATTAGTCGGCGTCACGAGATTCCAATTGATTCGGGATGATTCCATTTATTCCAAAGAATATTTCAGTCCCACAATTTGATTTCGAACGGTGAAATTAACGACTTTCCTGAGCGAATGGCACCACGACATTTCTCTTCTTTTTCGAAATATCGAATCATATCAGCTGCCCCGCGAACAAGACGACGAACTTGTACTCGTAGATCTTCAAGTTTACTTCCGACGGCCTTATCGTCACCGGAAATCTCTTCTTCGGCATCGGGGTTTTCCAACCCAAAAAGGAGGATATTTATTCAGGGTTTACTATGACAGAGCCGCAAGGTTTTCGAGGAAAACGGAAACTGTGCAACGGTCAAGAATAATTACGACCCTGCGCAATGTCGCGTGCAGTTCGATCCCACTCGTTTATAGTGACAATCAAGAGGTGCAACCAGTTCATGCTCTTTCTCTCTCTTTTTAAGCTTTTCTGTATAATTCACTCCTAGTAAGCCAGCAACGATCGATCGTGACGCAACGGAATTTGGCTATTCGGGTTCTTGGAAATGCGTTTGGGACTTGGACCCCGTAAACCTTGGGTTCAGGGCGCCAGGTAGTTGGGCCCCAAAATTAAGTCACCGATGAAATAGTTCCGCAGGTCACCGAGTTATAGCCAAACGAAGAAGGTGGGAATTTCATCTCTATGGAGCCCCAAAGCGAGCGGACAAGCGGCTTCGAACCTTTCCTTGGGCTCCAAAACTCGACCCTTGTCAAGGATTCAATGACCACTTCCGCGTTCTTACCTCCTCCGGGAATTGAATCACGAAACGGTGTTTCTTAAATGGAATACGAATACAATCATAGGTCCGACCGAAGTTCGCGAAGTCGTGAAATAACTGATATTTTATCGCGATAAATTCGTCCCACAAAAACTGATCGATAAATTTATTTCACAAGTCTCTTTTAAGCTCAAACGGTTTTACGGAAATTTTCGAGCCTTGCAAGTCTCTTGGCATTCCCAAAGACAGCCTCGGTTCCATTTAAATAATACAATTTATTATATAATAACAATAATTAAACAACAAAAACGGCGATGCGATGCACGAAACGCGGCATGACCGGGAATGGCGGCGATCGGCAGAGTGTAATATCGGTGATCGGTAGCGACCGGGGAACGTGTAGAAAGGAGAGTTTTGTATACGTATAGGTATACGGACTGCAGTCTTAAACTCTGTTAAGAACATGGCTGCATGGAATCGGCCGAGGGTTGACGACCTCGCGGCCTAGATTTCAGACCCAAAACAGCGCCGAAAGGGCCGATCATCTAGTCGTTCCTAGCGCAAACGCCACGGCAAATTGGCCAAGTCCCGTTTTACGAGCTGTTGCGTGGAAAAAGAGAGAAAACAAAGGAGAAAAAAAAACCGGCGCGGGCGTATCTCGTATCGCGAACGCGGGAACAAGACGCAATTCCGCGGACTATAAATGTAGATAAACAAAACGTGAAAGCGATACGCACGGTGCACGGAATTCGACTGCTGATATTGAATTCACCGGAAATTGCAATCTCCTTTACCAAGGTAAAGCCGGTATTCTCACCTGGAAATCGGTTGGAAATCAAATTCGAAATCGGAGGTTTGAAATTATAAGCATAGAATTTATATCGACATTTTTTATTTCGAATGATATTATTCGCGCAAACGATTTATTGTACCGATTTCTCATCATGTTGTAACGATAACGAGATTTTTGTTCTCTGAAAATCGAGAAACTGCACGCAGAGTTTCAATGATTGTAGAAAATTTGAATTCTAGTAATAAGTTTAATTAAGTATTTAATAATATTTTAACCTGCTGAGCGGCTGGAAATCGGCACTTTGAAATTATACCGATAGAATTTATGTCAACGTAATACCTACAAGGATTAGTCTCTTATTTCGAATGATATTACCTTCGATGTTACGTTATTCGTACAAACGATTTATTGTACCGATTTCTGATCATCTTGTACCGATACCGAGAGATTCTTATCTACCAGAAAATTAAAAAATTGCAAGTAGAGTTTCAGCCATTTTGGAAAATTCGAATTCTAACAATAAGTTCAGTAAATATTTAATAATATTCTCACTTGGAGATCGGTTGAAAATCGAATGAGAAATTTGCGGTTTGATATTATACCGATGGAATTTACATCAAAATGCGACAAGGATTCATTTTTATTTAGAATGAACAAAATCGAATGAGAAATTTGCGATTTGATATTATACCGATGGAATTTACATCAAAATGCGACAAGGATTCATTTTTATTTAGAATGAACAATATTCCAAATTCTTACAATATTTTTACAAACGATTTCTCCTACCGATTTTCATTGTACTTCTACCGATACCGTGAGATTTTGGATTTGAAAAAATCTAAAAATTGCACGCAGAGTGTCGAACCGTTCCAGAAAAATCAAATTCTACTAATAATATATTCAATAAGAATCGACGAGACGACGATCGTACAAAAATTGATTGAAAATCGGCAAAAGCTTTCGCTACGATATCCCATTTAACTGCAGCTTCTCCTTGCCTTTACACATAATGCGGTTGAGTTCAGGAATTCCCAATCGAATATTCCTCTGCGCCGTGGCTTACCGACTCCGCAGCTTCTGTTAATTACTCAAAGTAATTAAGTTATTAGGCAATTCTGCGTATGGATAACACCGACCACTCGCTCTGCCGTTGTGGAATCGGATTACCAAACACCGTATACGGCGAGGCGACACGTTTCTCGTTTTTGTTAGCTTTACCCGAACGCGTTATAAGCTCGCGGTTCTGTAACAGCCATAGAATTAGTGAAGGAGTTCGCTGATTTCCTTGAACTGCAAATTGTCCTCGATTGGAAAGCGTGACTTCCTTATTTCGGTGTAGAAAATTAAAAGTAGACATAAAGAAAGAGAAAAAAAAAAAATATTCTCCATTTAGGGGGTTCGTCATAGTCATAAAATACGATTGCTCGTCTTTAATTGAATGTCTCCGATCAAGGAGTCGAGATTTTTTAATCTGGAAAATCGAATCATTGTTAAAAACGATGATGAAATTTTCGAAAAAATCACAGCAAGTACAAAGAGCATATTAAAACTTTGCACACTGAGAAAAATTTCATTTGTTGCAGTAACTAGAAAAAATTGAGGAAAACAGATATCGTTAAAAAAAACTGTTTGAATATTGTTGGAATTACGAAAAACGAGCTACGCCTAACCATTTTGCGCTATCGTCGATCTTTTTTTGGTAATTGCAACGCAAAATCAGTTTGTTCGGTTGTCTCTACTTTTTTGGTCAAACAAGGCTTTAACGTCAATTTATCGTTGCACAAGCGTTAAATTTTCGCAACAGTGATCGTAATGAGAAAGAATAGTTACAAAACAGCTAAAAAACTAATTTTCATTTTCTACCTAGAACTATGTATATTTTTCGATTGTGGTAAAAAATAAAAATAGTCAAGAACTGAGCGGTAACCGGAACTAAAAACTTCTATCAATGCAAAGCTTTCGAAAGTTCTTGGGAAGTTGATAAGATTCGTCAACTGCGACGTAATGAGTTTGTTTTTAATTGGATCATTGGTAGTGACAAAGTAATTTTCCTGAAATTCGTGAAACAATCACGAATTCTGGCAACATCTCGCAATGAGTAACCTCCTTAAGCTCTTACGCACTTGGTTTCGGACTCTCGATCAGGGAAGCATCCTTGTACGTCCGAGTACAATCCGTACAAGGTGTTGAATGAAACTTGGTAAAACTCTCTTTTCCACTACGCAGTCTCGATGCTTGTACAACGATATTTATTGCGCGTTTCAAAGTCGCGATGTGCAACAGCCCGCAAAACATACATTAAAGGGGGGGATCAAAGCTTTGACGGTAAGAAAATGAAAGCACTGAGCAATTTGAGTCTTTGAGGCATCGTTATTTATAGTTTCAACAAGATTTTAGAA
Organism: Neodiprion lecontei; assembly: GCF_021901455.1. Lineage (NCBI taxonomy): Eukaryota > Metazoa > Arthropoda > Insecta > Hymenoptera > Diprionidae > Neodiprion > Neodiprion lecontei. The sequence goes on along the minus strand of NC_060263.1, from coordinate 4,818,912 downwards.
TTTTTTCATTGAAATTAATAACGAAATGACGACACGACGCATGTAATTAGCGAACAACCACGTTTTCGATCCAGTGGCGCAGATTCCTCGGTAAATTTTAATCAGATCGACTTGAAATTTTGAAATAATCTTTAAAAAGAAACCTGCTTATCGATTTGAGCTGGTGGTTAGATTTTTGAATTTGGTACCCACAATTTTTATTTAACAATATTTTGGACGAATCGTATGTATGAGATTTTTTTTTTAAACGTAAATCTACGAGATCTAACCCGAGAAGAAGTTCCTGACGGAAAAAATTATTCTTATTTCTTAAAAGTTGGACAGTTATGTCAGGAGATACGACATCGCAAAAGCCCTCGAGTTCGAAGTCGTTTGCTATTTGTATGCGACATTCCACCATTTTGTTATTAACTTCAATGAAAAAATTCTAAAATGTTGTTGAAACTATAAACAATAAAGCCGTCAAACTCAAATTGCTCCAAGGCTTTTCATGTTCTTCCCCCAGCCTTTAAAACGTGAACGTGTTTGCGGCGGTCTCGGTAAAAGAATGAAGAGACGATCAACGAATGAAGGCAATCGAAAAAATACCTTTTCGTGCAATCATCGTCGATAAATAAATGTCGCAAGCTTGTGTGCGAAGGACTCGATCGTTCGCTATGCAGGAATAAACATTGGCAGAGTACAAAGTATGAAGAAAGAGCGTTTTTAGTCGATTGGAGGTTCGACTAGGTACAGAAGAGACGACTTGAAGTTCGAAAAACGTCAAACTTCGATGTATCTTTTTTTCCTCTGTTGGCTCTTGGCTCCTTTATTTTTTCCCCTCTTACGCAGTCCCAATACGCTCGAGTACGCACTCAAACGAGCCGAAACCCTTGACTCCTTGAGTGTGATGGCCCTCATTTGAGCTGCAGGGAATCACATCGACGGGTCAAGAACTCGAGATTTTGTTCTGCAGCTCGAGAGCAAAGAAATCACGCATGAATGATCGCTTCGGAAGGATCGATCAAAGAGACGAGTACAGCTTGATTTTTGATCATCAAAAAAAGTCGAAAAAAGTGGTCGTATAAAAATCTTTCTATTTACGCACTCTTGGTCTTTACGAAGATTTTTGTCAATTCGTGTTTGAAGGCGATACTTTGAACTTCGTGACCTGCAATTTATGTTAAAATATAAAATGGCAAGTCTTCTGAAAAATTTGATTTCCCAAAAGGTTCGTTCGTACCAAAAAAGCTGTCAAAATCCTTTCGGCAAGTGATTGATTTCGCTCGAAAGGTAGCTTACTGATTTATCATGCTGTTTGTATTTTTTCATTCAAATTATATCACGTATATTACAGGCTACGAAGCTTTTACAGTGAATTTTGCAAAAACCTTCGATACTTGGCACGTTTTTGATAAAAAATGGAATTTTTTTTTTTACAGTTTTCTCGCATCAACGCGAGATTGTAAACGTATACGAGGAAGCACGATCCTTTCAGTGGCCGCGGTACGTAATAAAAATGCGATCAAACGGCCAAGGAATCAATATTTCAAACGTATCACTTTCAACTACATCTGCAGAAGAGTGCAACTTGTGCGAGTGAATCGTGTACGCGATACACTCAAAAACAAAAAAGGCATTCCTGCAACCCCCTCTGTTGGGAATTCGAACTGAAAGCTAATTGACACTCTCTTGATGCCTGAATGTTACATGTATTCGAGGGCGATGGACGAAGAGTGCGAGAATATTACAACGAACAAAGAGAGCAACGCGAGATCGCTGTTTCATTTACAATTCGTTTCATCGATTTCTAACCAAGGGAAGGAATATATTAATAATAATAATAATAATAATAATAAGGATAGTTAGTACGCTTTCCATTTGTTATTAGCCTTCCGTCTTATCATCGTGTGGTTTTGTTTATTTGAAGTTAAACAAGTGATTTCAAGTGATTTTCTAGGGTTCTAGATTGTAACCAGTGATTTATTGTGATTCTATCCGATTCGAAGATCACTGAAAATGGCCTATGAGGCTACTTCCTAAAGATGAATCAGTTGTAAGTATAGCCTGGAAGAAAATCAACCCTTTTTCAAATGGTATACTTATAACTGGGAATGAGTGAATTTTCACCGATGTCAAATTTAGAGAGCAGAAAATCATTGGACGACCAAGGTAAAAGTACAAATCTCATGACAAGGTGTAACAAGTCGGTATAGAAATTAGTGAAAATTACCTGGAACTCTAGGAAATCATTAGATATTCAAGGGAATATTGAATATCGTTCGGTACGTTAGAAAATCAGTGAAAATGTAATTACAAGGTACAGTAGGACTGTGAAGTATTTTGAGAAGGATGGAAATTGGATTAATTACGAACAAATTATATACGAAATGAAGATGAAAAATATTGTTCATCGAAAGGAATTCAATGTTTTACATAATTGTAGAAAGTTAATTCTCCTTCGCTAGTGAAATAACGTTGATAAAATAAAGAGAACAATGAGACGAATTACGGGTGATAATAATAACGAATTTCATTTTGTCGAAATAGTTTTGAGCGCTACTGTGGGAAATAAGTCAATACAGAAATGACCGAGAATCAATGTTAAAGGTTTAGAATTATTCGTTTGATCACCAAATGAATGGCTCATCGTTTCCAAACAATTCCTAATCGTCAGCTATATCAATAAAAAGTGGAAAAAGAAGAAGAAGAAGAAGAAGAATAGAATAAAATCGAATTTTATGACCATGGGACCGTGTTCCCTAGGTGGCATCACACAAGTGCGTACACAATTAACGAAATGCGCGAATTCACCAAATAAACGTACGAAAAAATTGTAAAAAAAAAAAAGAAGAAAATCCCAAATAGCGTTGGTACAAATCGGAAGAATGAGGAGAAGAATAAGAAGAAGACGAAGAAAAAGGAGGAGGAGAAGAGAATGAAACAGATCGAGGTCAGCATGGAAGAGCCTGAATGGCCATCGGGTTTTCGGCATCATGCATCGCGACCCAGATGTTGCGACAAAGGAGGTTAGATTGGACACGTACAAGCCGGGTGTATGCGTTGGACTTCTATGCAGATCCATACCTTGGTACGTACGTAGTTACGACGATGTTCTTAGAGAAGAGACTCGTGTTGGTTCCGTTCCGTCGTTTCCTCCTCGAGGATGTCGCGAACAAACCGAATGATATTTGCAATATAAAAGGGGGACCCGTTCTCCTTTGTTCGCTCTCTCTCTCTCTCTCTCTCTCCCTTTTTCAATCCCATTCTTTCTCCATTCTCTCGTCCGTACTAACGGACCAGTCGTGGAGCATCGTTTGACGTTTGTCGTAGGTATTACAAGCGGTTCGGTGCAGCAGCTTATATCGTATTATAATACAGAGGTCTCGAATTCTACAAAAGAAAATTAATAATCCGAATCCTATTATACGTATGAACGTACATGAACGAACGTTACGCCTATGTATCTTCGTGCGTCACGGGGGGATCAAAGAAAACTGTAACATCGCTTCCCTCGAGATATTCCGGTGTGTATTCTACAATATACTTTGCGTACGCGGAGTACCGAAAATATAACTTTTAAGTCCTAAGGGTGTGGAAAGTGGCATTTTCCACACTGCGCGCATGCGCTGTCGCCAACGAATCTGACGTCGCGCGACTCTGACCTCTATTTCGTGATTCGTGAAAAAAACGCGTAACGTACACGCGTTACGATTAAAGAGTCGTGTGCAACGAGAACGAATAAAAATGCGTAATCGATAAAGTTATTACTTCGAATATTTTACGATGGATAAAATTCTACGGTGGCAATTTTCATCTCCGGAGAAACGAATCGCAAACACAGAAGAGAAAAGGAAGGAAAAAAAAATCGTAATTGAATGCAAGAGAATATTTTTAATTATTTCAAATGAACTTTTGCTTGTAGCAAAAAAAAAAAAAAACATTTCAGTGAAACAGATTCGTTATCAACGTGACTTTATATTAGGTATAATAAAGTCGTAACGGTAGACGAAAAAAAAAAAAAAGCAGAAAAAAAAGAGAATGACCAAAACGTAAAATCGACGTTTTCAAATTGAAGAATATACAAAGTTATACCATGTATTTTTCTAAGAATTTATAATAAATTATTCGTTAACTATAAAATAATTAGCAATCAAGTTTCAAAATTATTCGAATACATAATGAGACAGCGAGAGCTGCTTCGAAAATAGAAACGATGAACGAAGAATGTCATTTTGTACAATCCGGCGTTCATTTTTTGTCTTCGCGTTGAGAAAAAAAAAAAAACCAAACAAAAAAGCAAAAAGAGCAAAGAAGATAAGAAAAAAAACAGACACCACGAAATATACTCCATGCCAACAATTTCTTCGGTAATCGTGAATAACATCCGTATGTTCACTGTTCTTTTTTTCTTCGCATGTTTTTTCTTTTTTTTCTTATTCTCTCAAGATTAGCTTATTGCTTTTTCTTCGCTGTGCGTATTACGTACATCACACACAGGCGTACACAAGCTGTATAATACATGTGCTATAAAAATACACCTAAGCACGTGTGCAATATAAACGTATGTACGTAGCTACATTGAAAATTCAGCATCGGTATGTTATTTGCATATGTAGATGTAAATGTACCGTGAATACATTGAAAAGAATCGCGTATATATTGGCGGGTGATATTTTTAAACCAGTTATTTACGCTGCACGTGCCGCGAGAAAAAAAATCCTATACACGTATCTCTGGAGTATATTTTATGACATATTTATTGGAGACGTGTCGCGAATTACGTGTAGGCAAATCTTGTAGCAGAAAATTTTATCCAAATTAAGATAAAAGAATGAAACGTGAACAACGATGAACAAATAACGGTGAGCGAAGGAAAACGTTCGAACAATGTTCGCGGAATTATAATAAAGGTAACTTTGAGAAGGTGGATCAACAAATAAGATCGTGAATACAGGCGAGAGTGAATTTTTGAATTTGAAAGAAAATTACGAACCTTATGACTGAACAAGAAAAGTGGAATATTTCTTTCATCAAAAGTCGAGTAAAAAACGTTGTTGCGACTGACGGATAAAAAAAATTAAAAAATGTTTTCTATTTTCCCTGATTGAATAACATGGAATAGTTTTCTTTTAATTTTAAACTTTGGAATTTTATACCTCGCCAACACATTACTGTAGGACCGACAAGACCGGAACGTATTTTTTTTTTTTTTTTTTAGGGAGTTGAACGCCCGACAAACAAGTTCTCTTATCAATTTTGTGACAAGTCTACTTTTTCGATAGCTATTTAAGGTTCCTTGCCGACAACAAAAATTCGTCACGATCTTATCAGTCCTACAGTAATGCGTTGACGGGTAATAAAAATTCCAAAGTTTGGAGCGAAAATGAAGAAATACAAAAATTTACCACGCTAGTCGAAAGAAAAATAAAAAATCGCGTCGATGCCCCGCTGAATGTTAATATCAAACGCTCAAACTTTGGCGATATTTTTTTCCCTCCCCCCCCGTCGTATGGAAAAATTATTTTTTACTCGAATATTGAAAAAAAAATAAGAAAATAAATAAAAAATTGTCGATTTCTTCGATACGTATGTGCGTACGAGGGAATAATATTATTGAAAAAAAGAAGCAGCCTATCGGACGTACCGTAACATGATTAATTATACAACGAAATATCGAGATCGCAATTTTTACGTCTATAATCATAGATGTAAAAATAATAGACTTTGCGGCTAGTACACGCGATATAACGTACGCATCGTATACGATATGTGCAAGTATACGTATACGTTGAAAAGATAAGGATTTTAAGGGAGTTGTAATTCGCAACGCGTGATTCTAGATCCGTTTTCCCATCGTCATTGCAACGATTATAAACAATAAACTAGGCGTAGTGTAACATTCCTTATCGGCGATACTACAACCACGACTGTGACTATCTCTAGCCAGCTAGATGCCGGCTCTAGACGCGACTTACGTAACGTATAACTCGGGTCAACGAATCCGCCAGCGGTTTTATGCAATTCCATACCTCGCCTATACGTATGTATACATAAACTCTACGCGTGTAATTTATTATATGTATAAACATATATATATATATATATGTATATATTTAGGTATATATGTATGATAAGTATACGTAGATGCGTGTGCGCGGGTATGCAATGCATGCAACGCCACTGTACGCAATGAATAGTTTTATGCCGGCGGTTGTAGCGACGGGTATGAAAAGGTAAAAAGAGGAAACTCGTAAGGTGAAGAAAAATTGAATTGCAAAATTGTGGGGATGGAAAAAGATTAACAATATAATCGTGTGTTTGGGATAAGGTATTTTTTTGAAGGTGATGTGTTTTTAGTTGTAGAGGGAAAAAAAAAAAAAAAAAACAAGAAAACTGATATCGAACGATTGAAATTGAATTTAGAATAGTCGGAATCGTAATGAATCGGATTTGCAATTGAAATTGAAGATGGTGAAACTTGAATGAACGGAATTGACGAATTGCGGGGGGAAAAAAAAAAAAAAAATAACTGAAAGAATTTAAACTGAAATTTTTTAAAAATATCAAGAATTGACATTGTAATTGAAATATAAGATTTTTAAATCAATTGCAATTGAAGTTATTGGAGAAATTGGGTACAAAGGTAACAGGAGTTGAAATAAATTGAGACTGAAGTTTTTTTAACATCGAGAGAAAAATTCCAACTTGAGATGAAAAAAAAAAAGAAAAGAAAAGAAAATAAAATAGAGAAGGAAAGTCAGATTTCTTGAACAAACTTGGCGTTCGATCAAATCCCTTGCTACGTTATACGCTGTATAATATCCACGCAGCTTTACTCGAGGCAATGTTAGATTCGGTAAAAAGTACAGGGTGTCAGTGAAGTATAAATAAAATGCCGTACGAGTGTTTTGTATATACGTGCACGGATATAACACGATTACAGTACGGTTAGCACGTTGGAACGGTGAAAGGTTTGTCTGTGGTGGAAATGTGTTACACAACCTCGACGTGAGGAATGGATCTTTTTAGCATATATTTGAACAAGTGTCAGGGAGTATACGTAAGTATAAAAAAAAATGCGTAAGAACATGTATACACCTGTAATTTGTAATTTTTAATGTACGTTTACGCGCGTGTGTGTAAAAATTGTAACTCATTAACGAGCTAGTCGCTAAAACCTCGCGGTTTAATTAAAAATAGCGTAACTGTGCGATACGATATTACGCAAGTTTTGAAATTTTGCCATTTTTATTTTACCATTCTCTCGCAAATTCAAAAATTACAATAAATAGTATAAAGTATATATCCGCGTCGAAAATCCGTGTAATATAACGAAAATTCTATTCATATAGAAGAATATTGCTCAGAGTTGATAACGTTTGAATAAAGATTGATAATATCTGACCTAATCTAAAAACTGACCTAACCTCTATTCGTCAGAGTTCGGTCAGCGTTCTCATTTGAGAGCGTTGATCCCGTTCCGAGTTGATTTGCAAATATCGAAATATGTGTGAAAAAAAGAAACTAATATCTATGTTGTTGTAACTAAATATAGCGTGAAATTTTTCCGGACGTTTGACCTGCAAACGGAAAAAAAGACAATCAAAATCGGTTCGTTAGATCTGGTCTTGTTTAAGCGAACGTATTTACGTCAGAGAAACTTGAAGTTTGAAATGTGAAAAGATACGCATACGCATTTACATAACTTTTTTGTTATCTTTCTAATTACACAACATTTCATTTCACTCCGAGCATTGTATACATATTATACAATTATACTCGAATATTAAATTTCGTCGAATCCGTCTGCGTTTGAATTTCGCGAATCTATAACGCGGATTGGGAAAAAGTCTGCGAAACGTGCAAGGCGACTCGTTAATCGAACGAATGTAAACATCGTTAATTGATAGAAGAGGAAAAACAAAAAAATGACGGACGAATCTCGATTTTACGATTGGCGTATCGCTTATTGTGATAAAAAAAAATAAATAAATAAAAAAAAAAGATCAAACAAAAAGAACAGCGCTGCGGATTTTCGTGTAGAAATTCTTATTTCACTTGAATGACTTCGCATCTGTCCGCTATTTACTAAACTGTAAACCGTATATAATACAGTGTATACAGGGTGTCTCATTTGGGTCGACATAGCGGAATATCTCGCGAACAACTCATTTGAGAGAAATATGTTTGAAACAAAAGATTCTTGGTTCGAAGATTTGAATTCTGCGATAAAAAAAAATTGAAATCTTTTATTTTGAACTGATGTTTCTACGACATCAATTTTTCGAGATATCTGAAAATTGATAAAGGTTCTCGATGAGACGGTGAATTGAGAAAAACATTTCCTTCAATAGACGCTCAAAACTACGCCCGTCAACTTCGACGCACTTGCTTCGCAAAAGATGCACGAAATCGTGGTAAATGTCCTCTATCGATGTCTCCGCAAGGATTTTTTGATTCGCTCCTTCGTATCATCCGGATTAGTCGGATACCACGCTGTATAAACTTTTTCTTCGAGGTAGCCCCGAAAAGAAAGAAATCAGGACTTGTGAGAAGAAACGGAATGAAGTAAAAGTCGATTATTTTTTTCGCGTGGAATGAAAATCTGTTTAAAAAAAAAAAAAAAGTCCACGTTTCCGTTTAAAAGAGCAACGTTAACCTTCAAACGACCTTGCAAACGTCCACCGAATCAAAAGTACGATATCAAAGTGCATCGCGAAACTTTTCTTTCGAACATATTTCTCTCAAACGCGTTGCTCCCGGGATATTCTGCCGTGTCAACTTGAATGGGACACCCTGTATAACGCACCATCGCTAATTCGCTTCTGCACAGTTTTGCATTAATCCCGTTTCATGTATTATGTATATACATTATACATAAACGAACAGACGTAGTACACAAAATATAATGCACAGGTAATACTGAAGCTGTAACAAATTGCCACTGAGCTCACCCCGTATCAAATCCGCCTGTATATTATGTACGCCATAATATATTTCATGTAAATTATAATTGAAGAGGGCTAATTGACGAGACTCTGTAAACAGATCGAATTATTCCCGATTGTTTTTATAATATCATATATTCATGAGAATATTTATATCGTATGTAACGTTAAATTACAGATTTTGATTCCGTGTGGAAAATTGGTTGTTGAAAATAAAAGGAGGTAAATAAAAAGAAACAAGATAATACAGAAAAGTCGAGTACAGAAAATAAACTATTATACTTATATATTACGATGAGCCAAAAAAACTAACCTATCGAATCTACGATCTTAAACGGACCTTATTTACTGAGGAAAAAATTCTCCCGTTTGGAAAAATTTTTAGCTCAATTTTAAAAGGTGTCCCTGGTCATATGAAATTTCCCATTTAAAGAACACGGAAAAAATGTTTTTTTTCATTAAAAATGCCGTAACTGTTGAACCGTTTGAATTGAAAAATTTTTCCAAGCATATTCTCGCAGGGCATTAAATTCTCTAAAAAAATACCCTGGAGTTGATTTTTTAGACTCTGTATTCGTATAATTACGGGCCCTGAAAGCCGCAGAAAAACGGAAATATGCAGTACAGCGTTAATACAAAATTATAATCGAACTTTAACGAAATATGAAGAAGAAAAACAATTTATTTTGCAAGTAGTGCAATAACATCGCCAGCAATATCCTGATTGTAACAAAGTTTTATCAACAATTAAAAAGAATATTAATATTTAAAAGTGCGATAACAAATAAATAAATGAGTTAAAACTCCAGTCCTTTGACGAATCTAGTTTATGAACAACATCTTTCGCACACCTTATTTCATTTTAGTTTAACTTTTTTCATATAGTATGGATATTTCCAATCATAGAGCCAAAAAACTGCATATTTCTCCTTTTCTTCGACTTTCACGGCCCATAAGTATGCGAATTTTTGAGTCTAGAAAATCAACTCGAGGGTCTTTTTTCAAAGAATATAATGCCCTACAAGAATATGCCTTGAAAATTTTTTTACCTCAAACGATTGAAAAGTTGTAGTATTTTTAACGAAAAAAACATTTTTTCCGTGTTCTTTAAATGGGAAATTTCAAACGACCAGAGACACCTTTTAAAATTGAGCTAAAAATTTTTCCCAACGGGAGAATTTTTTTGTCTCAGTAAACGGGTTCTTTCAAGACCATAGATTCGATGGGTTAGTTTTTTTGGCTTACCCTATTATATACATGTATAATTTACAACCGATAAATATGGGCGAATAAAGGAATATGAAGGAGTAGTAAAGAAATGAAGAATATCCAACAACGTTAGGAGAGGAGGAATGAGAAAAGAAATACCGAAATCTATTAGATTCACAGAACAGCGAATACCTTCGTATTTATTGCCGTGTTATCTAACGAAACTCTCTTTTTCGGTTGCGTAACCGAATTATGTACTGTTTACAACAGGCGTATAGCGTATAACCTATCCTACCCAGGTCGTATTATCTTACACGTCGAGGAAATGTAACATAAAACTCGGTATAGATGTGTTAAATTAATGTAACAATTTTGCCCGAATAACATGGCTACGTCTGTATAATAAATAGTGAAAAAGTAACGGTGGAATCATATAACGTACAAGGGTATGATTAATTCTAGAGATCTCGGTATATTGTAAGTGGCCCACGTATAGAGGGAAAACCATCGAGCTTTTTCATTTCTATATTTCTCTCCATTTTTGCCACGATCATGGATGGCGTTACTCTACGACGGTTGCTGGCGGGGTTCAAGTTATATTTAGATTTAGAAGTAATTTTAGAATTATTTGGTGGCGAAACTCGAAGTAAAGAAATCAAACGTTTAACAAATAACAATTGAAAATTAAAATACACTCACGCGGCGTAGTTCGCTAAACGAGTAGGTGTAAAAAGTTGAGAAAAACCGTAAAATCGGAATGACCTGGATTCCGAGCACAAAAATATCGAAAATCCAAAGCAAAGAAAGTTCAAACTGGTGAAATTTCACAAAGGCTGAAATCTTCGATCATTCGGAATTTCCATTTTTCAGATTTTAAAATTTTCTCATTTACAACGAACAAAGGTCCGAAACGTTCGACAAAATTCCAAACGTTAAAAAAAATCCATAGCCAAATGTAGCCAAAAAAGAAGTCAATTTTTAAAGCCATTCGGTGTGCAAAATCACATTTTCACGCATCGAGCCAGTTTGAATAATAATTCTTTCAAACACCGTTCCGCTGCACTTGAAAATTAATTATCATCTCAAAGTAGATCGTTATAACCATCGGATAATCTTATCGCGTTAACGAATTATAAAAATATTAAACGTCCGACACGAGTGTAAAACATAACGTGCAACGCGCGATATTTTTTTCTGTCTGCACGAAGTTGTTGTTTATTTATTTTGTTTTTCCCATTTCCTTGTTGAGACACAATTGAAAGACCACAATCTTTATCGCATCGTTCAAACGTGATCAAACTGTTGCAAGTGTAAAAATTTGTACGCTAAGAAGTTAGTTTTAACGCTCCATCTGGATAATATTATACCCATCAATCGAGTTTTTTATACCGTATATTACACTTCGTACCATAATTTGTATGAAAAATATACGAAAAGATTATAATAACGTTGTATAATTACCGATATAATCGACACCGACACCGTAAGACCGAGCTGCTGTCCATTATTCATGTAATCGATACGTGTTTGATTTTTTTTTTTCACCCCTCCACTCACTTCTTCCTTCCTTATTTTTTCACGCTACTTTGCAATTTTTATTCCCTCATTCGTTACTTGTAAAATGAAGAAAAAAGAAAAAAAGAAAACAGAAGCAACAAAAAAAAAAAAAAAACATCCAACGCTGCGAGGTGTAATTACATACATGTATTGTGCGTTACAGGTATGGTATATTCTATATTTTAAATACATTACAAATTACAGCCGTTTAGTAGAGCGAGTGAGGAAAAAATTAAAAATAAAAGGCAATATTATTCAACATCCCGGGTTATTATTAGCGTCGGTTATACACGTAATTCATACCGTTCTATCGACTTATATTTATACCGGGACAATCTCTTGAAACTTGAAAATCAACCGCGCGTGGGCCAAATAATTAAATCTCATTGGTCGGCGAAATCTTCGCGCAGCGATATTCTTGTCCGCGATGCAGGCGCGCCAACCTACGCAAAACGTGTGCGTTTGAATTTTCAAAGAGCGTAAAGCGTCAAATTCCGACCGTTCTGTGAAGAATCAACTTTCCGACCCGACAACGAAACGCTTCCCGAACCTTTCCGAGTCACTGCCTCGATTATTCGAGATTCTAACCTCGAAAATTCGTATCAATCGCATCGCCGTCAGAAACAGTTCGACAGCCGAAAACTCGGGATGGCCAGCCTGCGCCAACGGCCGATAAAACTCGCGCATGCGTCGTTGATTATCCAGTTTCAGGAGAGTACCTGTACAGAGACTAACTAGGTATGACTCTTGCGACTAGATTGATCTACGCGATCGAATTATATATATATGTATTCGTACAATTTTTTTTCTTTTCTTTTCCTTCTTGTTTCGTTTTTTCACACTCGCTTTCTCTTTTCGAACTTGAACTCGATTCACCGTCAGAGACGATTTTCGTCCACTTCTTATTCTTTCAGACATATTTAGATCCATACTTGTCCACGTTTTTTGTACAACGTTTCATTGTCATCGTTGTTTTTAAAATCACGCGGTGTAACATCTTTCATACAAATATACTTATATCGATATTAAAATACGTGTATTGCATAAGTTTGTGCATGTTATATTACAGTTTATGTATACGTGTATAATCGTAAGTAAAACTATCGTATTGCTTGCGATGAAGAATCAGAAGCGAAAACGAAACGTGCAACGATTATTAAGGTTTGTATTATGCTGATTCTTGCTGTGAATCAAATCCGTAGAAGGTTAATTGCTTCCTACACACTGTATGTATTAAACATAGATATACGATTAGCAAATATATATATATGTATGTATACGTATACGTGCATGCAATACTTTTCAGGGATAGTTTCTCTGCTGTTTGTTTTTTATTTTAGTACGTTCTTTTTCTTAGATTTACGCGGTTCGAGTATAAATCATCCGATATGACGAGTATATTTCAAAATTAATGGCTTGAGTGAAACGAAAATTGGAAAGGAAAAATGTGAGAATAACAATCTGAGTATATTACAGGCATAATTAAAGAATTATAAATTCTGAGTGTAAAATAAATCAATGAATGGATGAAATGAATGGACCGAGAATTAGTAAAAAATCGGTCAAATTTACACGAGGCGTATATTAATTTATACACTTCAGGAAATAGGCGAGAAATAAGATATATTGAGAGAGGGTGAAATAAACAATTCAATCAACGGAGTATATCGAGCGTATAGTTATAATATAAGGAGTAAAAAATCTGAGCACCGTTTGTACCTGTATTAAAAATTTACAGACGTAAAATTGGAAACGCGGAGAAAAGGCAAAAAATGTATATAATATACTAAATACTGAAAAATAATTAACTAAAGTATTCGTATTAATTATTATACTGTTTCTAATCGGGTCGAAAAATTTCAACTATTTTTTTTTTTTATTTTTTCATCCACTCGAATACTGCACGTTAGTTTTTAAAGGGTGTGAAAAAAGTTTAGTCCTACGATTTGTAGCTCAAAAAATTGTATGAGGAATACTTTAAAGCCTGTGGCCGTTTCTGATTTAAATTAAACGTCGTGTTGAAAAAACGCGGCATAAAAAGAAAAGAAAAAGAAACTTGCAGATTACTTGGCAAGATTTTTCAAAATCAATCTTAAGTAAATGGATAATAATCACGTAGAACTGAAATTATCTTAGATAATGCCGACGGTATATTTTTTTACGTCGGAGACAATCAGAAATCAGATATAATTAAGGAAATCACAACTTTTCGTAGTTTTTGTTCAAAATAACGGTTTGAAGTCGAGCTTTCAAAGTCTACGAAGACGAACATTTTATCATTTCTAATATCGAAAAGAAGCCAATCGAGCTGCTAAGCCGTAAAAAAATTTCACACGGAACGCCCGTAAATCGAGATGTGTTGTACAATTTTTGTAAACATTAATTAAACGGCAAAGAGTCACGTGGTCTGATATTAAGACAAAGGACGACAGACTTGAGCGAAAAATTTTCCGCCCATCTGGGAAAGATATAATTACAGTATTTTCAATTTTATTTCATAAACCACAAAAATAAAAAAATAAAAAAACTACCAGCTAAGAAGAAAATATCGTCTCAATACGAAACAGTTTGTAAACAATTGTGCGAATTGTTGTTTAACGATTAACTTATCGTAACGAAAAAATGTGTATATCAGGAACAAAGAAACCTGCGATCGAAAATAAGGTGAGAAAAAAGTTTTATTTCTACCACGTATGTAATAAAAGAAATAACGGTTTTATCGGATAAAGTCTTGCTTTTGGTAGAAACAAGAACGTTATTTCGGTATTTAAGAAAAATTACCCATCTTCCAAAACATTTACTGTAAATAACAATTAAACAAACGTTGAATTTCGGATTCGAATCACTGGTACAGAAAAATAACGATTAATCACAGGTTTATGTTTAAACGAATAAAAATTTGATTCGATACATCGAGTAATAAGAAAAGTCTTGATTATGGCTAATAAATTTTGGTCACAGCTGTCATCGAAAAGCTCGAGGGTTTGTTTATCAGCGTAAGATCGCGAAAAGTAAACTTTACGAGTAACAAACGAACGTTTCGTTTACCTCTCGATGCATGGAATAAGAATGCAGTTATTTGAGTATAAGAATAAAGATAAAATAATAATTTTGTTTCTTCCGTCAAGCGACAAAGACGCCATGCGAAAGGTTGCACATGCGTGCGAGAGAAGGGCGCAAAAGGTTGACAAACTCGAGAGACGGACAAAGAGCCGATCAGGTTCATCCGGCACCGCGACGCCGGCGTCGCTACCCCCGAGTTCCTGAAGGTTCCTCGTCGTTCGCAGTCGGCGAGGGGCGAGAAATTTTCGCCGCATGCGCTTTGCGAGCTTCGCACCCTGAAACCGAAAGTGCCCGCCCACAACCCTCGGTATCGCCGCCCCTGAACCTAGACCTACACCCCACCCGCAACCCCAACCTTCGGAACCTTCACCCGGTCTGCCCGCGTCTCTCTGTGCCTTCGGCTGTACGTGTGTGTGTGTGAGCGAAACCCGCCTGATTCGCCCCCCTCTGCGAACCACCGACGATCGAGCTTTAAAGCTGCAGCCTAGCCCCGGATTTTTACCAGAGGGAGGGTTGAAACTGAAGGGACGGTGGGGGAAATATGCAGAAAATTTTTATTAGAACACGGTCGCGATATCGAATTTTACAAATGTCGGAAAATATGATTCACGGAATTTTGAATGATAAATTTTGCCGAAGTGAGAAAAAAAACCACATGTAAGAAGGTTGAAAAGTTCGCGGAGGTCAAAACTTGGAAGGGTCATTGTTTCGAATGGCCGATTTATCGAAATTTCGAACTGTGTGAGAAAGTGAAATAACGAAAAATGAATTGTTCGAAATTTTGATTATCGAAAGTGTCACTAATTTGAATCAGAATGACTAGTAGTCGAAAACTTGTGGTTTGGAGTCAAAACGTGGAAAGGGTAAATACTTCGAATGGCCGATATATCGAAATTTCAAACTGTACGAGAAAATAAAATAACGAAAGTTGAATTGTTGAAAATCTTGATTTTTGGAAGTGTCACTTTTAGATTAGAATTAGAATGACTGGTAATCAAAAACTTGTGAATGGTGGTCAAAACTTGGAAGGGTTAATATTTCGAATGACCGATATATTGAAGTTTCATACTGTGTGCGAAAATAAAATAACGAAATATGAATTGTCACGATCAGTGACTGATTTCTAATTCTAATCGGTGACACTTTAGGAAATCAAGATGTTAAATTCCACGAATTAGATTTCAGCGTTTTCGCAAAATTCGATTTTGTGACCCTTAAATTTTCTCTACATTCTTCACTTTTTTTGTGTCGTTGGTGGTAATTTGGAACGTATAGGAGAAACGACGATTTGCGTGAGTGAAAATTCAACACTTGTAGGTTACGTGGTGACAAAATGGCGCTGGGTATATTTTCCAACAAACACGCGTGTAAGGATGATCGGAACAGGTTTTCAAAATGTTTCCTTTTGCACAAGTTGACGTTTTTGGCTTTAATCTTGTAAACACATCTCTCGAAGCGAAGAAAAATTTGCACAATCCTACGAAATTTGATCATTTTCGTTGATTTTTTACAATCAGATGTTACCTACTTGTAAAATGCGAAGACCTCTTCAGAAACATACATACAAGAAATTGGAAATACCAGATTTTTAACGATGCCAACGTGATAAAATAAAACTCATACGATACGTTTGTTGAAAATAATTTTTTGAACACAACGGAGTGAAATCGAATAAATCTGTTAGATTCTTAACGATATCTGAGCTTTCGTTTGTAATACCGGTGTACCTCAATTTTGTATAAAAAATAAAAAAAAAACCTCGTAGCTGGAGAATATAACAATTTGTTAAATACTCAGTGTAGGACTATTTTATAATGACAATTAATGAAACGTATAAATTTTTGGCTAACCGTGTACGACTAAAAGATATTACACAATTGTATTTTTATTTAAAGCTTTTTAATTTCGATAAAATTTGGTGTACATTATTCGCCAGTTATAAATTAAAGATGTGAAAACTTCGATCAATTTGGTACGTTTTTTGTAATTTTATTAAATATCAAGAATCTATTTACATTGTTTTGAAGTAAAATTTGTCACACTTTCGATTTATATACGACTTATCCTTTCCTCTTTAAAAGTTAGCCTAGTTAGCCTAGCCTAGTCTAAAATCAAGCACTGGATTATGAAATTGTATCGATACGATTTCATCGATTTTAAATCGAGGCAATATTTTATCCCGCGGTGTTGTCAGGATCACGAGTTATCGATTCGAAGAAAAATTAATCTTTGGATAAAGAATGATTATCACCAACGATTCGTAACGAGTAAATATCAGACTTGTGATTAAAATCTACATGGAACTTGATTGCGAAAGTGAAATTTTTAAAGATTATTCAACGATGAATGTAAATGAAAAATATTAAAAATAAGTAGGTACCGGCTATTCTGGCTTTTTGTTCAATCAAACTGGCAAAACTGGTTTCCTTGATAAAAGCGAAAACGGCAAGCTTAACGTTCCAAGTAACTCTTGAAATTTTCTAAAAACTTATTTCCATTAACACACATATATCTATATATTTACGATATTCTATACACGGTGTCCGGTTTAAAAGATTAAATTTTTCCTTGTATCTCACTAATTATTCGGCTTATAAAAATAAATTTCCTGACACAGTTTTACATTTTCGAATAAAGAATATTTGAAGTGAACACAAAAATGTATGATTCCGTTTAAAAAAAAAAAAAAAAACTGTTCCATTCTCTACAGCATCGCCAGTTATGATTTCGGACCGTAAGAAAAAAATTCTTCACGTGTCTCCCTTTGAACCGTACAACTTTTGTGGGACGCATTTTCCAATTGTACCATTAATTCGGTTTAAAACGTGGTGCATTTTTTAAATTGTGACACCCTGTATACACGCAGGTAATTTAAAACGATCTTAAGCCAAAGTATAAGCATAAATTACTTAAACGATCGATTCGCAAATGCATTGTCTTTTCATATACGAGCGGCAAAACAACGCGAATTTAACTTTTGAAAATTATTCGCGATACAACCCGTACGTATATTTTAAACATTAATCGACATGTTATTATTTCCAGTAAAATGAATCGGTATAATTAATGTAATGTATTACATGCGTATGTAAGTATATTTCTGGCAAAAGCATATCCTTGAAACAAGATATAAAACCGCCTGGTGCTACGTTAATTTGAAATTTACATTTTCTTACAATATAATTCCCTCGCATTAATTACTTCGATAATAACCCGGACAAAAAAAACAAAAAAAACGAAAATATTCAAACACATCGTTCTCTCTCGCAGAGATATTTTGTCAAGCTGATTCATTGACCAAATTAAATGATTGCATAACGCAAAGTCTCGCGACGTCGTAACTTGGTAATATTATACTAATGAATTATCGTTCAGCGTTCGCACGTGTAACGAATTTTATTTGGCTTACATCGTGTGTTCAACTCGAGCAAATATTTGGCGATCTTGTGTCAACAGAAAAAGTGTAAGTTTTGTTTTTAATTCGTACGACAAAAAAATCGTCCATCTTTCTTAACAACTCTCAGTTCTCGAATCATGTTGTTCAAAATATTTTTAAATCTCTTCGCAGCTTTCATTTTCTCACAAGCGCGACGCACAAAATTTTACTATAAAAACGTGAAAATTAATTTCCCACGTTAATTTACATACGTATAAAATTTCTCATAACTGATACTTGTTTCCTTGAGTTCCAGAGAGACTCGACACGAATCGCGCGAATGGATGAATAATCAACGAATCTCAGATGACTCGGAGGCGAATTGTTTCGCGGGCCGTTTAACCGAATCGCAAGGTTGGTTAGTCCTTTTTTTAAAGTTAATGACTGCACAAATATATGTATATATATATATATATATATATATATATATATATATATATTTAGGAAGGAGTGTGTCAGTTTCGTAATGCACGAATCGGTCATGTAACACTTATATCTGTTTGTAATATTTCTTATCGTACAACTGATAAAGTCCTGGACACAGACCAATTTGGAATGTGACTGAACGTATGCGTTATATACGTATACATATGTATGGGCGATTCCACGCCAACTCAGTAAACGGTTGACCGTGACATTTTTTTATTCCACCAAGGAATTCTACCACGTTAGTACGACCCTTGAAAGGCTTGCAAAAAAATTTGCAAATTCTCTTAATCACTCTTCTGTAACCTATGTTTTTTTTTTCTTTTGCTTTTTTTTTTTAATACACTCATCTCAAAAATACCGAAATTGATTTTTATGAAACGAGAAAAGAAAAAAAAAAAAAAAACATTTGGTACAAGGTTTAGAGTGGGAATTCGGTTTTTACTATTTTTCCAAAATCATTTTTTCTATTTTCATACCTGTTGAAAATTTATTGAAAAAGTTTTAAAAATTAAAAAAAAGAAATCCGCAATCAAATCGGAAATACGGTGTGTGTTGTAATTAATTTTTAACAGGTACGAGAATTGAAAAAAAAAAAAAACGATTGATCAAAATGGAAACAATTATGAAAAAGTAGGGAAAATGATTGAAAAAAAAACAACAACAACAAAAAAAACTAGAAAAAAACGAAGAGGAAAAGCAGAGAAAAAAGAAAATGGCAAATATGATGAGAGAAAGAAAACGAAAAAACGTAAAAAAAATTGACCACGACTAACTCGAAACTAATTATACAACAAAGTCGGTATCGTGAACAATTTTAATCCAGCGAACAGCGATCGTTGGAATCTTAATTGTCCAACTATAGTGGTTTAATCGTTGATCTTGTCCGTACAATTGCGTTCCTTTTCTTTTCTTTTTTTCCTTTTTTTTTTTTTTTTTTATTACTTTGTTTATTACGTTTATTCTCATTCCCGTGCGTAAAAACGATCGTTTCGAAAGGCAGAAGGTTTCGCAATCGTTGTAGGACGAATAGAATAGAATGGAAAAACAACAACAACAACAACGACAACAATGACATCAACAACGAGAAGTACAAATTAATATCGTGACTGCGAGGTGAATAACAATAATAATAACATAGAACGGCAATGTAAATGAAATGAAATGCGCGGGGAAAAAAAAAAAAAAAAAAAAAATCGCATCAATTTGTGAAAAAATGTGTTAAAAATGTCAAAACGAGCTTTGTCGTAGCTTGTTTGTTTGTTTTTTTTTTTCTTTTATTTTTGTCTCCACTACTGATAAGTCAACGGATATTATTATTTTACGCGCACAGTCAATATCGATAGCTTGTCTTATCGTTCGCAAGATATTTTATACCTACGTATGCATGCATATACAGAAACGGGAAACAACGTATATCGCATTGCCGATTATTTATCATTCGTATGTATACGTACGTATATGAACATTTTTATTATTTATCGCAACTTACCGCTCGTGTTTCTAAGAGGAAAAAAAAAAAAAGAAAAGAAAGAAAAACTGCCGAGCAAGTATTCGACGTTTCGGAAAACGAACGGGGGAATGAAAAAAAACGGTCCGCCTCGTCTTCTCGCACGAAAGTGGAAACGCGGTCGTAAAAATTTTCATCCCTTTTTCTTTTTCTTATCAACCGTTTGAAAATCGTCGAGTATTACGAACAAACTGGGAGGATTCATGGGGGTTTTAACGGACGGTCGTTTACCGCAGGGTCATGAAATGAATTGCGTTGCGGCGGTGATGACGAAGGCGGAGAGAGGGAAAGTGAACAAAACGAACAGTAACGACGCGTACTCACCTTGAAACGAAACTTCAAACGTGAAACCGACGCGTTAGTTTTGCGTCTTACACCGCGTGTGTTGGGTATTACGAACATGTCGAATACGGATTGGAGAAAAGAGGGAAGAGTTTGACAACATTGTTGACGACGCGAGGTCGAGGGGGACTGTTATTATCATTGTTATTCTTATTGTTATTACTATTATTATTACCATTGGATCTGATTCCTCGAGCGGCGAAAAACGAAAATTCTAAAGACGACAAAGTTGAGAGAGGCTTGAAATTTATATATATATATATATACACCTATATGTACGAGTAAAAGTATTAACGATATTATTGCAATGCATGATTAATTTTATCGTTCCTTCAACCCGATGGCGATAAGATTCGCCAGGCGATATAAATCTTTGTGATGGATCGGAAAGACATGATCGTCGAGAGAAGATTGGTGAAATTTTAACGATATTTGAAAACACTATATTTAATCATTAATCCCGAAACCTGGGTAATTTTCTTTTCGGCGCCTATTCGAATTGTTCGAATAAGTCGAGAAATATTCACCACCCTAGAAAAAAGTTAATAATGGAATAAAAGAAAAAAAAAAAAATTTTAATTTGTACGTCAACCTATGTATACATATATTTATTTTATTATCTTTTTCCCCCAAGTCCAGTTATAACATATATCTTAATAAACGTTTCATTTTTATGTATTCCCTGAATAAGGTTTAATTATTCCGACGAGGATAATAAAAGGTGTGGTGTATCGGTACGGTAAAATAACGATTTTTCACGGTAGAAACTTAAAGCATCCGGTTGAAATTTTTCGAAACGGCTTATGAGTATTTTTATTCCTCAATCTTTTAGCCTCGATTTCCCATTTGATTTTTTATTTCGACACATTTCGTTCGATAGTTATGATTGTTCTTCGAACTATTTTTTTTCATAGGATTCTAGTGGAAAGTTTGAAGATGGTATAAGAGTTTTTTTAGATTTTTCACAACAGATAAATTTGGTAAAAAACGTACCGGACAAAATGACGCAGGTTTCCGAAATAAGGGTGGCGAAAAAAGCATTTCAGGCTTAAGGGTTGATATCTAGAAGTTAGGTTTTTGCAAAAATCGTTGTTTCGAAAATTCAGCGTCGTCTGAAATTCGGTGAAATTTTATTACGAAAGCCCGATCGCGATTTCTTATTTTTCGATGCCGCTTCTTCAATTTTGCGTATAAGCAAAATGTATCCGCGTGTTTTTCCACAAAAATGCATACGTAGCATCTTATAACAGCGAAAGTAGAAGAAATTCAACGAATTCGGTGAGGTCTAATTATGGCATCTCCTTAATGTATGCATATGTACACTTATACATCCGTAAATATCAAAGTTCACGAATCTAAACTAAAAAGGGACTTAATAGCCCGATTCTATACGCAATTCCGAACAAAAACACTTCAACGGATTTTCATTTGACTCTGAAATAAAGAAATAACACGAATTCTACGAAATCGCAATACTAAATTCGTAGAATTTATGCCATTTCTTTATTTCTGGGTCAAATGAAAATCCGTTGAAGCGGTATTGTTCAGAATAGTGTGTCGAACGGGGCTGTCAGCCCTTTTTCGCGTCTGAAATACGTGGACTTCGATATTTCGCGATACGTAGGTCAAATGGTCGAAATCAAGCGGGGCACCCCGTCGAGACAACGATCTTGAAACACGAATCGAGCGATAATTCAAGGAATTCAAGAATGCAAGCTCGAGCTCCGGAAGTTCGCGAATAAAATAAAATCAGCAAGGTGCCTCAGATTTCCACCGACAAAATATACTACACCGTACAACAACGTAGGTAAATAAAAGTGTATCTTACCTCCGTCGTATCTCCGTGCGGGTCCCAGCTGTCGTGTAAATAGAACATGGGGTCAAGGTCAAGCGGTAGTAGCGTGGTACTAAGGCAGGACAGCAGAGGCGTAGAGGCACGTGCAGCGTGTGTATCTAGACGCAATAAGTACATCAGAATCTTCAAAAATGATGCAGAAAGGAGCATTCTTATCTATAAGATATAATAATTACACTGTGCTTAGTTGGATCGGATACATCCGCGTAGATAGACGCGAGCGTTGAAATTAGGATGGCCACTAAAACCTCCGTCCCGAAATTCCCGGAATTTTACAGATTTTCCAGACGAAAATATTACCGTTTTTCCCGACCAATTTGAATAAACAATTTTGCAAGTATTTGATCTAATTTATCTAAGGAACAAAAAAATTTTGCGATGTATTTTTACGAACGAAAATATACAGTAAACTATTCCCTAACTTTTCGCCCCCCCCCCCCCCCCCTCGCCACCCCCCGGATATTTCCTTGATTAACCCAGAATTTCAGAATTCCCTGACCTGAGTCGATTTCGACGTTGACGCACGTATCTCCGAACGTCCAAGTCGACGTTTGTCAAACGCGCAAAACGGCTCAACAGGCAACGCTGGACAAAAGTACTTCGGCAGATTTTCGTTTGACGCAAGAATAAAGAAACAACGGCATGATGTCTACGAATTGACTAATGCAATTTATTACGATTCAAGCCAATTCTTTGTTTCCGCGTCAAGGAAAATGGCGTTTGGAGCGTTCCTCTTTTGTTGTTTAACGGAAGGTGCCTGTTGAGCAGTTTTGTCGCCTTCGAGACACGCGTATATAGATATTCGAATTGTACGTACGTCCTGCATCACATCGAAATCAATCAAGGGGGGGGGGGATCCTCTTAAAGGAGTTACAAACTTGGCTAGCGAATCGTTTGGAATGAGAATTTAATTGCCCCGCAGCACCTGTACACGTACACAAGGCGACCGTACGCGCCGACTGGTACATACCATCAACCTCTCCACGGGTGTTGGACGGAGATCTTTCTCGATGGTATACCAGGGAGAAGGGCGCCGAGGGAAGGGAAGGGAAGGCAAGGGAAGGGAAGGGAAGGGAAGGGAGGGCGCACACACGCAAACACGCACACTCGACGACGAGTGCATGCGGCAGCGGGAAAGCTCGGCTAGCCGGCCGGCGTTGCGTTACGTTGGGTTGCGTTGCGACGGCGGGACGCGCGGCGCCAACGGCGGTCATCGATTGGCCCGCTAGCCGTGACCCCCACCACACGCTTTCGCTTTCATCCAATCGGGTCTCACTTTCGCGCTCGGCCGGTGTGCCGGGCACGCAGCGAGGAAGCTTGGCACGCCGGCTGGCTCAGTAGTGACTGCCTGACTGGTGCAGTAACAATCCTGCTTGGAACTGATCGAGACTAAATTGCGACGCCGCCTCTCGCTGTGTTTCGCGTGTTAATAATAACAAATCCCACCCTGCCCCGAGCTGGGCTCTGCGTCCGATACTGACTAACGATAATAAGTAAGAAGCGTTGGGCGCTCTGTTGTTATACCTACGTATCGCGAAAAGAAAGCGAGACGGTGAAACGGAGAGAGACGGAGAGTGCGAGGGCGTTTTGCAGCTGCGGTCACACGGCCGATTATTTGAAACGCGATTACTTTACTTTCGTTATTTTTCACATGTAAAACGAAAACCTAACCGGTGTATACGGCTTCCCATTATTATTCTCAACTACTCTTAACAGCTTTATACCGTTCATCGATAATGCAACAACGATCTTGTCGCACGAAACCTCGAGATATTTCTACGATGTGACACGGAACTTTGACGATCGACGGCGTGTCTATCCGTATCCGTATATCCGACGGAGTGAAACTGTTCTCGGTTTTCGTGTTTGTTTGTGTTTGTTTGGTTGTTTTTTATTTTTTTGTTTTTTTGTGTGTTACTCACTGTGTTTGTGTTGCTTGAACGTATCGGCGAAAATTGACGAGATACAAAGAAACGGAGACGAATCGCCGATACAGAAGGCGGACGTAAGCGTTGTTATTATGACAACTTCGGAGTGCCGCTGCAGCTGCGACGAGGTCGCGGTCGGTTTTCCGTAGCCAAGGGGTGAATAGAGATTGAAAAGAAGAGCATCGCTGGCTCCGTTAACTTCTATCCAACGCGTATTGTTCGCTTGTTTGTCGGCTCTCGGAAATATTTCGCGGCGCGAGAAAAGTGTGTGAGAACGTACATTGCAAAATTATTGCGCGATAAAAGTAAGAGAATAATAACAAAAAATCATACCACGTGTCCGAATCTTCGTCGTTTCCCCTGTTCTCGATTTCGGATGAAAACACGCCGCTGTCTGTGGACCGAGGAACGGCCGTTCCGGAACGTCGAATAAACAATCGAAAATCGTAGCTCCGCCACCTAACGAGTCAACGCGGTTAGGCCTTTTGTTACCCTTAAAGTGCGGGAAATTAGTAATGGCGCCTAGACGACACGCCAACGGTCACGGAGGGTTGCTCGAGGGCGGTGGAAACGAGCTTGCGGACATGGTGGCCAACGGAAACGGTGGTCATCAGCAGCACAACAACAACAACAACAACAACAACAACGGAACAGCCGTAACAACGACACGATGCTGCGCACCGAGCGGCGAGTGTCTGAGAGGCGATTCACCGATCCGAATGGGCCTGCTTCAGGAGGCGGTGAAGGTCACCTGCAACAACGAGAGCTGTCCGGTGGGTCAGTTTATGCATAGAGAGTGCTTCGAGGCGTGGGAACAGACGGTACTGACCTACCTTAAGGGCTGCGGACGCGCGAGGAGCTGGTCCGAAAGACAGCGGCATCAAAACCTCTGGACCAAGAAGGGTTACGACCTGGCGTTCAAGGCCTGCGGCTGCCGATGCGGCAGGGGTCATCTAAAAAAGGACCTCGACTGGATGCCACCCGGATTGGCATCAGCCGTCGGGCAGCGGCCCGAGGATGCCGAGGCGAAGAAGAAGAAGCGTCGCAACAGGCAGAACACAAGGCCCTCGCTCGCCATATCGGCCGGACACCCGGGGCCTCACGGTGGGCCCGTTACGAGGTCCTCCGAGGTACAGATGATCGAGTCGAGTCGCGGAAGGGCCGGATCGCTGTCCTCGAGTACCGGGTCCAGTTCACCCCCAGCTACAAGCGAACCCTCCGTCAGTCCTCTTCATCAGCCGCAGTCCGGTTCCAAGAAGAAGAACAAGGTCGACTTCTTCAGCGATCGCGCTAGGTGAGCAGAGAAAATTTTATTTCTCTATTTTATTTTTGCTCGTTTCTTACGAGGCTTGCGTTGGTAACACGTTTGATCGTTAAACAAGAGATTTACGGAACTAGGATTGTCGATGTACGAATGTCTTTTGTTTTATTACGGTTCGTCGTGTTACGGACAATTCTAAAATCGCGAAACGACGGAATTTCGTTAATCGTTGCGATAACGTTAACAACTTCATTACGATCGGTTCTTCTTTCGAGTGGCGGCGATTGACGAGGCTGAAGTTGGCAACGCTGACTCGACCGAGACGCGAGAGAAAAGTTTGTTATTCCGCAATTTTTAGAATACGACATCCGTGTGAAGTTCGGTTTTCAAGTTATGAGTGTGTTTTGTTTATTATGCCTATGACGATTGATCGTTATTACGGTAATAAGAGGCCGAGGTTGGCGGTAAGTAGAAAAGTAAGGATATATAATCATGCGGATGAAGTTGGTCAGGTTACGGTAACGGTGCGTGTTTAAGAAAAATCGCGTTATTTTGTACATTTAGGATTATCTGAAATTTAGTGAACTATGACAAAGCAAACGTGCTCAAAAATATTTTTAATACATGACTCCTTGAAAGTTATTGAGAAATTGCACGGTAAGATTTTTTTTTCTCCCTTGACATTTCGTTACGTTAACCTTGCTAACTTCAGTCTCGTGACAAATCGCCGTTTCGAAATTTTACACTCACTCTCGAAGTTGTCAAGTTTTCGAAATAATATATTTACAATTCTTACCATGATTTACTGGACTTTGGATATTTTTAAAATTGCGAGTTAACGATTTTTTTTCTTCGAAACTCTAATCGTTACAATAACGTTAATAACCTCAGCTTTGTCTGAATATTTAATTATCATTATTCTCTCACTGATTGTTATGTGTTTTTGTACCGTCTGTTTTTATCGTTTCGTTTTACTACAGGAATTTTATCAGGTCTCAACTTTCTAACGTAGTTTGCAGCGATGCGTTTAAAAAAAAAAAAAACTCATCAGGCACCGTTAAAACAGGATTAACAAAGTTAAATATTGTAAACTCAACATCTTCGGTTATTTCGAAGCTGCAAATTGGTAATGTTAGTTTACATCAACGACGCTAACCTGAGCCTCGTGGAATTTCAACGGATTTTCAAATTCCGGAATACGGGTATGTAACCGAATTTTCCAAAATATTATCCGCATTATCCATAATGATGCAAAAAATTAAATAATAATGTCGAAATGTCTTTGAAAAACTTTGAGATGCCAATTCAGAAAATTAATCATCTTTCCTTACTACTTTTTGGTCGTTTTTTCAATATTCGCTTCCCGCTGTAAACCTCGAATACCTACACAATTAACAAATTGATCAACGTAAACAAGATTTATCGTCGTTGCGAAATATTTCAGCCTCCTTATCGTAGTATTAGATAGATGATGCAGTAATTGCGAAAAATTTGGTAATATCCGATGATGAATCATCACTCGATGACTGAGAACGTGAAGAAATGATTTATAGCCGTTGGGTCTGTTACATCCATGAAGTAATAGTAGATCTTGTAAAAGAAACTCTGAAAACACGTGATGCTGCTGCTCTCCTCACCCGTCGACCCCATGCTTCGAAAAGAGGCGAGAGAGAGAGAAAGTAAATCTTGACCCTGAAAAACACCGCGGAGAAATGTTTTACGATTCGTGTAGAAAACGCGTATTTAGAATAGGGGTAGAAACGTTTAAGGGGGTATTCTGGTCTAGACGCACGAATTTAACGCAGTTTTTGAAGTGCTGTAAAAAAAAACGCATGTTTATTAATATTTCAAGAATACAGTAAAAAAAATTGAAAGTAAACAATTCCAAATTCAAAAAGTTGGCACGCAACCATACCCACGATTCAACCCTCCTAGCATACTAAAAACAAAAAGATTATTAATTTACAGAAATGTCTCTATCGTTGGAAATAAGAAAAGTTGAAAACATTTTTTTTTAAACAAAATGGCGACTGCTTCAAAAAAAAAATTCATTTTTGTACCACTTTGTTTTTAGTTTATCGAATTTTTAATAAATAGTTAACATTGAAATTTGGGGACGAGGATAGTTCGTGCAATAGAAAGGCCCATAAAGAAGACACATACTAAATTTGAAGTAAATCGGGTTCAGTAGAACTTGAGAAATCGTGGGTATTGTTTTACAAAAAGACAGTTTCGAGAAAAACGCGTTTAAAGTTTGACGTAAAGTTTCTCGCATTCTAAGTCATGAAATGATATTTTAGGCTTACGTTTATTCAATCTGCCATTCCTGCTGCGTACATCGGACCTTCCTCGACTTCGAAATAAGCAAACAGGGTCGCAGCTAGACAGAAAGTCCCTAAAAATGTCTTTTGTTCAATTCTTTCCGGCCGAGCCGGTTTAGACGGCGCTTCAGCAAAACAGTCCTACCTCCGAAAATTATTTGAATTTTCTAAAATACTCTTAAAGACGTATTCTTAGAGGGTTGAGCTTTGAACATATGAAAAAAGAAAACATGATTCTTTCAAATTTCTAGACCAGAGAATAACCCCCTTAAAACAGGAGAATAAGAAGAACGGACGGATTAATGTATGTTTGTTAACAGGGCCCGGATAAATACGTATTAAAAATTACAAAATATGGACTGAAAAAAAAAAAAAAGAAATGAGTATGGAAAGAAATATGCATAAGACAAACCGCATCTTCTGACTCCAAACGTCGTACTTCGTCATGTAGAAAATTCAAACGAGGAATGAGAATGATTGAGATAAAAAATATGTATTTCTATATATTATTATCCAGATCCTAACGATTACTATCTGTTATCATTGCGACCTTGAATCTGATCTGGAAACGTGTAAACTGTGTTTTTATTCGATACAATTGAATGACTGGTTACTTTTTTTTTTTTTGTTTTGTTTTACAGTCATTTTTCGTTTTCATTCTATTTTCAAGTAAATTCTAACCTAGCCTGACTGGCAGAGTGATAAAAATAGCGTGAACTTGACCCGCACAACCGCAGTGATCAGGAACAGTGGAATGGTTTTTCTTTGTTCTTCTTGTTTCGATTTTTTTTTTTTCCTTTTTTTTTTGCGTTTCAACTCGAGAGAAAAACAACTCGAGATTTTAATGACACGGTCATTTTTTCAATTAAATTAATTCGCGATGTTCGACTAGATTGTTTTTTTTTTTTTATCATCTCCCGGGAGGAAGAGTCGTCCAAGTTGCAACCACACCCTGAATTCTTGGTGTCTCGGTTTATATTTATATCTCTCCCTCGCATAGAGAGAAACCTGTCCTATTTCTGCAGCAAAGTCTCCCGAGTCCAGTTTCCAACTAACGAACGATGATCGACCACCTAGCAGGTATCGATCTGACGACGATCCTCCACATATTACACAGGGTCTTTATACCCTCTTCACAACCGACTCGGTTCGACTTTATCCGAGTTGTGCCTCTGCACCAGGCGTCGAGAAAGATTTATTTTTGGATCACGGCTCTCCTCTCTTTTTATATTTCTCTCTCCCTCCCTCTCTTCTCCTATCCTCTCCTATCCATTTCCATGTGTGCAGTAGCGGCAGCAGCGTAGAATCGTCGACTTACGAACTCTTTTCTTCTCACTTCTTACATAACGCACGTGCAAATATATGTATATGTGTGTGTGTGTGTATATTATATACATATTCGAGAATATTTATTGGCGATATATTGGCGAAGAAAGAGAGAGAGAGAAAATTAAGAGAAAAAGTAAGACCGATTGTGAATAAAATAAAACGTTCGATGAATAAAGAAAAATACAGATCGGTCAAGAGAGGGAGTGATAAAGAAAGAAAAAGAAGAAGAAGAAGAAGAAGATGAAGTAGAAAAAAGATCGTTGCCGTATCTTTCAGTTTATTTGCGTTACGCTCGAATTAAATCGCGTTGAAGCGTCTTTCGCATCTCTCTCTCTCTCTCTCTCTCTCTCTCTCTCTCTCTCTCTCTCTCTCTCTCTCTCTCTCTCTCTCTCTCCTTCTCTCTAATTCGGCTTGTGTGTTTTACGACGTCGATGCGTGATAGCGATTTTTTTCTTTCTCGAGAATATTTTTTTTTTTTTTTTTGTCAACGTACAGCAAGAAAGTATCGGCAAGCGGGGATTATTTCGTTCTGTAGATTATCCGAAATTGTTGCATTATGACTTATTTATTTTAATTTTTTTATTTTTCTTCTCTTTCTTCTCTTTAAATAGATTTTTGTAACGAAGACGATTGAAATGTTAGCTAACGCTGATGAAATAATTCTTTGTGATAAGAAAAACTTTGAGAAATATACTAGATTTATCGTTACTAACGATTCGTATTTTATGTAGCCACGATTATCGATTCAGTTTTCACACTTTGCATTTTTCATCGTGCACCAAAACATTGCAAGAAATGTTATACACACCGGCCCTCTGAATTAAAGTTTGCTTTTACAGTATTGACAGAAATAATAAAGATTTTAATGCTTTGACAAAACAAGTATACTGTACGGATTTTGTGCCTGGGATTTGTGTGAGTTGTTGTTGTTGTTATTATTATTATTATTATTATTGTCGGCGAAGTGATGCTTTAATAGAGAAAAATGACTACTTGTCGAAAATATTTGTTTTTGCAATCGGGTGAATGATATTTTGAAATTGAAGAAAACCTGTGATTTTAATTAGTCGGCTGACGATACAACCGAAACAAGTATTTGTTTAAATATTCTTATCGTTAACTTTAATAATTGCAACTATGCATCTGTTGTATTGAAAAGGTTGATAAAATCTATGATTTTAATTATTCATCTGATGAAAATAATATATTTGGAATTTTCATTTTTTTTTTTTTTTTCCTCCCCTTTTTTCTTCTTTCCCTATTCGAACCGCATTCTCCTGTCTTCAAAAGCAGACGACTCTTTCGACAAATGTTAATTTTTCTCTCCTTACAGTATCGATAAATCTATGTAACAATCAGTTACACAAATCCCAGGCACAAAATTCGCGTAGAGACTGGCTTTGTCGTCTATCGAATATACTATTTTCTTTTCCTTCTTCTTTGTCAGAATTCCGAATTTGTGAACAATTGAATTGTCGATAAAAATTTAGCATACTCGCAAGTATCGTAGTGGTGGTGGTGGTGGTGGTGGTGTAAGATTGTGGAACGTGGGCCCTGGGGGACTCTCTCAGCCTTGACCGTGGCCGTGTGGCTTAGCCCGAGGTGTGAGACCTCATGGGCCGTGGAACTGAACGGAGAGCCAAGCTTCGTGCTGACCGCGCACACACAGCTGGCTTGTTGCGTGCAACGGCATAAGAGAGAGAGAGAGAGAGAGAGAGAGAGAGAGAGAGGCAGGATCAGTAGTAAAGTAGATAAAAACGAGGGGATGTGGTTTTCGCGTTGAGTGAAGTGAAGAAGTAGGAGGAAGAAGATAAAATGAAAATAATCGGTTTCCAAAAACAAACAAACAAATAAAAAAAAAACCAATTTCTTTGGTCAATAAATTTGATTTTGTTGGGGGATAAATGTGACGATGTATGTATTTGGATGGACGATAGTAGGAGCCGAAGTTCAGCGGATCAGCAAATTAGTAGGCCTACGACTTTAGAAGGAGAGAGTCGTGTGTGGAGGTGTCAGTGAATAACAAAGTGTGTGAAATTAACCCGAATCTTGATCAGGTAACAAATTAAATAAATAACGACGAAATGAAACAACAAAGAACGTCACACCATTCTAAAATTATAAACACGACACATCAAACACTCTCCCTTCAAATTCTTCGAATAGTTGTTCCGCTCGATTTTATCTATACACCCTTTTACCGTCAGCTTTTATGTTATTGTTACTATTTTGTTATATTCTTACTCGACTGTTGTCTCTTATATCTTTTAACTTACGCACTTGTGCCGTCCACTTATGTTTTTTAAACTATCAAACAAAGTTTGTTGGGTTGCGACGTGCAGGGACTATAAATTTGGAATTGTGTACTATTAAGTTATAATTGACTTATTAAACCAAAATGACCCAAACAAATGCATAATTTTCTCTTTGATCGTCGACAACTATTTCTCGCAATTGTCTATTTATTTCCCTTTCTTTTGTATTTCACTTACAATCAATAAACATAATTCACTTCAAGGTGTAGAGATTTTTTATTTTATTTTTTTCCCACCGTTTAACAGTTTCAAAATTACGCCCAACCGCTGTTGCTGTTTTTGTTTCCGTTTCCTGGCCGCACACTTTGACGCGCTGGTTCGTTTAACGCGTTAGACGGATTAAGGAGGGAAATAAATTTCAAATCCTCGAAAATAGTTGTACCAGATAGGCAGGCAAGGTATTGCCATGTATTCGTTGCTTCTATACGTCGCTAGTGAATTTCGGTAGGAATTTCCGGAGCTTGGAAGAGAGAATAAGAGAGAGAAAGAGACGGAGAGTCGATGGAAAAATCGGTCAGGTACAAAACGTACCGCGGTAATAAGACGGGGGGAAAAAATAGAAAAAAAAAATGAAATGAAAAATCAACAATTTGTAGTAATGAAAAGGTAGAAAACGATTGAACGACGATTATTACGACAAGTTTGATGATTTGTTTGTTATCTTTCTGTGAGCTTGACTAGGTTTTAGGTACAAGTTACGTTATATTGAATCATCGACAATCTGTTCGGATGAACTGTATTTTCTGAACTGTGAAATAATATAAAATCCGAATAAGAAAAGGTTAAAGAAAGAAAGGAAGAAAGAAAGAATTTTATCGTAAAAGAAATGAATTTAATAGATAAGGACGAGTGTAAGATTGAAAAAGAATAAGACTTTATCCTGCGAGTCGCGAGAAAAAAAGGAGAAGAAAAAGGAAAAGAAGCTGAAAGAAGGTGGAAGATGCAAAAAGAAAAAGTATTTATTTTTAAACTCTGATTACGTTGCGATTCGAATTTATATCTATCCGGTCAGG